>NC_045785.1:1574868-1891660 GCF_009873245.2 Balaenoptera musculus | reverse complement strand
TTTACGACTTGCGAGCACAGCGGCAGCACCGGGCCCTGACACCTCTGGCCCGCGGCTGACATCAGGGCTGACATTTGGGGCTGCCGGCTGCCCGGCACAGGGCCTCAGTGTTTCTTCTTTGTGCCCAACATCAGGGATGCCGCCAGCCCCAGGCCCCTCCTCCTGCACAGTTCCTTCAGGGCCGATGGCGGAGGGAGGGGGCCTTTGGGGAGTGGGCAGCCTGCCCCCGGGCCGAGGAGGAAGAAACAGGAGGGGCACGCGTATCTGCCAGAAGCCCCCTCCTTCCTTCCCGAGGACAGCCGCCCCCTTCCTCTCCCTGACCCCGGGGGATGGGCAACTGCTCTGGTTTGCGCTCCCTTGGACCCCGGCACAGACCCCCACGCAGGGGTGGGACTGTGTCTGCCCCACTTGGGACCCTCGACAGCACACAGTAGGTGCTTGGGGGCTGAGCGTGCAGTGGGAGGGGCTACATTGCCCTCCCAGGAACCTGACCGGAGCCCGCACCCCACACCCTGGAGCTGCCATCCCGTGCCCTCAGTCATTGCCGAGCCCAGGGGACCTTGCAGCTCAAATCACTCATTCCCAGACAGACCACAGAGAACCCTCCCTCCTGTGACTCAGGGTTGCCTCCAGGGAACCCCCTCCTCGCACAGCCCCGTCCACCGCGTCCCCCCCACTGAGATGCACCCGGTTTATTCTGGGGACCCCTGCATGTTTCCTGTTATCTCCCTTTTATGTCCACTCGCAGCCCTGCCCCGGGGGTGCTCCCGCGGGGTCAGACGGCAGTGGTACAGGTGTGGCAAGAACGGTGCTGGTAAAGGATCGGGCCGCCCTAAAGCACCCCACTTCCCTCAGAAGCAATAAAAGCGTCTTTCTCGGGGCTCTGGGGGCAAGGGGATCGGCCCCACTTGTCAGCTTCTGGTCCCCCGGCTGGACTATGATAATTAAAACTGTGCTCCGGCTCTGGTTTCTATAAGGCCCACCTGTCCCCCTGGGCAGCTGGGGGAGGGGGGGAATAATTGCCCGGGCAGCAAATAACTATGTTGCCATCAGTGGGGTTTAATTTTGCCCCGGCACCAGGGGGCCACATGCAGGGGCACAGGGTCATTACTAGGCTGTTGCTGGGGGAAGGGGCGGGCAGCAGTGGCCCCAGGCGGTGACATTTTGGACGTAGACATTTTCGTTAAGGTCTGGGTTGAAATGGAAAAGGAGCCATTGCCGGGACCTCTCCAGAAAGTGCTGGATGGGTGGGTGTGGCTGACGAATGGGCAGCTCTGACCCACTGTGCTAACCTGGGTCCTTCGAGGCTGCAGCATTGCCAGACCCGTCCGTGTTCCTGTTACAAGGTCCAGCTGAGCTCTGCGAAAGCTGCTCTGCAGGGCTATTGGGGTCCGCTTAATGACAAACCAGGAACCCCCGAAGAGCCATTAAACCACCTCCACCCCAGGCCTCACACCGGGAGGAAAAACTTCGAAAGCCTATGAACTCCCACGCCACGGAGAGAACAGGGTGGGTTTGACCGCTGTGCCCTTTCAGAAGCCCACCTGAAGCTCTCGGAGAGCTGAACCCATATAGCAGCCTGGTGGGAGCGGACGGCTAGGAGAGCATCACTTAGACCGTCATCTGGGAGCTTCTATGCCCACGGCCACGTGCAGCCTAAGCCGTGCCCCAAACCCATGGAGAAGATAAAGGAATTCATTCACATTTCCAAAGACCTCCGGGGCTGATTCCAGTGCACGGTGCTGACTCGGGTCCTTCTGGTCCCTAACCAGCAGCATCTTCTTTCCGTGGAGTGGTTTTTACTGGGGGTGGGGACGGCATGGACCTGGGTTTTGTTTTGTTGCGGGGTTTTTCCCTCCTTCTCCTCCTCTTCCTCCCCCTCCCCCTCCTCCTTCCCTGCTTCTCGTCCTTTCTCTTCCTCAGGATTTTGGTCCCAACATGGAGCTTCGTGAAGGTCTCCTCGGGGAGACCGAGAAGCAGGGTCTGCAATCACTTCCTGCCACGTGCAGGCCGGCGTGGGAGCTTGTTGGAAGGTGGCCTTTTGCGGGGGGCTAGGGGAGCTTCTTATGGATTTTTTTCTTATGAAATCCAGGGTGGGTCACACTCTCAGGAATGAAGACATCTGTGAATGACACTCAGGCCCCCTGGGAAAATCCAATTGCTTCACCGAGGGGCAAAGCAGCCTCGTGTGAGGCCTGGGGTGGGTTTTGAAGCCACGGCTGCCCGGCCTCGCCTGGATTCCCCGGCTCTGAGATTTCCTGGGCTGTCAACCCAGTGATTCCTTCCACAGTGGGAGGAATTCCCCAGAAATGAGGCCTCTCCTCGGATGTTTAATTAAGGACGATGTGGCGTGTCCATTTCACGTAGGTGGTTAAACTAGTTGTCAAAGGAGAACAAGAGTGGACAAACCGCAATTAATCGGACACGAGCCCATTGCCCACGGGCTGGGCAGCCCCTCTAACACGGACGGTGCAGCCTCGCACCTCGGGGTGGGCGGGAGGTCTGAGGCACCTGCCTTGGGCGCCTGACCTGCGAAGCTCAGGGGTCCCTGTCTTCCCTTGGGGGAGCAGTCACGAGGGGGCCCTTCACTGGTCCCTGAATAATGCGGCTACAAGTTTTGGGATCTTCAAGAGCCTACTTTCCAGAGAGCTCTGAAGACACACAGTCCTGTTCCTTAGAAAGATCTCTGTATGTTTATATCTATCTAACCATCTACCTACCCACCTACCTATCTATCTATACTTTAAATCATGTTCTCGACGCCCTTTGCAACCCAAGGCGAGGCTGTGTTCGTGGCCCCATTTCCGTAAGTGACCGGGGGCTGGTCTTCTGGTGACTGTCCAGCCCCCGCCCTATGTCCCTGCCTCCCTGCCAGCCCCCATCTCCTCTCCTCCAGGGAGGCCCCTGCCCACCTGCACAGCCACGCCTCCTGCTGAATTCCTTCCCTCTTGCGGCAGGACCCACAACTTGCACTGATGCACACCTGCGTCCTCTTCCTGGTTCTCAGGGGAAGGACTCCCGGGGTGCCCCATGCACAGGGTAGGCGAGCCCTATCTCACCACATCCCCTCTGGGGCACGGCATTTTCAGACAAGATTGAGGTCAGCACTATAGACGCCCAGAGAGGGACTGAGGCCTTTGCTAGGAGAGGGTGGCCAAGCTCGCCAGAGCCAAAGTGAGGCCACTCCAGACCCTCGGACAAAAGTCCACCCGGAGGTGGGACTGAGTCCAGAGGGGGCGCCTTCCTTCACCTTTCCATCGGTGTCCCGGGGCTCGCTGGTCACCATTTGGGCCCATTTCTCAAAGTCCAGGACACACCCGCCTTGTTCCCGCCTCCGAGGAAGTTGGGGTTTGGCAGGTGTTCTGCCCGGATGAACGTCAGGGTGGCACCCGGTGAGATTTGGACGCCCCATAGACCAGTGTGTGGCTATGCTCCACGAACCAATCTCTCTCTCTCTCTCAGCATTTTTCTTTCCTTAACCAAACAATGATTTTCCTGGGCGACACACAACCTGGGCGGGGTTGTTCTGTGTGCTTGAAGCAGGGGCTCCCAACTGCCCGCAACATGGGAGAAGTTCTGGGTAGCTAACACCCTGTGCTGGCTCTGGTCCCGCAAGGTGTCACTGTCTGCAGAGACCCCGTCTCGGTCCACTCACCCTGGTCTCCCGCTCCCTTGGGGCGAAGGGTGGGGGTGAGGCGTGTGGGCTGAGGTGGGGCCCTGCGGCGTGAAGTGGATTGTGCTTCAAAGGCAGGGGCTTCTGAATGGGCTTCCGTGGCCCTGTCCACCCACCGGGTCAGAGCTGAAATGTGGGACGAGGGACGCTCTCTTCAAACTGTCCTCACTTGAAAAAGGCTTTTCACGCGGCTCAGCGGCACACGGTTCTGCAGACACTGCCCTGACTGTTGTCAGCGTCTTGGCTCAATCGTCCAGAAGTGGCTGGTGGAGAAAAGGAAAGTGCCCAGAAGCCCCGGCCCGCAGCCCTTTCCCTCCTCCCTGCAGGGGGACAGTGCCAGCATGTCTAGCACCGCTTGGGGGAATTTCCAGGGATGTTCCACTTTGGAAAAACAGAGCAGTTTGGTCCACAGGGGAACTGGGAGGTGCGGGGTGCTGGGGCCATCTCCTCTTGTCACCCTGGGGCAGTCTCTCCTCCCATCGCGGCCCCTGCCCTGGCGGCCCCGTCGGACGCAGCGTGGCCCTGCTGAGCTCTTCCTCCTTCCCTTCCCACAGAACCCGGCGAGGATGCCCGAGCGGCGTCTCGTGCAGACAGCCAAATCTCCAGAGGTCAAAGTGGGCGCATGGCCGTGGGCGCCCTCTCCAGCCCCTCATCCCGGAGCCCACGCTCAGGGCAGACCCGCCTCTGCGGGGGTTGATTCTCAGTCCAGGGCCCCAAAGGCCAGGGCGATGGGGGTCACTGCGACCCAGGTGAATGCCCCGCACTCGGCCGTTCTTGGCCTCCGCTTCCCCTCAGGGACCTGTGCCCGCTAGAGAGGGGCCTGCCCGCCACAGGGCACGACGACCTGGTCCCAGAACAAAGAGTAGCTCAGGGTCTGGAAGGATCGGCTGCTTCCAGAGGTGACCGGCCACCCTTGCCTGCAAGTCCTATCCACCACGTTTGGGCAGCAGTGGAAACATCCCCCTGGACTCACGTCCCCGGTCCACCCACATCTGGTCATCATTACAACGCGGTGTCCTGGACGACGAGATGAAAGATGCGTTTGATTCAAATATGTGACAATTAGGGACAGGGGACCGTGGCCCTGCCAACAGGAATGCATGGTGTTCACTACATTCGCCTGTTGCTTCTCGCTGGCCGTGGAGCCACCGAAGGGGCCCCGCTGCACCCGGCGGGCTGGCAGCCTTCTCGACTGAGTCATCTGCGTCCTCAGGGGCTGCCTGGCTGCACGTGGTCACGGCCCCTACGAAAGCACACGCTCACGGCCTCAGTTTTCTGAGAGACCTTCCACATTCCACACCCAAGGCCCCTGTCCGATGCCAGCTTCTAAATAAACACACCTTCTTGCAAGGGTGGTGCTTCGAATGGGGGCTTGTTTCCAGGCTTCTGGCTGTCGCTGTTCCCTTCGGTTACACGGAGGACACGGTTTCTTTTTTGTTCTCCTCTGGGGGAAAAACGTCAAGATTGCCAACAATTTTCTAAAGACCCTTTAAAGGAAGACCCGGGGAGATGGAGCTGTGAAAGTTGGTGAGGGTAAACCATGATGACAGGTGGAGTCGGGGGTGAAATTCGAGCCCCAGAGTAACTGCAAGGAGAGATTCCTTGCAGATGGCGCGGACAGCCCTGCATCAGGGAGGTGGTGGCGGCCCCCCCGACAGGGCCACGGGAGGCTGGCTGTTGGTGCCTCTTCCGGGGACCCTGCCTCCAGCCCTGAGACCCTCAGGGGACAGAGGGGAGACCCTCATGGCCTTGAGATACACGTGGTCACGGTGGCCGTGTTCGTGAACTTTAACCCCTGGGATAAAGGAGTCCTCCTTCCCGGGACACCGGCCTCCGCTGCGCAAGGGTTTGACTTGTGGCCCCGATTCTCTGAACTTAGAAAATGATTCTGAGTTCAAAAAATGTATGCATAATTAAAGACTCCAGTGGGCAAACGGAGGCTGCATACGTAGCTGAAAGACGACCCTGATGACAGTATTCGCTGCGATTGTGTTAACGTTCTTGCACTGACAGTTCACGGGGCGCTGGCCCTTGTTCAAGTCTCCACGATCCTCTATTCTAGCACCGAGGGATGTCCATTCCCCTCCAAATGGTCTGAGCTGGGAGTGAGCCCACCTCTTCGCTTGTCACGAATCATCACGCACGGAGACTGTGCAGAGTCTCAGAATATGGTGGAAATCAGACCTAATGTCCATTCGTTGGTTCCTATTACCTTTGGAACTACTTGCACAGGCGCGGTGGTGTTTGTTTCTGGGCGCCCCATCTGGTCTGCAGCCCCTTGGAGACCATTACCCTTGTTGTCACACTTTTAAAGATGTTCGAGGGCTTTCAGCAAAGGTTGGGGGCGGCGAGAGGGGGGGTCACTCCCTGCCTCTTTCCAGGGCTCCGCCCTCACGCCCGCAGCTCTCTGAGGCCACAGCCGGGCATCTGGAGGTCGGCAGCTGGCTATTTCCTATGGCCGCCAAGGTCTTCTGCCTTCGAGCCCCTGGCTGCCACCCTGCCCAGGCTGAGCCTGTGAGAGGCGGGACCCGGAGTTTTACAGTGACTTTTACCTTCGTTTAGAGACGTGGGACAAACTGCCCTCCAAGGTGGAAAGTGGCCCGCTGCACTGTGTTCCTGTCGTCCACACTGACCCAGGCAAGGGGCCCCATCCCTGTCCTGGCCCTGGGGACAGACTTGTGCATGAGGGCGGGTCCTCATGGGGACCGTGGGTACTACTGCCACCTCTTCCTTCAAGTGAAACAGCTTCTGTATACGCGGATTCCAGCATCATCCGAAGAGCACAGCGAGATTTACCCACCGCGCGCCTTTTTGCAGCAGCGTTAATACATGTTAACGGTTTTGTTCCGTTAGGATCACAGCCTCAGCAGGTTTCTCCACCTCACCACTGTGGACGCTGGGGTCCCATCACCCTCTGCTGGGGGTGGGGTGCATCCAGGGCCCTGCTGGTGTTGAGCAGCATGCCTGGGCTCTACCCACCAGCTCCCAGCGGTGACAGGCAGAAATGCCTCCAGATACTGTCGATGTCCCCTGGAAGGCAGAGTGGCCCGCGGTGGAGGCCCACGGGTGGGAGGCACAGCTGCTGAGGCGGGAGCACCTCTCTGCCATCGCTGTCAGGCTTCCGGGAGCGTGCGGCTGGGTCGGCAGAGAAGCGGCTTAAACATCAGAATGGGTCTGGGTGAGATACCCCCGTGAAAGGCACCTGCGCCTCTCCTAAGGGCACCGGTCCAGGGCCTGTGGGGAAAACTGCTTCCTGGATCCAGAGAAGGGAGAAGGCAGTCTGGGCAGGGCCTGGGGCTCTAGAAAACTCTGCAGGTGAGCCGTGTGGAGAGGATCCGCCCAGGCACCTGGTGGGTTTTCTCAGTCCTGCCACACCGACTGCATCAGGTTGCCCATGGCTGATGCCTGGGGCCCAGGATGGGAAGATGGCTGCGGAAGCTTCTCCAGCTCAGCCTGGGCTGGTGTCTTAGGAAGAGGTGGCCCTCCATCCGGTGCATGCGGTGCCCAGGGTCCTTGGAAGGAAGTGTCTTATCCATTCAGAAAGCGCAGGCCCCAGACGGAGAGAGAACGCCGCCTCTCTGCTGGGCCATGGGCTGAGTGGGATCCCAGGGGTGGTTGGGCACAGGATCTGCCCACCAGGTGTCTGGCCTTCCTCCTGGGCCCGGGCTGTTTCTGGAGCACAAGCCACTCCTCTGTGCCCAGTGCCCAGCTAAGGATGGTGGCGGATCTCGCTGGGTGGGGTGAGGGTCCCCTGGTGTCCCCACGCTGGGTCTGTGTGGGCAAGCGGCAGGCAAGACGCAGGCTCTGTATCCGGGCCAGGCGCTGGCCGGCATGTCTGCTCCAAGTCTGGAGGGGTGAAAGTGGAGCCGCCCCACCTGTTTGGAGACCCAGCATCCCAGCCTCCTGGACCCAGGGTGGTGGCACCGCCTCAGTTCCCTGAGCAGCCCTGCGGCGTGGGGACTTTCTCCGTGGGGGGTGGCCCAGCTTCCAGGACTCTGCCTCCGAATCTGGGTATCAGGGACAGTGGCCGACTCTGTCCGGCAGTTGGGGCAGCGACCCCCGGAGCTCCCGGCTCCACCCCCTCCAGCTGCCCGATCTGCCCACGTGACTCCACTTTCCTTGCCATCGGCGAGCTCGTCTGTAAAATGGGTATAAGGGCAGTGCCTCCCTCGGGGGCTAATCTAAGCCTTAGCCAAGAGCACAGATGGCACCTGGACATAGCCAGTGTTTGGAGGGCTGGCTCTGCTGCGGCTGTTTCTATTTCTAAACGCTCTGCAAGCGGTCAAGGGGCAGGGGCAGGGGTCATCGTCCTCTGGATTTCTCTCCGCAGTGTTGCCCTGCTGGAGACTGAGGACTTCAGGCCCCTCCTCCCCCTCCCGGCTCCTCGGAGGGGCTGGGGCTGAGCCCCGCCGCAGGCCTCCCTGCGGCTGCTCAGACGGCGGCCGCACACACATGCTAAAGTGCACAGCCACTCGCGTCTGCCCAGAGCTGCTCCCCTGGCGGGGGCTCCTCGCCGTCAGCTTCTTGGCGGAGAGATGACGGCTCGGCGGAGAGGGGCTGCGGGGCTTTGGAACAATTCCACAAATACCAGACACGCGGGGCCTGCTCAGGGCCGGTGTGACGATCTATCTGCCCGCGGCATGCTGACGTGGGCAAGGAGATTGTTTGCGTAAGGTTAGGGACGTTTTGCTAATGCCACCATGGGAGTCATGGGAAGAGCATACGGCCCTGTTTCCAGAAGAGCGTGGAGGGGTCTTGGGCCCTGAAAATTGCACTTGATTCAAGGTGTAGGTGGCAGCTGTCACTTTGTCACCGGCAGGCCAGTTGTTCTCGTCGGGAGGTGCCCGGAGGAGCTGGTACTCTGTGTCTCTGGCCACGTTACTCTCTGATCTCGTGGCCGGGGTGATGGGGGAGGGGAGAATCTGGGATCGCAGGCGCCCTGGTTTCCAGAGACGGCTCGTGGCCTGGAGTTTGGGAGGTTGGCCCGGGCACCCTGTCCAGCTCTGTCCGCGGGGCCAGTAGCTTAGCCTCTTCCTGCTCCAGGCTCCCCTCTGCGTGATCCGAGAGGCGCTGAGGGTCCACAGGAGAGTGAATGCCACCCTTATTTTATCGCCGTGGCCGCATCCTCCCTAATCAGGGTCCCTCCCAGCCACCCCTTCAAGCAAGCGCTGCCGCCGGAAAAGCCTCTGGAACCTATTTCCTGCGAGGAAACAGCAAGAGCCGTGACGCCCTCTCTCCCGGGCCTCGTGTATCCCAGCCACCGGGAGCAGAGTCTCTGTGTGGCCTGTGGGGTGCGGAGGGGGCAGTTTGGGGCTCCGGGCGCCGGCAGGGCTCCAGCACCCAGACCCTGGGGCACTCACGGCCTCACGCACACCCCGGGGAGGCGCAGCTGGATGGGGCAGTTGAGCCCTCGTTTGCCGGGCACGGAAATGAGACCAAGCTGCTCCCACAGCTGAAGGGATGGAAGTGAAGGTGTGGGGTGGTGGAGCTCTGTTTATGATTGGAGGACTGCGGGTGAGACCAGGGGCAGAGCTGGCTGAAATGAGGCGGTGGGTTCAGAGGAGAGCCCGCGTGCTGTCTCCCCCCATGGTTCAGCCCTGTCGCTCTGGGCCCACCCCTGCTGGTCTCCCACCCGCACCCCCTCCAACCTCAGCCCCCCTCCCCACCTCAGGACCACTGACCCCAGAGATCTGCGTGCCCCTCCCACACTAGCAGCTCTGGGTGTTCTGAGGCCCTCACTCCAATTCCCCACAGCTGGCCCCCCAGCTGGTCCCACTGCAGTGCGACCTTTGCTCCTGGTGATGCTCCCAGCAAAGCCACCTCCCCTCTGGCCTGCCTGTCCGGGGCTGGGCATCAGAGGCCCTCGTGCCCTTCTCCCTCTGGTCATGCTTCCCCAGGCTGTGGGATGCCCGCTCTGGCCAGCCCAGACCCGGCCGTGCAGACCTTCCTCTCGCCTTGGCGCACGTGGTGCTTGCCTCCTGGGGCCCCACCCGCACTTTGGACGCGTGGCCTTGGCCGTCGAGAGGTCCCCATGCTGCCCAGCCCGTCTGGGTATCAGACACGCGACCTTTTGCCTTCTCTATCCTCAACAGTCCTTGCGGGCAGGTGGGTCAGGATCTCAGAGGTCCTGGTCCCAGCAAGCACTGTGACAGGCAAAGTTTCTTTTTCCTTAGAGACCCTCCCGTGTCCTGTAATTCGGAATACCTGGTCACCTGACTTTGGATTAATTCTTAGCCATTTACGGTGTCGACCGGAACAGTCTCTGGAGACAAGCACCTCAACTAGGAACCAGCTCCATGAGCGTGGAGAGCCCCTGAGAGCCTGGAAGTCACTGCGCTCCACATCTCTTGGGACCTGGTGGCCAGGCCAGTGGGCTGAGTAGCCCAGGCCTCAACTGCGTGTGGTCGCCAGGCCTCTGTGGCCTCTGGAAAGGCCACTGGGCTTGCAGGGCTGCCCTCGGCTGCTCTGGGCAATGCTGCTGGCTCAGCTGGGAGCCGGGACAACGTGTGGGGAGGGGGTCCGCGGGTCGGGGCAGCACAGAAAGATGCGGACCCTGGAGGCTGGAGGCCTGGCCTCAGTGGCCACCAGCTCAGCTGCTCTCTGCGTGTCTGGCCGTCCCCAGACCCCCAGCAGCCTGAGCTTTGGTCATCTACGTCTCCGCAGAGCTCACGGGAGGCCACGAGGATGAACTGAGGAGGGAGGGTGAGCAGCTTTGTGACTAGAGCGTTCCGCCCACGCAGTCCAGGTCACCCGTGGATTAGGACCTTGGCCTGTGGTCGCCTCAACACTTGCACAGAGTGTAAGTGGCTGACCAGTGAGAACATCCTTGAAGACGGCGTTTTGGGGCAACCCCCAGGACAAAGGCAGGAGGCCGCCGGACGGCCTCACGATAGGCACCCCTGGGCCAGGTGCACGTCCAAGGTGTGCCCCGGGCCTGCCCCTCCTGCTGTGCGGGCGCCCTGGACGCCGCTGTGCAGGCGAGCGGAGTCCGTGCGCTAAGTGGATCACAACAGATTACCCACTGCCGTAAACTTCTAGCACACCCCACTCAGCGGCATGTCACACGTGGTTAACTTTTACAACAAACTCCAGGAGGAAGAGTGATGGCTGGGGAGCAGAGGAAGGTGGGCGGGTCCCAGCCTGGGGGCGAGGGGGGCTGGCTGGGGGCCAGTGTGGGAGCTCTCGGGGCGCACGGTGTCTGTCTCTCCCGCCTCGCTCTGGTTCCTCCTCGGGGGCTGCCCGGGTACAGCCCTGAGCCCGGCCCCGCACAGCCCCCACGGAGCCCCCGGCCACTCCTGGGGATAAGCCTGCAGGCCGAGCGCCCCAAAGCCCGCCCTCTGCCCGCACTCAGGTCCCGCCGCGGATGCTGCCGTCCCCTCCCCTCCTTTCCGTCCCTCTGCACAGGACGCGGAACTTTTATGTCTACCAACTGCGGCCCGACCTCCACCCTGAGCTGTCCATTGTTCATGAAACTGGGCAGAGGCCCTGGTGGGGACCCTGAAATTGGGGGGTGGGGAGTGGGGACGGGGGCTAATGTCTGTTTTCAATATGCGGCCAATCACGGCCTCTTTTTTTCTGTTTAGTATAATTTTATACTGGGTGGATGTATTTAGGGCCTGAATGGCTTGACAGTGAAGATTAATGCCGTGCATTAGGAGATTCCAGAGCAAGTATTCGGGAGCTGGCTGAGCAGCTCCGTTCTCATCAGATGGCCGAGCCCGCAGGCTATTAAAAGCAGCAGGAGACCTTGAGGCTTAATCACAGAGGCTGGGCCCGTGGAGGGAGAAGAAAGGGAAAGGAAAAGAGAACAAATGAAATGATAGAAGGAGAGGGAGGAAATGCTACTGGAATCCCGTCCCCCCCACGCGCAGCCAGCGGGCAGGGGGGCGGGGGGAGGCAGTGAAGGGGAAAGGACTCAGGAGGGCATTTAGGGGGAGAAAAACAATTAAAAACTGCAGCCACCGCCAGAGACCACAACTCTGTGATGGGAAGTCTGCAAGGGGCGGGCGGCGCTGGGCTAGGGGAGACAGAAATAAATCAGCCCCGAGCCCGTGGGGGGAGAGGGCACCGGAGCAGGTGGGCCCTCCACTCGCCGGGTCCCCCCCTCCGGAGGATGGCCACGTGCACATTCCCTCCCAAGAGCGTCCCCTTTGGATGTGAAGCGTGGGGTCATACTGCTCTCGGGAGCCGGAAGGGGGGCCAGGGCAGGGCTGACGTTGGCACATCTGGGCCACCCTCGGGCATCAGCCCCTCCCGCCCCCAGGAGGCTGGAGACCAGGTCACAGCACCGTCGGGGCCCCCTGCTCAGGGAGAGTGTGTGCCTGAGTCCCCACCAGGGACCAGAGCCCCACATGGTGGGCTGGGGGGTGGCAGGGAGCAAGGTCCAAGCAAGGTGCTACGGTGCAAAGTAGGACACGGCGTGGCCTGGCGATGGGAGAGCTGTGGTCTGGAGACAGCAGCCAGGGCTGAGGAGCCCTCACGCGCCTCCCGTCTGGGAAGAAACCCTTCCTGATTGGAAAAGGTGAAGTTCCAGGCAGAGGGAGGCTTGGTTTTGTCTGAAAATGAAGCTCGCAGGACCATTTTCAGAGCCCCTCTGTTTGGCGGGGGAGGAAAGAACCAGCTTGGAGCCCGAGGAGCTCCACCTAGCAGGGACCTGCTCTCCTCGCTGACATGGGGGGTTGATGGGTCCAGATCCTCCAGGGCCAGTGCGGGAAAAGATGAATAAAAGACAGTAACAGTCCTCTGAATTTTTACATCAAAAACACGGGTCACCGGCCTATCTGAGGTCGGAGGTCAGGGTGCTCCCTGGGGACTGTGTGCTGGCCGGCGGCGGGGACGGGAAGGCGCGGAACCAGAAGCCCTGGACCTTGCCAAGCCCTGTGGGCCTGCACAGCCCTGGGCACCCGGCTTCAGGATGGGGGCGGGGAGGTGCCCTGGGACCCCAAGTGGCCCCCGCACACAGTTTTCTCCCTAAACCCAGCCCAGGCGAATGTGCTTTCTGGTCCAAATCTCCAGGTGGGCCTTCAGACTACCTGTCCTGGGCGGGGTCTCTTCCACCTGAAAGGTCGGGGACGCGGGCACTTGTGCCAATCCCTTTTGTGGGTTCCCTCTGCCTGCCCATTGCCTGGTGGGCTAGGATGTGTCTGGCATGCAGGCAGCTGCCGGTCAGGGCCGGCGTGGACCCTGGGGGGCACAGACGACTCTGCTCGGACGCCCCCAAGCCAGTGGACACACCCCTCCCCCCCATGACGCCACATCTACCCAGAGAAGGACGACCGCCCCAGAGCTCAGGGCCCGTCGGTCCGTCTGGTCTGGGAGACCTGCCACGCCAGCTCCACGGTCCCCAGAGGGCAGCCTACACCCCACCAGGGGGAGGGGGCCGTGCAAACGTGCAATGGCACAGACAGTTCCCGCTCCCTGCTGGCTATTTTTGGAAATGGTTTTCCGATTTGTTTTTCTCCCAGGCTTCAGAATAAAAAGAGCTGAAGTGCAGCCCTGACACCTCCTTCAGAGCTGGCCCTACAAGGACTGGGGCCGTGGGACCCGGAAGGGTCAGGACTGGCCGAGCACCACCCACCTGGGTACAAAATGCGTGTGAGGCCCAGAAAGAGGAAAACACCGGGCGCTACATCGGGAAGACGCCTCACGCGCAGAGCTCTTGCCAGGAGGGAGTAGCGGGCCTGGGCTGCCTGACTCTGCTTTCGTGTTGGAGAGGCCCCCAGACCCCCAGGCCCCCGGACCCCCAGGCCCACGGACCCCCAGGCCCACGGATCCCCAGGCCCACGGATCCCCAGGCCCACGAACCCCCAGGCCCACGGACCCCCGGGCCCACGGACCCCCAGGCTTACGGACCCCCGGGCCCACGGACCCCCAGGCCCACGGACCCCCAGGCCCACGGATCCCCGGGCCCACGAACCCCCAGGCCCACGGACCCCCGGGCCCACGGACCCCCGGGCCCATGGACCCCCAGGCTTATGGACCCCCGGGCCCACGGACCCCCAGGCTTATGGACCCCCAGGCCCACGGACCCCCAGGCCCACGGACCCCCAGGCCTACGACATGGGCCCTGCCCGAGGGCGCTCACTGGTGCACCCATCCCGAGGCCCTGGACGACGCCCAGCTGTGCCTGAGACCCACCAGGGCGGGGCCGGCTCGCCCCGCGTCCTCTGCCCATTCATTCTCCTGACGGAAGCCCACTCCATCCACAGCCCAGCGTGAGGGGCCCCGGAGCAGCCTGGGCTGCTGGCGTCCTGTGGGCCACGCCAGACCCTTGGCGCTTTACCTTTGCACAGACACACACCTCGCCTGGGCCGGAGCTTTGCACTCAAATGCTCACCGAGCCCGGACCCTGGCCACAGCCTCTGGCTGCACAGACGAGGAAATGGAGATGGAAGAGGGGGTGGGGGTCAATCCAAGGGCACCCAGCTCCAGAGTGGCGGAGCCTGGCACCCTCGTCCTCTTCCCTGGAGGACGAGAACCTCAGGGTGGGGGCAGGCCCCTACCTTCTGTTCTCCCTTGGCGCTCGGCGCTCGGCACGCGGGGCTCAGGGCCGGGCCAGGCAGAGAGCGAGCCCTGGGCTGGACTGAGCCGAGCTAAATGTTCATGGCAGACCCAGAGCCAGGCCACTGGGGCCACCGGGCTTTGGGCCCCTCACTCCCCACGCCCATGATAGCAGCTGGCGGCGCCCGGGCCCCACGAGCGTTCTGAAGAGCAGAGAGCCCCCCCCAGGACAGATCCTGATGGCACGTCGAAGACCCCCCGGGACAGGGGAGCTACCCTTGACCTGGGAGGCTGGAGAGGGCACAGCCTGACCCCTGACAGCTGCCCTTCCCCAGCAGCAAGCCGGCTGGGGGTTCCCCTTGGCTCTGCTGGGACAGGGGCGCCCTCTACGTTCAGGATGACTGGCTGACACGAGTGGGTGCTGGGCACCGACGGGCGGCGACAGGCGGCTTGCTTCCCGCGGCTGCCACTTGCTGGGGCCTGACCTCCAGGTTATCAGGGGCCGCAGCCTGGGCGATGACCTCATTAAGCGCGGTGGCCACGTCAGCACCTTTCTGAAGCCTCTTTTATCACTCACAGCGTGCCGGGGCGGCCCCGTCGGCACCTCCTCCCTGACACGGCTCTATCTTATCTCCCTCGGGCGAGGGACCCTCGCTGGGAGCCAGCGAGCAGGTCTGGGAATGCCACGTCCAGACAGCCCGGCCATTGGCCCCCTTACACAGGCGGGGGCAGGGCAGCGCCTGTGGAGTGCGGGTTTCTGGCCGCCAGAATTGTGCAGAAACGCATTGACTTCTGGCCCCTGAAATTCAATAATCATTACGGCGATTATGCGTGCGAAGCCCCAGGCTTTTCCTCCGCAGTTTTGCACACGGTGCCGGCCCCCATCGCTCCGCGGCTCACCTGGGCCCAGGCCCGGTGGAGAGGAGGGTGACCGTCCCTGGGAAGAGCCCAGTGGCTGGTGTCAGGAGTCCTGCCTGGGGCTCGGGGGCACCCAGCGTTCAAGGTCACCTCTCAGGAGGGACTTCTTGAGTTCCAGGAGGAGGGCTTGCAGAGCTGGCTCGTGTGCCCCCGCCGCCCCCTCCGCCCTGCCCTCCGCACACACTAGGGCTGCCTCTGCGAGGGCAGCCGTGCCACAGCTCTGATGAAGGGGCTCTTTGTCCCCTGCCCTTGGCTCGAGAGTGGAGGCATGGCGCTGAGGGCCGCCCCTCCTGCCGGCCTCTCTTCACTTTCCTTTTGCTTCTCCCGGGGCCTCCATTCGAATACTAAAAAGGGGCCCAACCGGGCAGCGAACGTTTGCCCCAGAAAGCACCGGCCTGGGCCCGTGTTGATGGAGGGCGCTGGGGGCCGGGCGGCAGGGGGAGCCCGAGCAAGCGGGTGGCTCCCCGCGCAGCCAGAACCAGCCCAGAAACGCCTGGGGGCCCCTCAGTGCTCCACTCGCACCCACTCCGTGTGGGAGCTGGGAGGGGGGCTTTCCTCCACCCAGCAGTCCCACAAGAGCCCTGAGCAGCCTAAACTGCAGCTCGGTTCCAGTCTAGGCGGGATGAGCCACTGAGATACTCAGCCCAGGGTCCAGATCCTCAGGGGAACCCAGGGCCTGGCACAGAGGACCCTGCGGCCACAGGGGATGGGCCCAGGAGAGGCTGCGGTGCAGGACGGGCTGCTGCCCTCCCTGCAGGGGGCCCGCGGGGCCAGTGCTGGACCACAGAAAGTGTTGGGGCGCTTGGGGTGGGGGCCAGGCCCAGGTGTGGGTTGGGGCAGGCTGCAGCTTGCTCGCATGGGGGCCCTGCTTCTCTGCCCGGGACTTGCCTGTCCACAGTGGGGACACCCGGTGTCCGAGAGGCACCAACTGCCCATGGAATGGTCAGTGACCCTTCCCCGTGACTCAGGCTCAGCAGCCGAGCCCCTGCCTGAACCCTGCCCAGCACAGGGATGCTCTGCCTTCCCGCTGCCCCACCCCAGCTGGCCCCTGGCTGCGTTCACTCCACAGGCACTAGATGAGCACCCACCGTATGCAGGGCTCGGCCCAGGGTGCAAAAGGGGGAGGAGCGGACCTCCCAGAAGCAGGAGGACGGCACTCATCAGTGGGACTTCGGTCACGTCCCCAGAACCAGGTCCAGACATGCACAGCCTCTAAGGGTCTCTCCCTCCTCGGCCTTGTTTCCCACCTGGAATACGGGCCAAGGTCCCTTCCAGCATCTGGGCTCACTCCTGGCTGCCTGGTGCCTCCCTGCACGTGCCCTTGGGGTAGAACCTCATGTAAGACGATAATTCTAGGGCCAGTGGCATGGGAGCTGTCCCCAGCCCCTCCTGCTTTTCCAGGGCCATCGTCTTGGGCTCCCTCCATGCTCCCGGGATGAGATTTGGACACTGGATCTTTTGAGGTCCTCGAGGAGATCACAGGGAGGCTGTGAGACGTCTCCCCAGGCCCCCCAGAGCCCAGGCCTCCCGGCCAGCGCTGAGCACTTTGGGAGGATCCGGCTGCAGCCCAAACCCCTGAGACAGATGTCACGGGCATCTCAGATGAAAACACGGATGCTCCGGGAGAGGGTGGCAGAGCCACGCAGAGACGACTGGCAGGACTTGAGCCGATCCAACTGACCGATCAAACGTTCTGGCTGTCCAGCCTCTCCCCACATGTGTGTGCGGCGCTGGCTGGACACCAGGGTCGGGCGTGTGTCTGAACCACCCACCCACACCTCAAAGCAGAGGGGGTGCTGTGGGCAGGCACCAGAAGAGACCCCTGGCCCGGTGCAGCTGGGACAAGAGAGGACACTGGACACCGTTCCGAACGTGCTTGGAGGACAGAGGGAGTGGACCTGCTGGCCATCGAGACGGATCCCGGGGAGGAGGTGATTTCTGCACAGCTGCCGGGACACCGGCGTGGGTGGAGCTGAGAGAAGGGAGACGCCAGAACAGAATGGTGTGGAGAGGGTCATGCAGGACCCTCGGGTGTCCTCAGAGGAGCACGGGCTCCCGAAGGAGAATGATGGGGAAGCCAGCTGGGGGCGCGTGGGGGGAACAGCAGCCCCTCCTGAACGTCTGACTGCGATGCAGATGGTTGCCACCTTCAGTCGGGCAGGCCCCAGCGTCCCGCCCAAGACCCGGGACTCTCCTCGGCCCCCTTTGCCACGAAAGCCACATCAGCCGTCCGAGTCTCATCCGCTGGAAAAGCCGACGCCCCCCCGTGCACTTCACACAGAACTCGAAGCACAGACACCTCTGCTGACGTGCTGGGGGAGGGCACCGCCCCTCACCGCCGTGGGGCAGAGCCAAAGGGAGAAACAAAAAAGGAAACCTGATAAACAGTTTCCATATCCAACATTTTCCACATTCAATTATTTTTAAATTAAATAATCTCTCCCTAGGAGAAAAAGGAAAGTTCCCGTTACGCTCAGCCCTGCCAGGCCTCACAAAGCCCACATTGTGGGGCCCTGGTGGAGAATGAGTCCCCTTGGAGCCCGCCCCTCAATGCCCCCTTTCATATTCACGCTCACAGGCAGCCCCTCATACTGCCCCTGCACGGTGGAGACCCTGGACCACAGCCACACGGCCTCTGTGGGGCTCTTGTCAGCTCCCGGGAGCCCGGGGGGTGGACACCGAGCAGCTCTGGGTGGAGCGAAAAAGCCGCCAAGAAAAACCAAGCTACAGGAGGCAGCACGGAGAGGTGGCCGGGACAGGGGGTCCCGCTGTACCCGAGTGACTCATTCAGAACCAACAGCTGGAAGGGCAGGGGTTTTGCAAGCAGTCCATTGGCATTCATGGCCCGAGTGCTCTTGCTACTAGTTGGGTGTCCTTAGGTGAGGTACTTAACCAGTTTGAGCCTCACCATTGCCAGCTGTAAAATGGGAAGGATGTGTCCCCGGGCTGTGGCGAGGATAACGGAACAAGGGCACCGGGACATGCATGCAGGGGCCCTGGAGGCTCCGGTTTCAGGGACGGCAGAGTAGCTTGTGTTAGACCCACCCTCCTGCAGACACAAATATACACTGTGCACAAAATAGTAAAAAAAAAAAGATTCGAAGGCATTAGAGATGGAGTAAAAGCCTTGAAAGAAGTCCGCAATTAACTGCCTTTTCCCTTGAGGCCCCCACCCAGTCCACTTGGCACAGGGCAGCTAGAACTCCAGCAGAAAGCTTCAGTCTTATTGAATTTGGGTGTCAGAAGTTGGGGTTGGCGGCTGCCAGAGCAGCTGGACATCAAGAGAGGAATTCCTAGAGAGGACCCAGCCATAGACAGGTGGTCCTCAGTGTGCGTCTAACCCTCCAAAGCTTGGGCTCCCCCATGCATTGCCCATGCGTGGGGCAGACTACAAGAAGCACAGGGAAAAGCAACAGTTGGAAGGCCAAGAGGGCTGAGTAAAGACTTTGGCTGCTGCCCACCACAGCAAGGGAGGGAGAATCAGGAATTTGGGTCCCGTCAACTTGGAGTGGCTTGGTGAACACTTCTGATTTTCCATTAAAATTCTGGGAGGGCTATACTTTAAGAGTAAAGCCTGCATCCTGAAACTAAGAGCAAACTTGAAACAGACACACCCTAACCAAGTGTTAGTCAAGCTTCTGCAAAATGAGCTCAAGGTGAGCAGCTGGTAACTGAAAGGGCTGTTAGAACAAAAACCAACACTCTTTGGAGAAAGATCACAGAATCTAAAGTTTCTACAATGTATCATCCACAATACCCAAGTCAATAAAAATTTTAAAATTACTAAGTGTACAAAGAAATAGGAAAATGTGACCCTTAATCAAGGGAAAAATTAGTCAAGACAAACCATCTCTGATATGACCCAGATGTTGGAATTAGCAGACAAGAATTTCAAAGCTGCTATTGTAAGTATGTCCAAAGACTTAAAGGAAAATATGACCAGAAGGAATGAATAGATAGGAAATGCCAAATGGAAACTGTATAAAGAACCAAATGGAAATTCTAGAACTAACAAGTCCCTGGATGGGCTTTTGATAGCAAGTTGGAGATGGCAGAAGAAAAGGTAAGTGAACTTAAAGACAGATCCATAAAAATTATCTAATCTAAATAAAAAGAAAAAAATTGAAACAAAATGAACAGAGCCACAGTCACCTGTGGGACAATATTTGGTATATGTGTAACAGGTCCCAGAAGGAGAGAGGAGATGAGATGGAGCAGGAAAATAACAAAAGAAAAGCCTGAAAAAGCACTAAATGCACAGAAATTTAAAACATCCACTAATCGAACAACTCAGCTAAGGAAATAAAAAGGCAAGCCAAACACTGGGAGAAAATATTTGCAATACATATAAATAACTAAGGAATTGTATCCAGAATATATAAAGATCTCCTAAAAACTAATCAATAAAAAGACAAAAAATCCAGTAAAAAAGTGGACAAAAGACTTGACAAACATTTCGCAAAAGCAGTGACACCCAAGGCTAATAGGTGCATGACATGAAAATATGCTCAAATATCCTTAGTCATCAGGGAGATGCCTCCTGAAACCACAGTGAAATGCGTCTTCATACCTGCTAAAATGGTTAAAATTTAAAAGATTGACAACACTAAACATCAGTGAGAATTGGAGCTACTGGAACACTCCACCATCACTGGAGGGAAAGCAAAATAGTTCATCACTTTGGAAAACGGCTTGGCAATGTCTTATACATTTAGTCATACATTTACCCTATGACCCAACAATTTTTACTCCTGGGTAACTTACACAAGAGAAATGAAAACTTAGGCCCACAAAATGGTTTGTACATGAATGTTCATAGCAACTGTACTCATAACAGCCCAAATCTGGAGACGACCCAGAATGCCCATCCACAGGAGAATGGATACACCTGTGATCTATCCATACCATGGGATACTATTCTGTGATAACAAAGAATGAACTTCTGACAGTTGCAACAACATGGATGAACTTCAAACACTATTACGTTGAGCAGAAGAAGCTACCCAAGAGTACAGACTGTGTCAGCCCCCTTTTATGAAGTTCAAAGACATTTAAAACTAGTCTAAGGTGAGAGAAACAGAAGGGTGGTTGTCCGTCTGCCCTTCGGGAGTACTGACAGGGAAGGGCTAAGAGTGATGGTAATACACACTACCTCGGTCCTGGTGGTGGGTACATCAAAGTCATCCAAGTGTACACTTGTGACTCGGGCAGTTTATCATCGTACACCCCACACGCGGGGGCTGTGAGGCTGGCCACCCGGGTTTGAGTCTCGGCTCTGCCACGGGCTCCATGGGAGACCGCGCGAGTCTTAGACCCTCTGAGGGCCTCAGGTCTCCAATCAGCAAAATGGGGACAGAGTCAGCAGTGAGGATTGTGTTACAGTTGAATGAGATACTCAGGTCAACCCCTAGAACAGAGTTGGCGCCGAAGAAAAAGTGCTTGTTAGCGCTTGCTGCTTTTTGTATAGGGTGGGCTGGAGGCCCATTTAGCACTTAGAGAGTTTTCAGCGTGTTCAGGAGCCGTGGACGCTTCACCCCGCAAGCTGCCTTCAGGAGCGGGGAGGGGATTCTCTTCGGAAACACTCGTGAACTCCCCAAGGACGAGGACGGTGTGCACTGCGGATGCCAAGGGTATCTCTGGGGTTGGGGGGGAGGGTGTCAGGGACCTGGGGAGCCATGCTGACCAGGGCGGCCCTCAGAGCCCCTGCGTGTGCTGCTCTGGTGGTCTCTACCCTGCTGAGCGAAGAGGCCGCAAAACATCAGAGTACTTTTGGCTGGGAGTGGGGCTCACTCTGGTTTTGAATTGTGATGTTTCCGATCTTTAAGTTAAGAACATGTGTGTGTTTTCTGACATCCTGGCTCCCCCATTTTCGTCTGCTCCTCCTGGTGGGCCGCACTGGCCAGGCCAGCCTGACACACTGATGGGGACTTTTGGGCTCCCCGGCCTCTCAGGCGACTCTCCCCTAGAGGCGGCCTCCAGGGCCACTCGCGCCTCCCTGGTTGGACTGGACGCTCCCCGAGTCTCCAGCCCCTGCTGGGCTTGCGGGGGATCAGTGAGCTCCCGTCGCTGCCTCCGTGGCTGCCACACAACCAAGCCTTTGCTCCTGATGCCTGGTTCAGGCCTCCCAACGTCCTCATGCCACCTGGAGGCTCGTCTCCTTACAGCAAAGGGGAGGCGAGGCTCAGATGGGGCCACTTGGTTCATGAGAACGTGAGATTAGACGTGACCTGCTCCCCAGCCTGGGGCCTCCGGCCCCGCCCTGCCCGGCCTGGTGTGAGGGTGGCCTGACGGGGTCTCGGCGGGCGCGGGCTGGGTGCTTTCGTGCTGCGGCTGCACGTCCCCGGGGCCGGGCCCTGCTCCTCTGCCCATCCGGAGGGCACAGGGGCACCGTCCTTCGGCCGCTGTGCCCTTCTGCTCTCAGTCTCTTCGGTCCCTTTGGCTGTTAATTCCATAAAGAGGCCATTGTTCATCTAGATGGTCTTTACAGAAGCACGTCCCCGGCGAGTGGAAACATTTAGTTAATAATTTAACACTGTGCTGTCTGCTGAATTTTCAGGCCCCCAAATAAGATCGATGGAGCTAACAATCGGCTTATTGAGTTTGCCGGTCGTTTCCTGAAGACACAGGCCAGCGTAGAGGGATGGTCACAGGGAGGGGAGTCGGGGAGCACCGTGCAGGGAAAACAACGTAGATGGTATTGATGCAAGTTGTCAAAAATAATTGTTTTCTTTTCCCTGGGAATGTTCCAGATACCCCCGGACGCACTGATCTGTGACACTGGCTGCCGAGAAGCAGGAGGTTGGTGTTTGTCGGCATTTTGCTGCCCCTCCCGAGACGTTCATCACATAAATGATCGTTATGTTACCATCCATCTCCAAACTGTTTCAGGAGGGGGCGAAGGGAAGGAGAGGCAGTGACCCGCAGCCCCTTCTGTTGGCCTTTCAGGGCGCTTCCGGGGGACAGGCTTGGGGGGCTTGCCTCAGAGGGTTGGGGTGTCCGAGTCTGTCCGGAGTTTGGGGGGGACTCTGGGACACATGGATCCAGGGCAGCCTCGTGGGCATGTCCTCAGGTCTCCAATCTCTGGAGACATGGGAGACCGTGAGGCTCGGGCAGCGTGGGCAAGACCCCAGTAAGAGCACAGCTGCCACAGCTCTGCCCAGGACCTGAGGGAGGCCCCAGCCCAGAACCCCCGCAGCCTTTTACTAGAAGAAAAGGGGGATCACGCTCTGTCCATGAGGACCCGGGATGGCAGATTGCAGAGCATCTCCATGGAGCACAGCTGTCTGCCCTGGGGACCGTCCGGCAGCCCCGGAGAGCGAGGGATGCTTAGGGAGCATAGGGTCCCCAGTCCAGAGCCTGCCTAGCAGTTTTTCCAGCTCTAGCCTGCTGCCCAGAAGAACCACATTTTCCCACAGAACGAACGGGGGAGACTGTCTGTCCCCAGGACCCAGCCCCCTGGCTGGGAGGGTTCCTTCTTCTGGGAGTGGACGGCTCTCGGTTGCTTCCGGCAGTAGGGGCAACATGCTGGGCAGGCAAGGGGGGGCTCAGCCCCATCTCACACATTTCTTTGGAGGGCGGGGGCAGAAAGCATCAACTGAGCCCGATGAGGTTGTCACCTTCACTGTCACTTCAGGAGGCAGTGGGGTCTCGTGAGAGCAAGGTGATGGTCTCTCTGAAGCCCCACCACCATCTGTCTGGCCTCCTTGCCCGTGTCCCTTTGCCAGAACAAAACCTTATGGTCTTCTAAGTCCCAGCCCAAGCAGCACCTCCTCCAGGGACCCCTCGAGGCTCTGCCAGGTGGAGGTGGACACCCTCTCCACCGTGCTGAGCCCTTTCTAGGGTCCTGCTGACCACCTAGGATGGTCATCACTTGTCCATCCATCTGTCCATTCATGTTTCCACGGCACCGATGCACCAAGGCCTGCTGTGTCTCCCTCCAGGCAGGAGCCAGGGATGCAAAGATGGGTGGGACACCTCCTGTCCCTGGGAAGGCTGTTTCCACTGGGGGCAGTGTCCCACAAAACACGGCTCGACTATCAGCGGCTGGAGGAGAGCACGGCCAGGAAACTGTGCTCCTGGAGCAGAAAGGTCAGGGGACACCTCTGAGTGGACAGGCGGGGCCTGGGGAGGGCAGAGGGGGGCAAACAGCTCAGAAGCCACCTGTTAACAGCCTTCAAGCTGCAAGTCTCCCCAGAGAGAGAAGGGCTCCAAGGCTAATGGTGACCCTCAGAACTGGGGTCTTCCCCCTCTCTGGTGTTTGGGGGAGCTTGGCACAGTCCCAGAAGAGGGGCAGAAATGGTTCAGTGGCTGCCGTCGGATGGGGCTCCACTGCCGCTAGTACTGTGGACTCCGTCGACCCTCGCTGGCTCCAGACGCACCCCTCAGCTCCCAGCTGGTGCATGTATGCATGTTTACACGCATGTGTGTACATGTGTGCATGCATATGTGTACATGTGTGTATGTGCCTGTAGGCCTGTGTGCCTCTGTGCATGTATGTGCATGTGTGCTTGTGAGGCTGTGTGAATGTGCACACGTGTGTGTACACACACATATGTCTTATGTGTGCGGGTGTGTATGTGTGCCTGCATGTGTCTGTGCATGCACGTGTCACGTGTCTACAAGGCTGTCTGTGCACGCACTCCTGCATGTGAGCATGTGTGTGCACATGTATCTGGTGTGTGCATGTGGGCATGTGTGTGTGTTTTGTCTCTTCCCCTCCTCCTTCCTTTCCAGCACCAAAGCTCAGGGTCTCAGGCTCTAGATCCCCGGGTGAGAGGGGGTGGAAATGCAAATCAGTGAGAAACTCTACCTCCTGGGCCACCTGGCATCCCCAGGCAGAGGGCAAATGGAAAAGTGTCCCAAATCATCGGCTGGAACCCAGAGGGCTGTGTGGTGTGTGTCCACAACGTCCACTGCCCCGGCCCAGCAGCGCCCAGGTCCTCGGCCCCAGAGTGGACACGTAGCCATCCTCTGGCCTCTCCACTGGGAGGGCCTCCAGCTAAGAGGACCCTGCCCTCAGCATCAAGGACCCTGCGGGGGATGTCTGGGGAACCCAGCTTGGTCTGGAGGTTTGCTCTGCCCCCAAGACTGCAGCTTCAGAAATCAAAGTCCTAAGAACTCAAATGAGGACTGTTCTCCTGAAAAGAAGGGAAGCTGTGGGCTCAGAGAGGCAGCAACCGGATGCTTTCAGCGCAGGCGGCGTTGGGAGCACTCAGGACATGGGGGGAAGCACGTGCCTGCTCCTAGGCAGTCCCCGCCTCTCCTTCCTTCCGAATTAGACTTCCCAGCGGGTGTGCACATGTGCACGCATACCCACACACGTGGACGCACATACGTATGTGGGTACACACACACACACACACACACACACACACCCCACATGTGCACACAGGCACACAGATGCACACGTTCACAATGCACACCCCCCGCCCAAGCACACGTGCCCTCGTGTACGTGCCTGTATACACATGTACACACACATGAACACCCCCCCCACCCCCATGATCCAGGTGTGTCTGGAAGCCCCCAGGCAGCAGTTCAGCCTGGTGTCGGACCCTCCGTCCTCCTTTTCCTGCCACCGTCCTCCAGAGCACAGCTGGTGTGTAACTGGTTTAGTAACACTTGGGGGTACCTGTGTTTAGACCTGTCATAGCTTCCTCTGCCCGCTGCCCTACGGGATCAGGGAATCAGGAATTCCACGAGGGAGATTCACAAGGATGTAGGTCCTGACGGCCAGAATGAGATCGGTGCTGGCCCGGCTCACCAGGACCAGACCCAGCCTCCGCCACCCCGAGCACTCGGTGGGCTGGCCCGCACGGCCCCTGTGAGCCTGTGAACCTGGCAGGGGCTGCAGGGGCACCTGGGGCAGCGCGGGCAGGCAGGGCCCGACACGGGCCACGCTGGCGCTTTCTACCAGGACGTGGCACGGAACATGGAATAATGGTGGATTTTGAAAGGAGATGTTTTACTTTGGAAAGTTTATTTGCAGATTTATGTCCGAGGGCGTGTTTTTTTTAAACCTTAGCCAGAGGTTAGATTTCAGATGTCCTCTGACTTCTCAGCTTCTTTGAAGTCCTGTTTATTTGTTTGGATTGGCCAGCCAGCAGCTCAAGCACACAAACCCTGCTTGGTTTAAGGCCTCGTTACGTGCGCTTTCGGACACGCGCCGCGCTGGTTGTGACTGGGTGAAGATCGCGCCCTCGACGGACGGCTTTCCCGCGTCCCCTGAGGTTTCACGTCGTCCCTCACTCTCAATAACATTCTTTCATCCACTTTCCAAAGCGGAAGCTCTGAGAACGGGCTGCCTGGGAAGCGAGCTTCCTCCTGTGGGACCGGCCCCGCGCAGGCATGCGCCCGCCACCTGCCTTTGCAGAAAGATGCTCGGTCCCCAAAACGCAGCCTCCGCTCCAGCCTCTGCACAGGGCGCTGGGGGCTTCGTGCACCGTGGCTCCTTCTGGTCGGGGCTGCAGCTTGGCGTGAGCCCGCGGACCTCTCCGGGGAAACACCCGGCCCCGCTCCTCCGGCCTGTGCTCATGTCACGGTGGGGCCGGCTCTCCGGCCCTGAGTGCACAGGGCAACTTTCTGCTGTTGGCGGCCACACTGTTTTCCGGGGCTGGGGACGGAAGCTGTGAGCGGAGGGCACGGGTCTCGGCTGCCCTCGTCTGTGGAATGGGTCTGGGTAGAGTTCGCTGGGAGTGAGGAGCTGGCAGCCCACCTCCCTGTGATCCCTCCGGGATTATCGTCCACGGCAGAGCGTGCAGTGGGCTGTGGAGACCTTGGGTGAAGCTGGAAGTGCCCAAGGTGGTGGTGGGCAGGGGGTGGGGGCACTGAGTCCAGGCGGCTCTCAGCCATCTCCTCCCACGCTGGAGCGTCGTGGCCTCGGCTTCGTGGGCCTGGTGGACTTGGTGGGCCCGTCCTGTGTCCGTCCTTCTTTCCCAAGCACAGGAGCTGACAGAGGCTCCAGCACGCAGAAGGGGTGAGGTCGGACGGGCTAATATTTCGTGGTGAACCTGGGAACCTCAGAGACACCGTGGTGACCAGAACTGGAGGGCCTGGCCTGGCCACCTGGACTTCGGGAATGACCTGAGTGATGTCTAAGTGCCCTTCAGAGAAGGGGAGGGCCGGCTTTTAGGCTGACCCGCTGCCCTTGGCATCCCTCTTGGGCTCCGTGGCCTTGTGATGGGAACCCCTGGGCCCGGGGCTGGGACCTGGGACTGGGGCTCTTCATGGGGGAACTTCCGGGCCTTGAGATGCTCCCTGTGTCTGCTGTTGTCACTGTGACCTGAGCTTCACGTCGTGTCGGGCGTGGAACCACAGAGACTCCCATCCTCACGTGTAGGATTGCTCTGTGAACCTGTGTCCATCCATTCAAGGGTCGAGGAAGCAGACACTCGCGATTGCAGGCAGCCTAGTCACACAGCTTGTAAACAAAATGCGCACCAAGTCAGTTAGACTCTGCGCCTGGGACCTGGACCGCGATGGCTTCTGGCAGAGAGAAGATTCCAGAAGATTCCTTTGGAGGAAGGCACTCCCGGGGCAGGTCTCTCATCCTTAATCTTGTGGCTCAGGTCTGAGCCCCCCATTCCCATAATCCCAAAGTGAGCTGGGGAAGCAGGAAGCGCTCCAGAGTCTGTGTTCTGGGGTGCACCGGTACAGATGAAGCCCTGGGACCCATCCTTCTCCATCCAGGCTGCTGCACCTGGTCCTGTGAGCCTTCCTCTGGGGAGACCAGCCCCTCCGCTGCACACAGGGTCCTGGGCCTCCCAAGTCAGACCCCTACGCTCCCTTGGGGGGACCTTGATGCTCCTGCCTCATTTGCTCTGGCCCCCACCCCAAGGGTCTACCAGCGTCCCCGGAAGGACAGGCACTCAGCTCCTCAGGACACCTTAGCCCGCCTGCCCACCACCCCTGCTGCCAGCCTGCTTACACTTTGTCACTATAAGACTACAGATTATGATGGGGTTATGGCCTGATAAACCCATCACAAGTTGAAAATATCCTAAGTCAAAAATGCGTGTAGTTCACCTAACCTACCAAACATCCCAGCTTAGCCTCGCCTACCTTAACCATGCTCAGAATACTCACGCTAGCCTACAGTTGGGCAAAATCATCTTACGCAAAGCCTATTTTATAATAAAGTGTTGAATATCTCTTGCACTTTACTGGATATTGTACTGACAGCGAAAAACAGCATGGTTGTCTGGGTATAGAATGGTCATAATTGTATCCATCGTTACCGTCGTGATCTCAGGGCTGACTAGGAGCTTTGGCACTGCCTAGCATCACAAGAGAGTATATACCCCCCATCGCTACCCGGGAAAAGATCACAATTCAAAATTCAAAGTACGGTTTCTACTGAATGCACATCACTTCCACACCATCAGAGAGTCAAAAAATGGGAAGTCGAACCATCACAAGCAGGGGACCATCTGTAGTAGGTAGATCATAAGACCCAGCAATTCCATCTCCAGACACACACCCTAGAGAACTGAAAACAGGTATTCAAACTGCAACTTGAACAGATGTTCACAGCAGCACTGTTCACAGTAACCAGAGGCAGAAAGCCCCACGTCTAGCAAATGAACAGATAATCCAGATGTGACCTATCACACAATGGAATATTATTCAGCCATGAAAAGGAATGTGTTCCTGACACACGCTGCAACCAAAATGAGCCTCAAAAACACTGCGCTGAGAGAAAGTAAGCCAGACACAAAAGGCGGCATAATGTGTGATTCCATTCACAGGAAACGCCCAGAAGAGGGAAATCCATAGACGGGAAGTAGGTTCGTGGTTGCCAGGGGCTGGGCAGTGGGGAGGGGAAGTGACTCTAGCGGGTACGGGGTTTCCTTTTGGGGGGATGAAATATTCTGCAATTAGAGGTGATAGTTGCACAACCCTGTGGATGGACTAAATGTCTCTGAACTGCACACTTTAAAATGGCTAAAATGGTAAATTAATGTTATGTGTAATTTGCAACAGTAAAAAACCCAATTCTTAATACTTCGGATTGATTTAGGAAAAAACAAAAAACACCAAGTTGAGCCTCATAAAGAGCTCCAGGACCCCATCCTCGTCAGCCCGCCTTTCTCCCCCTCCCGTGGACATATCACACCACTGGACCCTCCCAGGCTGGGGTGTGAGTAGCCCGGGGGCCCCGGAGCCTGTTTTCCTCCCGGGGTGGGGAGGCACCCTCCCCGCCGTCCAAGGTGGAGGCAGGAGGCTGCGAGGCCCCGAGAGGAAGGACGGGGCTCCAGCTCGGCTCGGCTCACGGGAGCGAGGGCTGGCCTTGCTGCACCCAGCAGCCCGCGCCCCTCTGTGGGTTCCCCCTGCAGCCCCGCCAGCAGACGCGCCATGATTGCTTGTCTAACCGGAGCTCCGCCTGTAACTACAGGGCCGCCTAATTGAAATGTATGAGAAACAATTAAGAGTAATTGGAATCAATTAATAGATGATTTTCTTGGGAACTAGTACACAATGTGAGGCAGAATCTAATTACAATCTCCAAGTGCACACATCTCCCCAATCGGGAGCTAGCCTGTTCCGTCGGCGAGCGGGAGAGGCCACCTCAGCGTGAGGACCGAGGAGCCGGCGGGTGGGGGGGCAGCCAAGGCTGGGCAGAGGCGGGCGGCCCCTCCCGAGCAGGTGGGTCTCCAGCCTGCCCCACTGTCAGGGGGTGCCCGCCCAGCCCCACGGCCAGGCTTTATTTTTCAGGGATGTGGTTGAGCCACTGCCCGGACGGGGAGGCCACCCTCCCTCATCCTCTGAGGCGTGGGGACATCCGTGTCAAGCGAAAAAAGACCCCAGGCCTGGAGTCCCAGAGCCCCTCTGAAGGGGAGCTGGGGTGACAGCTCGCTGCTGTTCCACGGAGCTGGGAGACGGCTAATGAGGGGCCAATTAGCCCAGAACAGAGCCTCCGGGAGCCCAGGACAGGGGACCCAGGGGTGACGCACCTCAGCCGGTGCCAGAGCCTCTGCCCAGCGTGCCGGGCAACAGAGAAAGGCCGTCCCTGCCCGTTCCCACCAAGGGGTGTCCGGGCACCACCATCCCGCTCGGCAGCTAATTAGGGGATTTGGACAAATGTGTTTTTCCTTCAGGATCTGGCTTACTTCTTAAAGAAGAGGCCCAGAGAAGCCCTTCCCCCACCTCCCTCCCCAATTTTTGTCATCTTTTCAGCCGTCTCTGAGCCTGGACACAAAGCCTGGAGTATTCGTTCCTTCCTTCCTTCCTTCCTTCATTCATTCAACAAAGGTGTCTGCGCACCTTTGGGCGGGGGCTCCAGTGTGGGGGATTCCGCCGACCGGCCATGTCCTCTGAGGAAGTACTAATCAACAGACGGGGGATAAAGGGGGTCGACAGGACCCCCGCAAGCTCCTTACCCTGGGTGGTGGGGAGAAGCAGCCCCATCAGGCCGGCCTGGGGGCTGCTTGGTTCACAGGGCTGAAGCCCACCCAGGCGGGGGTGGAGGCCAGGGCGGGAGAGAGCCCGTCCCTGGGGAAAGTCTCTTCCTCCTCCTCCTCCAGGCTGGAGCCCGGGTAGGCAGTGGGCGGCGGCGCCTGTCAGCGAGGGTTCAGCGTCCTCCTTATCAGATGGAACCGGGCGCTGCCTGCCACTCCTCCCCCCAGCGCTATTCTCCCGCATTCAGGCCCGCTTCCTGTGAGCTGAAAGCCAAGCTCTGGGCACAAAGGGCTGGCTCTTATCTCCTCACCCCCTGACCCCAGGTGGGCACACGAGGCGGCTCTAATTTCTGCCCAGAGCCGCAGGTGACAAAGTCTCTGGAGTGGGGTGCGGGGGGAGTGTTCTCAGCTGCTCCCTCTTCAGCCCACCAGCAAAGGAGGTGCTCTGTTCTGGCCAAAGATCTGTGGGCCTTGCGAGGTCCCACTCTTCCTCACGGTCGTGGCCGAACGCGGGTTGGAAAAGAATTTCCAGACACAAGGCAGAACGTAAAGGAGACAGAATTTATTAGAGGGAAGGGTCGCTGCACCACACTCACGTGCTTCTCAAACAACCCCACCTCCCCCTGCCGTAATCCTCCTGGTGGCTGGTTTTCTCTGATTGGACCCTTGTGCCCCACGCAGCCAACTGACACTATCTGCTCCGCTGTGGAAGGCGGGAAGAGTGTGTTTTGGGGAGGGGGCTTTGACTGGGGGTTTGGGGCTGGGGCTGGCTGGGGACAAGGCCGAGTCTGAGACCCCAGGACCAGGACAGCGACCGCCAAGAGGGTGGGTAGAGACAAAGAAAGCGCCACACTTTTTATCGTTAAAGGGGATCGGGGCTGGAGGGGCTGCTTGGAAGCAAGAGGCCAGTGAAAGTAAGGGATGAGAAGAGGCAGGGCCAGGCGAGGGTCAGGCTGGGCGTCTGCAAGGTGGAATGCATGCCCTGTGCTCAAGGTCACCGCCGCTGGCATTCGGGATACTGAGCTCTGCAGTTCTGGCCAGGCAAGGGTTAAGCACTGCAGTGTGACTTGACAAGTCCAAGGTGAAGTGGGTGGCCAGAGTCTCAAAGGCATCCTTAACCCCTCTTGGCTGAGAATTCTAGCTGTTGTTCTCCAGATAGACCCTCCCATGTCACTTGTCTGGGGAACCAGAGATGCTGGCAGCCAGGCGGGCCCGCGCTCTTAAAGGGACAGTGAGCCCTAAACCTTCCTACCGAGGGAACTTTTGTGGTTCCCCCAACTCAGCGCCTGGTGCATTGCTTCTCAGCTGGGGGAACTCCACTCAGCCCAGTGCAGATCCCAAGGATTGCCTGCTGGGTGGGTGCAGGGTGGGAGCAGGAAGAATGGCTGTCATTACGGGGGGCAGGGGGCAGGGGACTTGGGGCGCTTCACCACGAGGAGCCTCTCCAGGGTCCCACACAGACCAGTGCTTCCCCGTGGATGCTTGTTTTCCTGCAGCCAGAACAACTCCCAACCCACTGGGCTGGCAGTGGATTGGGTGAGGGCCCGCCTGGGCTGGTGAGCCTCTGTCCTCCCTGGGGGCCTCCCAAAGACGGGAGGGCTCTGCTGGCTGGTGGCCACCGGCCCTGGAGCCTCCCCAGCCTCTTTGGGTCTTAGTAGCATCTGGCAAACAGGGCTCCTGCAAGGGCCCCCTCCTGGTGAGCCCCTTCCTTGCTCTGGTTTTCCTGTTTGAGGTCAGGATAATTCTAGACAGGCTGTTCAGTGCCTCAGCGACACCAAGTCCCAAGGGTCAAAGGTGAGCCCTCTGCTTCCTGCCAGGCCCTGTGAAGGTGCAGCCTTGACAAGCCAGCAAGGTCCCTGCCCTCCCAGCCCACCATCCAGGGCATCATCGACCCCACTCTCTGCAAACCAGATGCCCAAATCCAACGAGGGAGATGCAGTGGAGGGGCAGGGGCAAGGTGGGCTGGTGGGTCAGAGGGGTTGTGCTCTGATGCTCAGCCCTGTAGATGAAGAAGCAGGAGGAAAGCCCCCGCCCTCAGACCCTCATCGCATCTGCTTCCCACCCCAGAGCCCTGAGCCCAGGACGACCCCATCGCCGAGAACGTGGCTCCCCTGCCTTACACACAGACCCCCAAGCTCCCGCCTCCCTTAAGGTACAGCTGGGGTCCAGCCCCAAAGCCACCTGCTCCCCCACCCCGCCCCCGCACACGGCCCCCAGGAATAAAAACACTGGGCTCCAGAACGGGCCCCTGGGTGAGGACGAACAGGGGAGCGGTCTCCCAGGCTGTGCCATGTGGGCTCCTTAGAGCCTGAGGCTGCAGCCACGCCCACAAGTGCACCCCGGTCCCCTCCAGGCAGACCAGCCGCATCCAGTCTGGGGTCCCCCCCTTGCATTGGCTCCGCCCAAGCCTGCACCCACACGTGGCTTGAAGGAGATGCGTTTAGGTGCCTTGGTGGACAGCTTGGGACGAGGGGAGCCAGCTGATGGGGGTGGGGTGCACACTCTTCCTCGTTTTCCCGCCAGAAAACGGGTACAGGGAGCAGGCGCTGGAGAAAGGGGGGCTGGGGGCTCAGTCCACCAGGTAAAGTGCCCGTGAGCCCGCCTGGCTGCAGAGCCAGCCCATGGGTTCCGGGGCCTCCGGAGTCCTCACCGGGCTCCGACGCCTGAGCCTGGTTCCAGGGTCTGGTAAAGCCCACTCCCAGTAAGAAAGCATCTCTGCCTGGGACCCTCTTTGTCCCCGAGGAGGGGCTGTACAGTCTGGGTGGGGGCCTTGTGACATGGGCGCCCACCGTGTCCCGTTGGCACCAGGCAGGACCCCGGGGCTGCCGCCCTTTGAAGCGGGAGGGTGTCTGCATGTTTCCTACCAGCCTTTGCAAGAACCCTGCTGCCGGGCGAGTGACGAAACCTCCAGGCTGGCAGTCAGCCCCCCAGGGAAGGCAGGGTTGAGACAGGGGCTTCGGGGATTTTGTCCCCCTTCCCCTACCGTGACACTTGGCACTGTATGGGACAGTTTTGGTTGTCACTGTCATCTGGTGGGCAGAGGCCAGGGATGCTGCCAATACCCGACCCTGCAAAGGACAGCCCCCCAGGACAGATGATCTGAGCCCAATGGCAACGGTTTCCAGGTTGAGAAACCCTGACAAGGAAGCAGAGTCCCATAGCAGCTACGGGGGTGGGGGTGAGCTGGGGGCTTTCTTGGAGTTTCTCTGGGACCGGCCAGGTCATTGTCTAGCCCACACAGATAACCAGCCCCCAAGGCTGGAGATGTGGATCCAGAGGCAGCCCCCAGGCTCTCCTGTAGGGGTCCCATTTCTAGAGCCCCTGTTCCTGTTTCCTAGGAGTCGCCAGGAACCCCCAGAGGTTTCCAGCTTGTTTTCTCCCATGAAATGTCTTTTTTTGCTCAGTGGACTAGGGGACCCAGTGCCCTGGGCACCCTGGGTCTCACCCCCACCCCTGCCATCGTTGAAATGGGGAGAACGGACCATCTGCTGGGACCTGGGCTGCGAGAGGCTGCCTGGAAAGGTTTGTCGAGAAGCAGGGTTCCCTCTTGAAGCTTGGAGACCCCCACGTGGGGCTGCCCTGACCCTCTCACTGTCCTTCCCTCTGGGGCAAGTGGGCGATGGTGCCCAGGCAGTGCATCTGGGGACCTCGGCGCCACCCCCAGCACCCCCACCCCGTGTATCCTCCTTGCCACCGTGACGTGGCTTCTCAAACGCAGCCAGGCTCCAGGCCCCAGATGTCTGCGAGTGGCAGCCGTGTGCAGCCGCAAGAGCCGGCATGAGGTATCAGTAACCAGATCAGCGGCGGGGTCAGATAACTTATTGTCGGGATAAACAGAATTCCTGCCAGGCCCGCCGCGATTCTCCGTCCCATGTGTGGATGTGGGGACGGGGCGGGGGGGGAGTGGTGGAAAGATGACTCCAGGTGTGCGATTCTGGGGGTGGGGTGAGGGGACCGAGGGGACGGATGTCCGAGGAGACAGGGGGGCACACAGGTGGCTGGGGCCCAGGCAGAGGCTGGAGGCCGGAATCCCAGGTTGTCCTCGGGAACGACCTCCCTGACCTGGATTTGGGTTATTTTACCCCTGAAATCTCAGGAGGTTCTGGGAGGTGGCTTTTAGGGGACTCTGCTGAGTGACAATTCAGAAAGAAAAAGAAGGAGGATAGAGACAAAAAGGATTTCAAATTCCCAACGTCAGCTTTGCAGAGCCTCCCAGGGCCTGCCTGCAGCGCCCTCAGGCCGTGTCTTCCCTCTGGACTCAGGGGTGTCTGGTCCCGGCCCTCCCAGGCCCCCAGCCCCGTCCGAGTGGCCCTCTCCTGCCAGGGTGGGTGTCTGCAGAGGCCCACAGCAGCCTGGGGGGCCAGAGAGCAATCTTCTCGGAGACTAAGGAGGCACTAGGCCCAGAGAGGCCGAGTGTGTCCTGGTGGGAGCAGGAGACCCCCTTCTCTGTCCCCATCCCGGAGCCCAAGCGGCCTCCGCTGCAGTCTGGCGCTCCGGGAGGCCGGCGGGATGTGTGGGAGCAGAGTACTCTGGGAGAGACAGCCGTCAAGGGCCTGTGTGGTGTGTGATGGGACAGGCGGCCACGTCCCCTTCCTCTGCCCTGGGCTCTGGCTCCCAGGCAGTGCAGAGACCCTCTTTCTGCTCGTCCGATGAGCTCTCAGGGGGCTGCACTCGTGTTTGCAGATGGGGTGATGACGGAGCCCGGGGGCTGCACCCGGGGAGGGATGCCCGCCCTGGCCATCAGCCATGGTTAACGGGCCTCTGGGCAGGGCCGAGATTCCAGGGCCAACCCGGCAGCACCCACCCACCCCGAGAGCTGACCGTGGTCCCTGCAGTGGGTTCAACAGTGTCCCCCTAAAACCCACATCGCCCCAGAACCTCAGAATATGCCTTATTTGGAAACAGTGTCCTTTCTTCCGGGGGCACAGTAGGGGCCTCCACCTCCACGCAGGGACACTGCCCTCCACCCCCAAGGGACGTCCCTGCTTCTGTCCCCCAGGGAGAGTGCTGACCCTGTAGGACTGGGCTAGCGCTTCAGCTGTGCCTGTCGGGTGGCCTGAGCCTGTCCCGAGAGCCAGGGGCCACCACGGCCGCTATCCTCTTAGTTGCCTCATCCTGCTCTGAGCTTCGGGATGGGGGGTGGGGAGAGCCAGCTCCGGGCTGGGGGATTGGCCCCTCCCAGAGCCGGGGCTCCCCTCTGTGTGTGTGCGGGAGTGTTCGGAGGCCAGGGTCTGGGGAGGGGCGTAAAGTGGCCTCCACCCTGGGTGGCCGGGGGCTTTGCCCAGACCTCTGGAGCATCCGTCCCTGGGGGCACTTTCCCAGGGACTGGGGTCCAGGCCCAGGGGACAGCTGACTGCCAGGCCTGGACTTGGTGTCACGCCGGGTGAAGTCACATGTGGCCCCAGGATCCCTCCCCGGGTTGAGAACAGAGGGTGTGGGAGTGAGGACAGATTCAAGGGGACAAGCCCCGTGGACTCAGACCCACCTACTCCCGGTGCCAAGTCCGAGGGCCCCGCTAGGGCCTCAGCGCTTGGGAGGGGTCTGCCTGCCCAGCTGAGAGGCCATGCCCGGGAGGGACACGACGGCCTGGGGGCGACTGTCTGGCTTCTGGCCTGGGTGATGAGGTCCTTTCAGTCTTTCCCCAGGGAATGAATGAAGGAAGGAATGAATGACCTGCCAGGTTTGTGTCTCACCACCACCCCCCTGCTGCTCCACGCAGCAGCAATGGTGGGGCGTGCGTGGGGAGATCGGAGGTCATAGTAAGAGAGTGGGAAGGTGACCGTGAGTGTCCAGGATGGTGACAGGGTGTGGGAGGAAGTGGCAGGGGTGACCTCAGAGAGGCGACAGCGAGCAGGTCGGTGTGGGGGCAGCCCTGCAAAGCAAGTCCCCTTCCTTGGGGTTCTGAGCTCCCCCCAGGCTCCGCTGGGGAAGTCCTGCCCTGTACCCAGTTTGTAGAGTGGCTGGGGGGGGCCTCCGTGACCTGTCCTGTTGGCACAGGGTCCCCACCAGGCCTTGCTTCTCTGGCCGAGTGTCCAGGCGTGGCCACCCCTTCGGGCTTCTGACTCGAGGGTCATCCTTCAGCTACAGACCTTCTGCCCTCCCCAAGATAAGGCGGGGCGGGGGATGGAGACCCCCCACCTGCCCCCCTCCCCCCCCAGCAGGCCCTTTCCTTTCCATTTCCTGAGAAGAGAAGAGGCTGGTCCTGCAGTCCCTCGCCCAGCCCTGCCTGCGGCCCCAGCCATCAGGAGCTGTCTAAGCTGAAAAGGCTCTTTGACATCATTACATAAGCCGTCACATTGTTACCGGCCACGCCAGAAGTTGTAAATACTCGCGGAAAAAGCCCTCTTTGTTGACGAAGTTCTGGGATGTGGGGCCTTGCAGTTTTTACTGCTTTGGATTAAGGGCAATCAGGCCTGATAGAAAGTGCGTGGCCCGGGCACCTCTGCGCCCCTGATGGGGCTTTTTATGACCGCACAATCGGTTTCCAACCCCGGCAGCGGGGGCCCAGGGATTCCCTGTCCCAGGGCTCACAGTCTCCCCCGGTAGCTGGTGGCAGGTGGGGCCACCCCTGGTCCATACGAGCTTCCTTCTCCCTGGGCCCCTGCGGGATCCCAAGACAGAAGCCCGCAGCAGCAAGGAGATGCTTTCCCAGGAGGTGGGCAGGTACAGCTCCCATTCACTCGCAGCCCAGGTTACGCCCCAGCTCCGGCTGTGTGTGCGGCTTGGAGGTCAGAAGCCCGGAGACACCCTGCCCAGCTCGCCTGAACTTTCTGATTTTCCCCGAGTTCTTCCAAGTCCAGGTGGCCCAGCTTTCAAAGTTGCCTTGGGGATGGCAGATGTCTTGTCATCCCCAACCTCACGATTTCCCGCAGCCGATACCAGTGAGGGACAGGGCTGCTGGTGAGTGCTGATATCTATATCAAACTTCTTAACCTCTGGAATATTTATCTCTTCATGCCTACAAATTACTATATATATATATATGAGACACCAGAGACCTCACGGAATCCCAAGCTTGAAAAGATGACGGTAGCGTCTCATTTCCCACCAAAGGCACACAGCGCTCTAGCAAGAAGCTCACGGACGACCGTGGACCGGCCCCCGTACGATGCTGGAATGCCCCAAAGCCAACACACGAGCCCCTGCCCGGGAGCCCGACAGTGGGTCACAGTCAAGTTTCCCACGAGGCGGGGGCTACCCAGCCCCCGACACGCCAGCCCTGCCCTCGGCACCCACGGGCCCGCTCAACCCCACCGCCGCTTGGAACATGGTTTGTTTCTCAGCATCGTTGGAAACGCAGGAGAGCCACTGCTAGGTAACGGCACCACAGCCAGAAAGGAGAAAGTCCAGAACACAAGCAGCCCCCACTTTAAAAAATACAGTGGAATTTTCTTTTGTTTCTCCCCAGGTCCTCAGCAGGGGGGGAGGTTCTGAATGAAGAAAGCAGATGAGCAGACACGGTGCCAGGGGACCGACGTCTGGGTAACAAGACCTGTGCCCATCCAAGAAGGCCGCCGGGGAAAGGGCACTGTCCCGGGACCTGGCCTGTGGGGCTGGAGGCCGCGGGCCGCCAGCCTGTGACATCTGGGCCCGCCCAGGTCTGTACAGCAGGAAGGAGCCCAGAAATCAGCAAGGGCCTTGGGGTGTGGCATGGTGCCCTCCCCACCCCCGCCCCAGCTCTGAGGTGGGACCCACCCACAGGCCGCAGGGGCTGGAGCCCGGTAGGCCCAGGAGTCTCAGTTGTTTTTAAATTCTGTTTTTACAAGGTGCGTGAGATTTATAGGCTCTTGAAGGGAAGAAGGTGATGTAACGTGAGTCAATCAACAGACCGTTTATCCCTGGCCCGTCTCCTCTGTCTCTGAGCTCTGGAGACGCCCCGTGAGCACGTGATCTTCACAGAGGCCCACACACCGCACACGCCCACACATGTACCGCTCACTCCTGCTTCACACCCACAGCCAGGGTCACTGGCACATGCTCCCGCCCCAGCAGGCACACACGGAGTCCCCCGAAGCCTGGTGCAGGCCTCGCAGAGGATGCTTCCACACGCTTCCACACGCTTCTGCCCTCACACACCCCCTCCCCTGATTGCCGGCATTCTCCTCCTTTGTGAAACCCCAAGGTGCCCCTGCAGTGTCTGACTTCGCCCCCTTGGAGCAGAGATGCGGGGCCCCCTGGGGAATGATGTACATTGTTACTCTGCGGGGCTCTGCCTAGCTGGGGGGGGGGTGGATGCCACATGCAGGGGGGCAGCCGGCTCCGTCCCCTCTGAACTCTGACTCTCCCTGGGGCCTGGCTGGTAGCTAGAAGCTCTTCCTGTCACAGCCAGGGCTGGGCTGGGCTGGGCAGGGCCACTGAGTCACCTGGGCTTGGGCAGAAACCTTTGGAGGGATGGATGGAGGTCAAAGCACTGGGTCTTATCTCAGCAGGACCTGTGTGCAGAGCTGGGGAGCGTGGCTGCCGCGGGCGGTGCTCACACGTGAGGTTTCCTCTGGGTGGCAGGGCCGCGCCGTCAATGCCCGCCTCTGCCCCGTTCGCGGTCAGATGCAGACTCTGTGTCCTGAGGTGACAACAGCAGTGACCTGGGCCCCCGCACCCTCCCAGGAGGCAGCCCCAGCTTGATGCTCACCTCGCACACACGTGTGTGACCACACGCACAGCCCCATGTACCTTTGGGTTGGCCCATGCAAAGGCCACTGCCTCATACTCAAAGTCCCAGGGACCTGTAGGGTCTGGTCCCTCACAGGCAGCAATGTATTTTCCTGTCTTGGCCCAATTTAGGTTTCTTTTAACTTGGCACACTTGTGCATTTTATTAAGGCACTGCAGTGCAGCTAACTGACAGTAGAGGGGGTGAGCGTACACTTTGCATTGCTCTGCATCCAGGAAGAAGGAAGTAGGTCTCTCAAGAGATGGTACCTGGCTGTCGTGGCAGTGAGCGCTAAGCACCTTCCTCTAAGGGCAGCCTGGCTATTCCCTCCCTTCCTAGTCACCTGTCACGCGTGGCCAGCGTGTTGCTGACTGACTGGGGCGCTCAGCTGTGCTGTCCATAGGCCAGAAGGCCCATCAGTCTAACCCAGCTGGTCCTGCCTTGCTGTCCTGCAAGTGTGGGCAGGAGATGCCAAAGGTCAGTGGAGAAGCCATGGAAAGCCATAGGAGGAAAAGGTCCCTTCTCAGGGACAATGGCTTCTAGTGCCATGTGGGTGAGCTGGGGTGGCACTGAGGAAAGACTCCCCCCCAGAGCGGCAGCAGGCTCTGCCCCCAACTTTGGGGAAGCCAGTATTACACCTCGGCCTCAGTTTCCCCAACTGCCATTGAGGCTGGAGGTCAGACAGCTGCTCAGAGCCCTCCTTACACTCCTCCCATCCCTGGAGTCAAGGGCCAGCCAGCAAAACGCCCGTCCCCCCCCCACCCTGGGGGGCTTCTCCCCCGCTTGCCCCACAGTCTCCCTCGGCCTGGTCCTTCCCCCTCAGCTCAGCTGGGACCAGGAGGTCAGTCATCCACCCCTGCCCCAGAGGCCAACACTCCCAGGCTGGGCTGTCTGGAGCAAATGCCCACGCTCGTCAGGAGAAAACAGTGGCTGTCTCTGACTCGCCTTCAGAGGTCGAGGCTTCCTGCCGGCTCTTGCACGGGGAGGAGGACCCCTGTGGGTCCTTCAGGAGGACCTGAGGGGGCCACACAGCCCAGCCTCCCCCAGCTGTCCTCCCGCTGGGCCTGGGACCAGCTAGACCCCCGACGGCTGCGGTCCTCGTGTTCGCCGGACACCACCCTCCCTGGGTCCTGAAGGAACAATCTCCCCCCAGCTGCCCCGACAGACATCAAAGCGGGACTCACGGGTCGGAATTCCCGGTGTCACTTCAAATGTCACGGCATGTTTGTAGCCATTTACGGCATTAAAAATGTAAATGAATTAATTATAGAGCTCGGGGCCCTTATTTTTCATTCACAGCTGCATTTTTCTAAGGAGAGTGGGGAGAGTGCTGGCAGCCGCTGCAACTCTGTTGGCGTTTTGATTACTTTTTATTGTTACAAATCTTTCAATAAGCGGGGGAAAAACACCCTCTATTGCTTTTTGGCATGCCTGAAATATCCAGATGATGCTCGGAATTTATAAATTTACTTTGTTACTTGCAATTTGGAAATGTGGTTATTGAGATTCCCCATCCTTCAGGGGAGTTCAAGGCCATGAGCGCTTGTCTGGCAAGGATGGAACTAAGAACCCCGAATTGGAAAAGAAATTATACATATGGCCCTCCCCCCATACACACCACATACACACACACCGCACATACACACACATGCACGTGTGCACATACATACACATACACACGTATTGTCTTGACACTTTCTTCCCCACATTTTCTGGTTTAAACTGCAGAAGAATAAGAAGAAAAGTGACATGGAAAAAAGTGAATTTGAGCCAGATAATTTTCTTAAAACACACACACACACACAACACCCCAAATCCTCAAGAATAGGAACAAGTTTGCGCAAGCTGTGGGTGAATAGCCCGATAAGACGAAGCAGAAAAGAGCTCGAAAGACGTTCTTACTGCAGTTATTAGAAGTCCTATATGTGTCTTCCCTTGTAATTGAATTTCACCGCATAATTTAAGAAAAGCCACACACAAAAAAACTCGTAGTAAAAAACTGGGGTATAATTTTCTTCAATCAACTCTGGCTCATGACTGCAATTACCCCAACCCTTTGCGAGCCTTGCTGAGATGCTCCGGGGACGGGCCTTGGAGCCGCCGTGGGTGGTGTCCTTTCATGTGCCTCTCAAACCGTTCTTTATTGTAAGGTTTCAAATTAGCGCTAGCAGCAATGAGCAAATTTGATAATTCGATCTCAAATTAGTTAATGTAATGTGCCAGTAACCACTAACTAGTGTATTACAAAGAGGAAAATGTATCTTTTTGGAGTTGGGATATAAAGTTAACCAGCCTGTCATTTTGCCTTTGGAAACTTTTTTGGGTCTTTATTAAAAGGAAATAATCCTATAAACAATGTGCATCCCTCTCGGCACTGGTGGAGGAGCGGGGGAGGGTGTGTGTGGGCAGGCTCGGGGCCGCGACGCTCACCCCACCAGGCCTGCCCTCAAAGGGCTTCCCCAGTGAGCCGGGTCTGGAGGTCAAGGCCATCAGAGGTCCTGGGGAGGAGCTGAGAGGCAGGAGGGACCCACCTCCACGGCAGCTCCACTGCAGGAAGTCAGGTCCTGAAGGGAAGTTGCGGTCAGGACCAAAGCAGGATGCTGCGGGGAGCCCAGGGACACCTAGCCCTGGAGCCTTCCCGTGGTCCCACACCTTAATCCCAGGACCCCATCTACCCAGGCCTGCACCCAGCCCAGGAATGGAGCCAGCACCAAGAAAAGGGCGCCCTTGGTGAGCGTGGCCCTGGTTGTCCATCCTGGTCAGCTGGGATCCCCCCCGGGGTCAGTGAAGGTCTGGCTAGGAATATCCTTCTCCTCATCTCATCCCTGTCGCTCCCAGGTCGGGGCCTGCAACATCACAGGAGCAGGCAGCCTAGGGGCAAACACCCTTTGGAAGTGGCCAGAGAGATAGTCTACCCAACGGTCACACTGTCAAACCAGACGGGATCACGAGGGCACGCTTATCCAGTGCGTCAGGTGCTTTCTGTGCACCAGGCTGTGGAGAGCCTCTTCTCTGTGTCTGGGTTATTATATATGTCACTGCTTCCTGCTACACCGCATCCCTGCTTCCTGAGACACTGCATCCCTGCTTCCTGTGACACTGCGCCCTTGCTTCCTGCTATACTGTGTCCCTGTTTTCTGCTATACTGTATCCCTGCTTCCTGGCTACACTGTATCCCTCCTTCCTACACACTGCATCCCCGCTTCCTGCTACACTGTGTCCCTGTTTTCTGCTATACTGTATCCCTGTTTCCGCTACACTGTCAGCTCCCTTCCTCTTCCCAGTTCCCACTCTCTCCTGGTTTCCTCCCAGAACTTGGTGTATATCGTTGATATTTAGTAAGCACCTATTCTTCCCTGGAAGCTGGATTGATGTGAGTTGAGACATGAGGGATCCGAGCTCTTTCAGGCTGGACCTGATCCCTGCCTTGGGAAACGCAGGTTTCTTTGGAATGAGAGGCTAGCTGCCCCCTCACCCCCCACGGCATGGGGTAAGCCCAGTAAGTAAAGTGGAAAAGAAGGGCTGGAAAGACTTTCGAAAGCTCCACCATGGCCCTGAACTTGCTACTTTAATCAGACCTGAAAGGTCCCTCCCGCCCCCACCCGCCCTCAGTCAGTGACAGACGACTCCGGCCTGAAACGGTTTAAAAAGGAACAGGAGACGCTCTTTATCTGTGTGGCCTGAGCCCACGTACTCCAGGAGAGCCCCAGCCCCTGTCCGGCTGAAAGCCACGGCTTGTTCTCTCATCTGATGGATGAAAGGAATTTGGAAGCCTGATACTGTCCCTGGAGATGTCATTCAAATCCTCAGATACCTTCTCCAGGCCGGGCCACCACCACCAGCCTACGCATCCCTTCCCCTGCCCCCCCAAGCATCCTGGACCCTCACCTCTGAGCCGGGCTCTAATCAATAGAAACTAGAATGACCGGGGCGCGGTGGGGGGGAGGGAGGTGTCTCCGATTGGTAGCCAGGAAAGTAAAAACATGATTAGGAATGAAGTCGCTGGGGATGCTCTAAATTGGGGCTCTTTGAAACCAGCCTGGGCAGATCAGCTTTCCTTCATGGGGGGATTTCTTGTCAGTTCTCATGTAAAGGAAAAGGATGAAAAATGCAAAAGACAAAGCTTGTGGCCCCTCCTCTCCAGGCTGCATGGGGGACAGCGGCAATGTTCTCTTGGCTCATTAAAAAAGTACAACAAAGAACAACAACTGCTAAGTGTTTCCTCTTAAAAAGAACAAAGAGAAAGCCACAGGTCTTAATGGTTCTCATTGATGGCTTATAAATGTGCCCATGTCCTTCAGCTAGAAGCTCTTCCTTGCCAGTCCTCCTTGGTTTTATTCCAAACTCCCCTTCCACCGCAATCCGCCCCCCCCCTCAATAATAATTCAAACAAACTTTAAAATCTATAGATGCAGCATTCCAGAGTGATGGATTTGCCCCTCTTCCTGAAATTCAAATATAAATCCCCCAGCCTTCTGCAAAGTAACCATGGCAGCTTGATTTATTTGGGCTGCTGCAGAGTTGCCCTGTAGACTTTCAAAAACTTGGAAAGGCAAAGAATGCAGGGAGAGGGAGAGGGAGGGAGGGAGAGGGGAGAGAGAGAGAGAGGGAGAGAGAGGCGCTACAGTGAGGTCCCTGCCTGCCCTGCTGGAGCTGCCATCCCGCCTGAGAGCAGGGGAGGGAGGGGGGAGGGAGGCGGGAGGGAGGGGGAGGGAGGGGATTTTGTTCAGAGCAATCCCATGCACTCAGTCAATCCGTCTTTCCCCGGATATCGCTAATCTGCACATTTCTCTTCTTGTGTGATGTTACCATCGCTTTATCACAAATGGGCTATGAAGACATTTGGAGCAGCTACTGTTGTGATCTATCCAAGATGAATAGGGGCGAAGGCTGAAATAAACTCCCCGTTTCCTGTCCCATCTGTCTGCCAGACTGCGGCTGCAGGTCAGGGCCATCCTCCCTCCAGGCTGGTAATTGCAAAAAAACGAAACAACTGAACCCAAACCAGAAGATCAAAGAGCTCAGGAGGAGAGGAGGAGGGGGCACTCTGCTGAGAACACGCTGGCTCCGGGGGCGAAGGCGATTAGGGGAGACAACAACACAAACCCCAACCTTCCTTCATGAACAAAGCCAGGGACAGAAGGCGAGCGGGCAGCTGGAGTTTGCTCCTGCGACGGAGCAGGATAACCGGGCAGGGGCGGGGGGCAGGCGCTCGCTCCATCCTCATCCTCGCCACCCCTGACCCCCAGGCCCTCGGTCATCTGGTCATCAGATCAGCCACACGTGCAAGTAAACCCTTCAGCCTCCGTGGAGAGACGTGATCTCCCCTCCCTCCGCCCCACCCCACCTCTGCCGCCTGCTCTCCAGGGACAGTTTTAAAACCATCTTGGGCACACCACCCATGCCCAGACACACTGTCCTCCTGTCCCCAAACATCCCTCCCCTCCCACCACCTAGGACGTTCTGGTCACCGTGCCCACCACTTCCCTGGCCACCCCGGGACCCAGGTTTTCTGTCCTTAGATTTAAGCGACGGTGGGGTGGCCAGGTCTGTTTTGTGGCCCCCAGCCCCCGTGTGGAGGGAGGGTGTGTTCCTGCCAGAGGGTCACGTGCCCCTGAAAACTGTGGTTGCTGGACCTTGTTTCTGGGGTCCCACACTTGGTGACTCATTAATAACATTTGATATTCAAGTGGACGAAACTCCGCAACCAACCAACGTTTCCCCACCACCACGGGCAATAAATCGTAGCTGGGAGTGCTAACAGCGCTCACATTTACTCCTATTAATTCTTCCTGTTTCTGAATGCTGGGTCGGGTCCAGATTCGCTGCATTACAAGCTTTCCTGCTGGAGAAGCGAGGCCTCTAGGCTGCGTTCCAGTTATAACTGGCAGCTAATACCTTCACACATTCGCAAATCCCAGACCCGCCGGGGCAGGAGGGAGCTCGGGGTTTGCTGGGGGTCAGCAGATTGCCGTGCTCGCAGCCCCTGGGAGGCGATTCCAGCCCTCGAGGGGGCGGGCAGAGTGGGCCCCATGCAGCCTCGAGCCAGGGTGAGGGGCTTTGCCAGTGCAGCAGGCTCAAATAAATGATTTCTAATTTTGGGAAAAAAGTTTCCATTCCCATTTTCATTTTTCTTTCCACTTCCTTCCTCTCACCTGGATTCTGGGAGGGGGTGGGGGGACCAGCTGGGCAGAGGCCAGTGCGCTCTGATCCACTGAAATGCTCCTGCTTTCCTGACCTACCCGGAGCGATTTAAAATGTCACAGGTAACCAGGATCTTGCCTCACAAGGGTTTCTTGTAAATTCAGCGCCGAGCGCTTGGATGCTGTGCTTCCCCTTCTGACTCAGGGCTTCAGTGATGATGAATCGTTACGGAGAATGTGGTCCAGCTCCGGCGGCTCCGTGGGCAGAGTGGGTCTCCCTGAGTGTTTCGGAGGCAGCTAGCAGTTAAATTCCTTTCCAACGACTGCTCCCGCCTTAGGGTCTAACCCCTCGTGGGCAGAAAGCCGAGGTTGAGGCAGCGGAAACCACACCCCCTCCACTGTCAGCTCATTCGGAAAGGCAGCCACGGCGCTGGAGCAGAGGGCAAAGGTCTGCTGGGTCCCTCAGCAGACACAGCGTGGCCCCTTCACAGGAAGACGCGGGCCTCCCCAAAGCCCTACGGTTGACAAACGCACGCAGTGCCTGTAGGCTGCAGGCCCGAGGTCCATGTGCGCGTGGGTGCCCACGCGTGGGTGCCTGTGTGTTTTGCAAAGCGTTTCTCCCCGGATGTCAGGATCACACGTGTTCAAAATCCAGGCGCACTGTTCAGAAGTTATTTCTGGAAAAATGTTGAATCTCATAGCAGCAATAAAAAGAAAATACTGCCTCAGCCAACATAAATGTCTATTTGGAACATGCTTGAAAAGCATTGGAATATTTGTGTAAGTTTGAAATTCCAGCCTTCGGAGGGGAGCAGCTTGGCCGTCAGTGGGCTTCGCGGAGGAGGATGGAGGGTCCGTTTCCGAAAGCCCCGTACTGAGCTTGTCCATTTGGTGGCCTGGACCTGCTGGCTCTGGGCTCCCGGATGGGCTCACGGTGCTTTCCACCGAGGGAATGACGCCGACGCGGGACACGACTAAGGCGGGGAGGTGGAGCTTCAGGCACCATTAGCGAGGGCAGGGTCCAGCCTCTGGGACCGGCCTCGGAGGAGGATGGGACAGCGGCCTCTTGCCCTCGGGGTCCTGTGGCCCCGCAGCCCAGCGTCTGTCCTACTGCTCACCGTGCTACCTAATCAGCCACACACCTGCCAACCCCACCCTGACGGCTTCCTTGCTGGGGCCCCGCACTGACCCCTCGTCTGGCACCGGGCGGGCATGGGAATAAGCGGAGAAGAGCCCGATGGGGGCAAGGATGCTGGTGGCACTGCTGCTGTCTGCTGAGGGCCTGAGATGGGCCAGGCTGAGCAGAGGCCCTTTTGCACATGATCTCATTCAGCCCCACTAGAACCAGGGGTCCTGAGAGTGGTCCCAATTCACACAAGGGGAGACAGAAGTCAAGATCAGAGCCCAAGGCATCTCTCCAGGGACAGGCAAGCTACCAGCCTCCTAGGCCTGGACATTGCTGGCCAGGAGCTGACCTGTGAATCTGGGGAGGGGCCTGCAGAACAGACACTGGTGGCTCGGGGAGCCTCTCTGGACCCAGGGGCAAGGGTGGCTCTGTCTGCAAGGCAGACATGGGGGCATGTTGGAAAGATAGTGAACCCAACTTCCCTGATGGGAGGTGGGACAGAACCTGGGATGAGAGACCAGCATCAGGGCTGCCTTTGGGGTCAGGCAGACCTGGGCTCCCACTCTTGCCCTTCCTGGCTGTGCCACCTGGGGGAGCTTCTGGACCTCTCTGTGCCTCAGTTTACCCATGAGTTAGAAGGTCAGGTGAGGGTTAAATGAAGACAAATCTGCCATGCTTGGCCCAGCCTTGACCTGTAAGTGGTCCTTGCCGATTCCTTGTCTCTCTCCCACTGCACCTCTGACTTCCCTGGGACTTGCCCACTGGGCCCGGGGATCTCAGCCCAGAAGGTTCCCCGGAGCCAGGATCGTGCCTTGGAGCCATGGGCACGAGCGAGGTGGACACCATCAGAGGGGCAGGCTTCCAGGCAATTTGGGGAAGAAATAAAGAATCTCTCTCTCGGCCTGGTTCCTCCTGTTTGTTTCCAAAAGTGAAAGAAAGCAAGAGAGAAAATGTAGACATACCGCGCCTACTTTTTGGGAAAAACAACAAAGATGCGTCCCTGGGGAGAGTGGCGCTAACACTGCAGGACTGTTGCAGGAGGTCTGGTTCTCATTAGCGGGAATGACTGCCCAGTCCCTGCACAGTTTGTGGCGCCTGCAGTGCGGGTTAACCCTTCCCGCCTCGCCCCCCTCCGCCACGTGGGCATGGTGGGCATCTCAGGCTGGGGGAGGGGGTCTCGGGCCAGGTGCAGCCGAGGACCCTGCCGCCAATGACAGCTCACACCGGAGCGTGCACACGCACGTGCACATGTGTGCACACACACGCACATGCATGCATGCACACACTGGGTGCTTCTCCCTAGGGCTAGCTCACCTGAGGTTCTGCAGAGAGTCGCCAAAGTACTTGAAGGGCAGGAGGGAGCGGGAGAGAGGAAGGGAAAGATCAAGGGTGGCGATGAGGGGGCCGAGGGAGTCTGGGTGGGGTCACACCATGTCCCCTCGGGTGAGAAGGGCTTGCTGGCTGGGCTTGTAGAGCAGGGGCAGCCATGGACGTTGGGGACCGAGCGACCCAACTGATCATGGCTCTGTCCCCGGGGAGCCTGGGCCTCACGGCCGGGCTTGGCCAGGACCCCTTGGCATCCCAGAGGCCCCTGGGGCTGTGAGGTCAGGGGCGGCTGGAGCTGCGAGGAGGAGGAGGGCGGGTGCTAGGACTCCACCAGGCTGCCGTCACCCCACTTAGCCAGGGAGAGGGCGTGTGGCAGTATGGCGGGGCGCTGGGGTCTTCCTGGGGGGACGGGCGGGGGTACCTGGCTCACTGTGGGCTCCTGCCTTTGGGTTCACCTCTGAGCAGCCTTCGCCTGTATTATCTCAGTCAAGCTGTCCCAGGACCACTATGGAGGGATCGTTCTTGGTGATGCTCCCTTTACAGATGAGGGTGTGACCGTCTCATGTCCTCAGTTGGGCAGGGGCCGGGGCAGAGCCCCAGCCTGCGGCCCTGCTGCCTGAGTGTCCAGGCGCCGAGCTGTGCTGTAAAGTCTCAAACCAACAAGGACCTGCATGTGTGACAGTATCCTGGCTTCCTGTTTTAAAATGTGCCTTCCAAGTGGAAAATGATTAAAATACAGTAACATCCACTTGATGCACACACGTGCACACACACTCAGTGAGATCGGGGTCTGGGGGTCCTCTCACTGGGGGTCAGGCTTGCTCCACCCCCACCCCTGCGTGGATCCCGTGGTCGGCGGGGGAAAGGCTGCTCTCGGGCTTTCCTTGGAATATGCGGTCTGAAGGTGGTGCTGGGTGCGCCTTGCAGTTGCTCTGAGGGGCCCGTGGGAGAAACGCCCACACTGGGCGCCCTCGGCCCCTACGGTGGTGGTCGCTGAGGGGGACAGTGTGCATCCAGAGCCGTCGGCTTCAGCCCGGTGGGGCCTCAGGCTCGAGAGTCACAGCAAGCTCACTTAAGGCACTCGGTCCCCGAGGGATATGGGAAGGGAATGATGATGATGATGATGCTGGTGATGATGATGCTGGTGATGCTGGTGATGCTGGTGATGATGATGATGGTGATGATGATGCTGGTGATGATGGTGATGATGATGATGATGGTGATGATGATGGTGATGATGGTGATGGTGATGATGGTGATGGTGATGATGGTGATGATGGTGATGATGGTGATGATGATGATGATGGTGATGATGGTAATGATGGTGATGGTGATGATGGTGATGCTGGTGATGATGATGGTGATGATGGTGATGGTGATGATGGTGATGCTGGTGATGATGATGGTGATGATGGTGATGGTGATGATGATGATGGTGATGATGGCGATGATGATGATGGTGGTGATGGTGATGATGGTGATGGTGATGATGGTGATGATGGTGATGGTGATGATGGTGATGATGGTGATGATGGTGATGGTGATGATGGTGATGATGATGATGATGATGATGATGGTGGTGATGATGATGGTGATGATGGTGATGGTGATGATGGTGATGATGATGGTGATGATGATGGTGATGATGATGAAAATAATAATGATAATAGTTTTGGCCTCCATTTATTGGGCATCTTCTCCATGCTCAGTGCTGCTGCTGTCTTTTTACTTTCAGCCCTCATTGCTTCCCTAAGATATTTTCTAAGATGTGACGTACATCCACAGAGAAGTCAAAAATAATTGCCCAAGGCCACAGACCTGGGACAGTGGGTGACCCTGAGAAGCCATGAAAATGCTCCCCATGTCTGGGGACACTGTGGCCAGACCATGCCCTGCCCTGAGTTGGGAGGGGAGGAGCCAGGCTTGGGTCTCGCACCCAGAGCAGAACCGCACATCAGCGCAGCAGGGGACGTTTCTGATGATCGGCATCAGGGCTCTTCCCGTGACCCTCCCACCGTCATTGCTCCAAGGAAGCAGAGGGCAGACGCCCAGTGGACAAAAGAGGGTACACCCGGGAGAGTTCCTGTCACAGGAAGGGAAGTAAAAGGCTTTCAGAAAGGGAACCAGGTGCTGGGCGGGGGTGCGGGGAAGGGCAGAAGCCAGGTTTCCTCAGGTTCTCCCCATCCTTGGGGTGAAAACCTGGGGTGGGGACAAGTAGGGGCCTGGAGATGGCACAGATGGGATGTGGAGAATCGAGGTGGGGTGGGGGCATTGCTTGGTATTTCCCAAGGAGGAGCCATGGAAAATTAAACCCGCAGAGAATGTCCAGGCCACCTGGCGCTAGCCCCTCCTCGACCACAGAGGGGGGCCAACCCCACATTATCTCCGCCCTGCGTTCTCTCTCGTGGGTCCCGCCATCCCCCCGCAGCATCACTGTGTATCACGCTGCACACGGCATCCCAGGTGCACTCTTACCACCATTTGTAAGAGAGGAAACCGAGTCACGGGGACGTTATGCCACCTGACACCATCACACAGACAGGAGGCGGCAAAGCCAGAAGACAAGCCAGCGGTCTGGCTGGAGCTCAGATCTGCAGCCTGTCCCTCAATGGGCGACATCCGGGCCTGAGTTCGCTTCTTCCTCAGGGTAGGGAGAGGATACAGCAAACCCCCGCCCTGAGCTGGGGGCTTGGCAGTTATGCGCGAGCTGCTCTCTAAGAAAACGAGGCAGCAGGACCCACAGCGCAAACTTGAGAAGGGGCCGCGGTGATTCATGCCCAGAATTGAGCCCCTCCCCTGGGACGGGGAGGAGTGGAAAATCCACCCCCCACCTCACCCCAGCATATACTGTACTCCCACTTACGATCTCCTGGTGGGGAGCAGGGCCCTGCAGGCCACCACTGGGGCTTGACCTACGGATGCCACCCATCCGTGTGGTGTCCCACGTCCTGGTTTGCAGGAGGCTGAGGGGTCTCCTGGGACGTGGGACTTTCAGTGCTAAAACCGGGGCAGTCCTGCGCAGACAGGATGGTTGATTGCCTACCGAGGTCACGCAGCAGCGTGCCGTCAGAACCGTAGCGCTGGGCAGGAGGAGGAAAGACACTGCGGGGCTGGGGACGGGGCGGACTGCCCAGCACTCAGTGGGGGCCACACAGGGCCACACAGGGCCACACGACGTGGTCCCCAGGACCGGAGGCGGACGGGGATCAGGGAAGCGAAGCTGGAGCCCCGGGACTGCTCGGGACCGTGTCTGAGGTCGAGAGGTGCTCTCCTCTCCCCTCCCGGGGTGGGGGGGTGGTATTTGCAGGTGACCCCCCCTCGGAGAAGGTCACCCCACAGAACACAGAGCAAGACACTTGTATAAGGCCGAGCGATGGCAACACAAGACGGCACCCCACGAATTGTACCTTTTAATTGGTGTATTGTTTGGTATGTGGGTTGTATCTCAATAAAGCCATTTTAAAAATGCAGTTTTTGCACAGGGCAATCATTTTTCTGTGGAATCTTTAAAACTTCTCCGAAACATCCTACACCCGTGTGCAGTGGATTTTCACAGAGACGACCTCCATCTGTGACATGCCTCTGTCTCCGCGTGGCCGCGTCCAGGTGTAAAGAAAGTCCAGCCTTTCAGAACCATCAGGGCCTGAGGCGTCTGAGGCTTTCCAGGTAAGAGAGGGTGTGTCCCTTTCAACCCCTCAGCTCTTTTATACGGAAGATTTCTAAAGCAGGTGCCCTGTTCCTGGCCTTCTTATATAAGACAGCATGCGTCGTGTGGCCTTCGTTATACCTTGGATGTGATGCTGAGTTGCCCCCCTCCAAGTGCACCCCTGTGGTCCTAGGATGGAAGATGGCTGCAGTCTGACCACCGGGGCGAGCGCTTCCCTTCCACTTCTGATTGGCTGGAGGCGCAGACCTCTGGAAACCAAGCCGCCTGGAAGTGTGGGAATCTGTTCTGAGCGGGCCCCTCCTGCAGCAAAGGAGCGCCATGGCAGGGACACCTCTGCCCCGAGACTTAGACGCTTTTCAGAGTCTGCAGTGACCTGGGCCTCACTCAGCGTCCAGCACGTGGACTTGAAGAGAATGGAAAGGGAATCTCCCCGAGCTTAACCCAGTGCCCAGCACAGGTGGGAGAGCTGCAAAGGGCTCTGTCCATGCGTGAATAAATAAACGACTGGGAAAGATGGAAAACAGGCTGGCAACTGCATCTTCTTACCCAGAAGGGTTTTCTTCTCCGTCTTGGAACCCAGCCCTACTCTAAGAGGCGAGGTCACCGCTGCTTGGCTTCTGCAGGGATGAGGCACCTGTGTGACGTGGGGCTGCGAAGCTCGAGAGGGCACCCCTCCCCGTCTCCAGCCATGCGTCTTGCCCTCGCAGTGGGCTCTGGTGCCTGATGTCATGCTGCTTTGCTGCCGTGACAATCGGCCACACCAAAGGCTTGTATCGCCTGATGGACTTCAGCCAAAGTCAGGCGCTACATGTAAGAGGCCATGAGCAAGGGAGCAAATAGATAGAAAGAAAGAAGGAACTGAAGATCCACTTACACCTAAGTATATGCCACTGACCAGGCCCTGGACCCTTAAAACCAGACCACAGCCGGCGGCACCGAGAGGGCAAGGCGCTCGTTCTCCCCGCGGCACCCAGCCCATCTCCGGCCAGCCGGGGGCCCAGCTCTCCTGGGGTCTCGCCGTGCGTGCGCTCTGCACGCCGTTTCCTGCAGCCCCTCGGCTGGAATTGGGCTGTTTCAGTGTCTGTGGGAAGCTCTTCTGGGTGGGCTCTTTGTGAGTATTAATGGAAATATTCTTGCACAAAAGGACCAAAATGCTTAACTGCTGCCTGGAAGGCGGGCAGCCTTCCGCATCCAGAACCCTTTCCAGCTCAGAGTATCTCAGATGTGCGTTTATTTACCATCCATCCTGGACAAGCCTTTCTCAATAGGGTCCATTCTGGGGGGCCGGAGTGCAGAGGTCCAGAGGGTCCCTGTGCTCTGAGGCCACCCTGCCTTCTCTAGAGGATTCAGGGCCTTGCTGGACAGCTGGAGCAGGGCGGGGGTACAGGAGGGTTTGTCCGGCTCCATCAGACCAGCTCCCGGGGCGGCTGTGTCCTTTGTGTTGTCCTGGAGGCACACAGAAGCCCACCTGGGGTTCGGCAAGGACCGGGCTACGTGTCGACCGCCTCGCTTGGAGAGCCAGGCCAGGGCAATGGCTCTGCAGCTCGAAGGTGAAATGCAAGGCTTTGTTTGCACAAAATGAGTGGGCATTTCTATTGGTGTCAACAGACTAAGGCCTGACAAGAGAAAGTTCCATGGGAAACGGCCTTCCTCCCTTCCTGCTCGTTCAGAGGCAACGTTGCTCACACAGGTGTGCCACCTCCACCCAAGTCCTCGGCTGGGCTCCTGCCGCACTGCCCCCAAACATCTAAAAGTTGGCCTGCTGCACTCCCTAGTGCTTCACCTCAAAAAGCAGCACACACAGGATACACGTCACACCCGTGGGGATACTACCATCAAAGACGGTGACGCCGCGCGTCAGTGAGCGTGTGGGGACACAGCACCCGGTGCACCGTCTTCGGGAAGGTAATACGTGATGCCGCTGTGGAAAACAGATGATGGTTCCTCAAAAAGTTAAACATCAAGTCCCCATATGACCCAGCGAGTCCGCTCGTCGGTATACTCCCAAGAGAAAGGAAAACACAGGTCCACACAAAAATGTGTGCACGCACGTCCAAGGCAGCACCATTCACAATCACCCAAAAGTGGAAACAACCCAAATGTCCATCGATGGTGGGATGGATAAACAAAATGTGGCCTGTCCCTACCGTGGGATATTATTCTACCGTAACCAGAATGAAGTCCTGACACATACACACTACAGCGTAGACGGACTCAAAACATTACACTCAGGGAAAGAAGCTGGTCACAAAAAAGCCACATACTGTAGGATCCCATTTATCTGAATGTCCCAAACAGGCAAACCCACAGAGACAGAAAGTGGATTAGTGGTTTCCAGGGGCTGGGGAGAGGGAGGATGGGCATTGACTGCTAAGGGGTATGGAACCTCTTTTGGGGGTGATGAAAATTTGCTAAGATTAGATGGTGGTGATGGTTCCACCACCCTATTCTCAATATACTAAAAACCACCAAATTGTGCCATTCAAAAGGGCTAAGTTTATGGTATGTGAGTTATATTTCAATAAAACTGATCTATACACGTCGTAAGCTGATCTATACACACGTATACATGTTTACATTTACACAGCTGATTCTCATTATTCACAGATTCCGTATTTGCAGATTCGTCTACTTGCTAAAATGCATCTGCGAACCCAGACCGACCATCGCGGGGCTTCCTGTCACCCTGAATGTGCGCGGAGGGGAGGACACGCGGGTTCTGTGTCACGCACGGTCCCGGCTGCGGCTGAGTGAGAGACGCTCTGCCTTCTTGTTTTGGCTCAGACTGTTATCAAGCTTCCTTTTCGCAGCCTATTTAGTGTCATGTGTTTGGCATTTTGTGGGTTTTGCTGGTGATTCTCTGTGTAAAATGACCCCAGCCTGGAGCCGAAGCGTGTCTAGCGTTTCTGAGCACAAGAAGGCAGAGCGATGCGCCTGACAGAGGAAATGTGTGCTGGGTAAGCTTCCTTCAGGCGTGAGTGACAGCGCTGCCGGCCGTGAGTGCAAAGTGAGTCAATGCTATATATTAAATTCCGGTCTTTAAACAGAAACACGTAAAGCAAGTTATGTGTTGATTGGCTGATGAAAAGGTAGTGACCAGAGCTGGCAGGAACCCAGCCCCCAAAGTTCGCTAGGAACACTGGGTCAGCGTTCTCAAAGACAGCGCTGATGGCACTTTGTAGAACTTTACACGGATAAAGAAAGTCGGCTGTGTATACATGGGTGCCACCTGTGTTCTCCTTTACCGGGAGGGCTCCCCAAATCTGACCTGAGCTATACCTGTGTGCACCCCACGGCCAAGCACGTGCTGAATGCCCACCCTTGGGAGGGCCCTGAGCCAGAGGAGTCTGATGGCAGCTGGAATAATCAGTCTTGAGGACACTCAGGTGGCCAGCTAATAAGGCCACCGGGAAACATGGGGCATGCGTGGTTCAGGTGTGACATGAATGTCGGGAGGGAGTGCCCTGAACGCTGGGCCAGTTTGGGACGTGGCTTTGCTTGGGGGAAGTAATAACCCACCAGACATTCTGGTGGAACCCATTCTCTAGCTGGGCACCTGTGTGTCTTTGCTGATTGGCAAACGTGCCTGTCCTGACCTGCGTTAACTTTGCAAGCCTCGGGCAGAGTCGCAGCTGAGGCTTGAAGAAACCCTTGTTGCAGGGGGCCGTGTCCTGCCATCCCATCGGGCTACACACTGGTCACCGAGATGCTGTCCTTTGAAAATACAAAGACCACGGAGGGCTTGATAATCAAGGGGCCACTGAAAGTGACCGAAGCCAAACTTCCCTCTGTCTCTAGAGCACGTATCCCCAACCATGAAAGCATTTATTATTATTTTTTTCATGTGCTCATTCATCGGCAGGTATTCCTTGAACCCTGTGAGGGTTCAGGCTCTGGGGTCAGCGCTGTAGCCTTGGCCCCGAGAAACCTGCTCTGTGGAAGGGAGCTGGGAACAGGGAGAAGCAGTTAGTTGTAGGGATAATGGCAGAAAGCAAACAGAGGCACCAGGAAGAGGATGACAGTAGAAACTGGAAGACACGTTGAGGACCAGGCATAGACCTCGGCAGAGTCGGACGTGAGGGACAGAACCTCACCCAGTGATCCGTGTACCCCAGGTATAGGGCACCCCACGGGCACCAGGGAATGGGTCACTGCTGGAAGAGGAGAGGTGTTCACGGAACTAGAAGTGGATGAGGGGTCCGCGGCGTGAGCACCCACAGGTGCTACGTCCCCAGCAGCAGAGTCAGCGCCTCGCTGGGGGTGGCGGGGGTCAGGGCAGGAGTTTCGGGAGGACAGCGTGGGGCCCTTCATCCCAGGCGGCCCCAGCTAGACTGGAAGCGGAACCAGCCCGTCATACATGTGGTGTGAGGGTTCCGTTGGGTACAGACACCTTGAAGCTGCAGGAAAGGCTTGCAGGAAAGTGAAAGGCAAAAGGATGACTTTTTGCCCAAATGTGGCCACAGCGGCATGAGAGTGCCTCTCCTCAGTGTCCCAGACAGCTCCAGAACCGGCATATCTGTAAGACCACTTCAGTTCTACACAAGCCCCCAGAACTGGGCCCCGAGGTACAGGCAGGAGCCCCGGACCTCAGTGAACAGAAGGGCTGGAAGGACGAGAGTTTCCCATGGGAACCCATCTCTCCCAGAGGAGCCCTCTCACTCCCTCTCCAGCTCACACGGAAAGAGCTACCTTGTGTGAATGCGGGCACTGAGGACAGGGGTGCCACATGGCCAGGCCACTGCCAAAACCATTTGTCGACAGCCTATGATGTATTAGGAAACAAAGGCCCATCATCCAGAGCTGCCCCGTCCAATGGGCTCACCATTTACATTGAAGACAATAAAGTGAAATCAAATGAAAACTTCAGAGCCTCAGCTGTACCGGCCACATTCTGCGACTCAGGGGCCACATGTGGTTCATGGCTACCGTCTTGGCCAGTGAGGTTCTAGACCACGTCCATCATCATATACAGTCCCCTTGCTCGAAGCCCCTGCCGCTGGGGTTATGCCTTCGAGGAGAAAGGACAGTGGATGCTCTGAGCCACGTGAGCGGGATGCAAGGGAGAGAGGGACGTAGGGCTCGGGCACGAGGGGACGTGCCTCCTGCAGCTCAGGGGCTGGTCAGCAGCTCATGTGAACCCCCTTAAAGGACAGAAGATGCTCGATCACTTTACACTCACCCCCAAGCCTTGGAAGATGACCGGCTCCCCGAATCCTGCCCCACCTGCTTCTTTCCTCTCTTGGCTCCTCAGACCCCTGTAGGCCCCCTGGTGTGGGCTGGTGACATGGGAGCTGCTGGTGGACTTTGGATGCCGCTGGGCCGCGGTTCCCTCTGGGCCGTGCTCTGTCCTGGAGTGCTGGACCCTGGACTGGCTTCCGTCCTTGTCTCACCTCCTGGTCCACGTCGTCCTTTCCCTTCCTGCCTGGGCAGCCTGCCTCTGACGCCTTCTGTTCCCCAGCTGCCTGTCAGGGGTCCTAAGGGCAGGAGCCTGGCTCTGGTTTGATGCCGAGAGCCTTGGCCCCCGCTCTGATCCTTCCTGCCTGGCTGCCCTCACGCCACCCCCAGCCCTCAGAATCCCCCCTGCAACACACACACACACATGGATAGGGCTCCCTGGGTCCAGGACACGGCCCCAGGCACTGGGACGGGCCGCGAGGAGGAGAGGGACACAGTCCCATAGAGCCCGGCGCCCACGAAGGCAGGGTGGGGGCTCCGTAAGGGCGAGGCCACCCCCTGGAGCACCGCCGCTGGGCAGGGAGTAGGTGACCCAGGTTGCTCAGAGTTCAAGGGCAGTTGTGCGCCTCAGTCCCACCTCCGCCCCACACACTGCTCTTCCCCTTCCGTCGGCTTAAAACGGTGCTTGAGCGATATGTGAAAAGATTCTTCTTAAAAAAACACTGACCCTCCTTCCCAAGCGCTATCGTCTAATGCTCTGGCCCTTCTCCCCCTCAGGCCGCCTGTCGGCCTGCGGTCCCCGCACCCGGCCACCGTGAGCACACAGCCCGCCCGCCTCTGCCCTCAGTCACCCTTTACGCATTCCTCTCACCCCTGCCTCCACCACAGGTTCCTCGGGGGCAAGGCCATGGCTTGAACGAGTCACCCCGTTTGCAAGGGCCACACTGGGCAGCGGGGGGCCACCCCCTTGGCTCCTCCGAGGTCCCTCTCGGACCATCAGAACCTGGGGCCCATCTGCGCGGGGCCCGATGGCATCTCAGTGGGGGCATCAGGCCGGAGCCTTGAGACCACCGGAGCCAGTCAGCCAGGCTGAGCGCTGTCCCCCGCCGACGGCGCTCGGCCCCGAAGCCGCAGGCCTGTGTTGACACAGAACTGGAGGGAATGAGGCCAGGGGCTAGGATTCGCGCAGCCCGTTGTTCGGTGTGGTTTGAAGAAGGCCCCCGTGCTTCGGGGGAGACCCCGAGTTCAGCATCGCAGTGGGGCTGCCCGAGTCCCTCCTCACTCCCCACCCTCCGCTGCCCCCAGACGCGCTCCTGCCGCCCGGCCTTCCTGTGGGCCGAGGGTCACGCTCCAGTTACCCCAGGTCCCTGCAACCACTGTCGCCCTTGGGAGAGACAGGAACTTCTCCATCGAGGAGGGTGAGTTACTCTCTCCTGGGGCTGCATGAGTGGTGCCTTCAGCCTACAGAATTTGGAAGAATTCGGAGAAAAAAGAGCCCAACGCCCAGAAACCCAGACTAAACAAAGCCTCCAGTGGGCGAGCTGCGGTGCGGGCCTGGGAGCCGCCGCGTGGAGGCTGGGGCCGCTGGGTTCCAGGCGGGGCGGTGCCCCGGCCCCAGAGGTGAGGGTGAAGGGGCCCTTTGTTCCTCGGGCACACGTGCAGGGCTACCTCTAATGAGAGTGGGAGCTGCACACCTGCATCAAAGGATGCCCCCTTCCCCTCCCCCACGGTGGCCACGCTCCCGGGGGTCCGAGCAGGGGGCACTGGGGGTCAGCAAGGGTCCCAGATTCGAGCGTGCCCTCCATGAGCCCCTCACGGGAAGTCAGAGGCACCGGTGATGCGAGGAGCCCGAGGGAAACTTGCCACCCTTTCTGGTCCCTGTGATGCCCTCCTCCCTGCTCTCAGAGCAGCTGCCCTCGTGGGGAGAGGGGAGCAGAGGCCAGAAGGCATCAGGCCCTCTTGCCCGCTGTCCCACGTTCATCCTGGGTACTATCTTAGAAGTGTCTTACCCACAGCTGTCAGGCCTGTCCTTCTACACTGGGGCCCAGGCCTCCCGCATCAGTGGCTCCACAGAAGCAATGACAGCGGACACAGGGCTTCCGGTGGGGTCGGCCAGAGCTGGGGTCCCTAGAGAGGCAGCTTCCTAAAGGCCAGTCCCCGCCCCACGGGCAAGAAAGTGCCTCAGATAAGCCCAGCAACACCACTGAGGTCAGAGCAGGAGGGCTGGGCACTGACCCCATGGGCTTAATTGGCTGTTCGGGGACAACCCAGAGGCCTCTGGGGGCCCTGTCCATCGTGATCCTGCAGGCAAGCTGGGAGGGAAAGCCCTGAGTTGTAGGGTGGAGACCTCTGGGCGTCCTCTGAACCTGCCGAAGGCAGAGCAGAGATGGAGATGGAGAGAAGGCCCAGTCTGCCACCTGCTTCCTCCACATGGAAGCATCCCCTCAGGGGCCTCGTGGACAAGGCCTGGGGGCGTACAGCCCTCTCCATCCTGGGACACCCCACGTCACAGTGCCTCTGAGCCAGGGTCTGCCCCGACACGGAAGCTCTTTCCACCTGCAGTGCTTCACCTGTTTACCTGGATCTCGTCACCTGCTGCCTCCCTCAGGTGGGCACACAGGTGGGGTGCCTGGGCCCGAGGGAAGCAGGGAAATGGTCCAGCCATGGCTCTTGTAGGGAAGCCAGAAGCCCACACCCTATCACAGGAGCACGCGCACACGTGTGCGCGCACACACACACACACACACGCACACACTTTCTGAGCACCTGCTTGGAGCTGTGGGTGGTGCCCTTCAGAGACTCCAGCACCTGCAGGGCCAACGTTAACCGGGAGATGATGCGAAACCCACTAGAGACGGAGCAACGGCCGTACTAACTCCCCACCGCCCAGTGACCGCGGAGCGCCCCGCACAGACGGCGCGCAGGATTCTTCCATAAATCCTGTTCAACAAGCTCTTCACAATGAAACACCCTACTATTAGCCCAGACAACCACTTACTCAAAACAAATACTAGTCATGAGCTGAGCGCAAACGCGGTCCCCAATGATCACCGGTTCCTGGCCTGGGCACTTCAATCTCTCTATTTATGAAACAATAATGGAATTCTATTTAACGGCATGGCGCCCGGGTTCGCCGCCTCTGATGAGTTTGCATTCCAACTTTGCCCCTGGCGATCAGCTCCTTCCTATTACCGCCTCGTCCTGCTTCACAGATGGATGAATCACCGCTCAGATAGCAATACAACCTTTACCCACGTATTATTATCAAAACCAGGGTCCATGGCGATTTTCAAAGGTTTCATTCCGACACAGCGGATGGGCTGGGGATGGAGATGCAAATGCGGCCCTGATTACCATACCCCCGTCCCCAGAAGCTGGCGGTGTGACTCTGGGCTTCTGGGCGGCGAGGGAGCCACCCGGGACACCTGGCTTTCTGGAGTGCTTGGCTGAGGCCTCCCCCTCCCTGAATGGGACCCTTCCCTCCCCCTCCAGTGAATGTTGGAAGGTGCCAGTGGTTCATCCAAATGCCTCTGGGCCCTGGCCCCATGTCAGGCATTAGGGTGGGATAGGGGGTCGATGGGATCTGGTCCCCATCTTCGTGGGGTCACCGGTTCTTGTGAAAACCCAGGCATTAGATCATCCCCTGTGCTGGTAATTAACTGCAGAAAGACAAAGTCCAAGTTCCTGTGACAGAGCTGAACGCTTCCATTTGGGACAGTTTAGGCGAGGTGGGCTGGAACCCTCCACGCCTCCCTTGTAGCGCTCACCACCCCTTCAGCGACCTGGTCCACTGGGCAGCCTGAAGATACTCAATGTGCTGGTGGAGCATGTCAGCCGGGGCTGCATCTTTGCCTCTGCACAGATGCCCGGACACCTGTCTCTGGGGGTCGCCCCGGCCCCGCGGGAAGCCCGGCAGCCTTGTTCCCGCCTCATCTTTCTTTTAGGGGAGCAGGCAGCTTGTTTCCCTTTCCTTTCTCTCTCAACTCCACCCCCCGCCCCCGTCTTATCTCCCACCAGACCGCGCGGTCAAGGGTGAAGGTTACGTGTGTGCTACTCGCCAAGAGAGCTCTTTTCAACACTCGGGGAAGCAGATAGCAGTGCAGCCCGGGCGGACTCAACTTGCTCAAGTGCTGTTTATCTTTTCGTGCCCTCTGCTTCCCGCGGGTGGAGACTCTGCAGGCCGGGGTGGAGGATCAAAGGCTCCCCGGATGTAGCTGGACGCGGCTTTGATTCACAGGGGCTAAAAATGCACGGGTTTAGAAAGGCCGGTCACCCCCATCACCTCCTCGCCTGCTCAGTCTGGCTCTGCGGGGCAATAATGTGGGTGTTGATTAACAGGCCTAAAGCCCGGCCACAAGATTCCTTCTGGCACTGCCCTTGGACAGAACAACTCCGCATGTTTTCCCCTCAATAAATCTATCATGTGTGGAAGGTCATTAGCACGACCTTGAAAGGCAAGTGTCCCGCCAAGACCTCTTCAGCCCAAAGACTCTGGTCTCCAAACCGGCCTTTCTGGAATGATCATGTGCCTTCTCGCTGGGCTCCCGCTGCCGTGTCCAGCTTTGGGCCTCCCGGGAGCCCCTGTGCCGGCCACGGAGGGGGATATGGGCCCAGGAGGGGCACCAGGGGCGTCCCGGCTGGGTGCCCGGCAGCGGGAGGTCTCTGTTACCTTCCCACAGGGAAGAACCTGGGAGAGCAGGGGTTGGAATTGGGCTTGTTCTCTGTATCCCACCCACAGGGTCTCATCCTGGAATCGGGATCACCCGCAGGGCTGATTCACAGCACCAGCTGCACCCCGGGCCCCGCTCAGCGGGTCTGGGCTGGACCCCGAGAACCTGCCTTTCTAACAAGGTCTCAGGTGATGCTGAGAGCTACAGGCTCCATGTACCACACGTGTGGCACTTATTTGGAACTTATTTAAAACGGGCACTGATTCAACTGATCGGCAGTAGGTGGCTGGGGAGGTCCTGTCCCATGCTGGCCGGTGGTCAGTTTGCGTGAGGAAATGGGGCACCAAGAGAAAGCCTGTGACCCACGGGCTGGGATAAGCACAAAAGCGCATGATATCGACTGGACATCCCCAGGGGGGCCCGATATCGACTGGACATCCCCCGGGGGCCTGAAGCCGTCCCTTTACCTCCTTTAACCTGCACAGGTTCCCCAGGTGTAGATGAAGAAACTGACGCTCAGGGAAGTGGGGCCCCCGGGGGGTCAGCAGTGGGCTGGCGCCGCGTCCGGGTGAGCGTGACTCAGGGCCTCTCCAGGGCCCCGTGTGGCATTTGGTTGGCCCTTCCATGGGGACCCCTGACTACTAGGGCTATTTCCACCCAGGCCGTCCTCCACTCTGGGACGCTGTGTTATCACTGCCCCAAAAGGAGGCCGCGTGGGTCGCGTCGTGCTGCAGACCTGCTTCCTCCACGCCTGCCTTGCGACACCCCGCGAGGTCCCCGCGCTTGCCGGGTGTCCCTCCTGCCTGTCTCCGCGTGGCTGGGCATGGGGACGGCCTCTCCCAGGCCCTGAAGTCAAGAGGCCAGGCTGCTCCTGTCACACCGTGGGACAGTTAATAAGGCCCCTGATGAAGGATGGGGATCCGTTTCTGCACCACTAATTTCCGTAACTATCGCTCTTTGAAAGACAGCTTGGGGCCTGGGCGCTCTCGGCCCTTCCAGACAGAGCTGTATTATGTGGCCAAGTTCAGGTTTCGTATCCCGTTTCAGGGGTCTAATGGGGCTGCCTCGGAGAATGTTGCAACGTGTTGCGATGCACGGCCCCCGCCTTGAGTTTCTTCCTCTGCTGAGCGTCCCCCTGGAGCCCAGTTCTCTCCTGGGCGGTGGGGATGGCGCTCCCTCCCGGGCACGGAGCCGACTCGGGCCAGCGTTCGGGGGAAGCTGCGGGATCACCCCAGACCGGCCCCCACCGCCGGAGGGGCTGCCAGACTGGCTGGGTCCAGGCCCGGAACGGTGTGACGAGCACGAGGGACGGAGGGATGGGGCAGCGTCACCTTTGGGATAACGGGTTCTGGCCGTCAGTGTTCCATCCTGGCCCCGTGGGAGCCGAGCATGTCCCAGCTCTCTGTGCCCTGGTTTCCTCATCTGAGAAATGGGGATGCCCATCGTGAGGAAGAAAGGGGTGACACGTATGTGCAGGGGCCTCAGGGTCTGCAGGGTTGGCAGGCATACTCTTCTATTAATCGTTCCCATTTTCTACTCCCAAATGCCAGGACCCTGCACTCTCGGGGACCCTGCCCAGGAGTTGCAGGGGTGACACTCAGGAGCCCAGTGTCCTGGTCAGTGTCGCCAGGATGCTGACTGTCGGCTCCGGGGACAGGCTTCCCTCACACCCAGCCTGGCGCCGTGTGGATGGGGTGGGGTGGGTTCAGGAAATACTGGACACAGAGATGGCCTGGGGGCCAGGGGACAGGCGTCAGGGCCGGGTCCTGTGAGCTTGTGAACAAGCGTCTGCTAGGCACCTGCACGGCGGGAGCACAGGTTTTGGCCACTTCACCTGCCGCGTGGGATCTGTCCCATCCTCCAGACTCCTACAGCCGGGCCTGGGGCTGACTGTCCAGGCTGGGTCTCCTCGGGGTCTGTCTGCCTGCAGCAGCCTTGTCGTCACTGCTGGGTCCCCAGATTGTGGGGGCTTGTAGACCTGCAGGTTCCCCACGGACCCCCCTCCCCCCACACACAAAGTGTGTAGGACGCAGTGTGTCGGGTGCATGCCCCTGTGTCCTGAGACCACACGTCCAGTGGCCTGGCTCCTCCCCACCTGTGGTCCCCAGTTCAGGTGCCTCCCCGTAACTGCACAGACGGCCTCCCCTCCCCTTAGTGGTTCTCCACCTGAGCCCTGCAGCCAGTGAAAGCGGGAGAAGGAACCCCTGAGTCCCAGACGCAGCACCCACCCCCTCCTCCCCAGGGATGGGGGTCTTCTCCCAGGGGTGATGGAGTCCAGGCCGAGGGACAGCTCAGTGCCCTGCCACAAGGCCCTGAAAAGAGGTGGCCCCAGGGGTAGTGTGCCAGCTCTCCCCCGTCAGGCCCTCCCCACTTTGGAATTGCAAAATGCCAAATCTGCTGGGCAGTGGCCAAAAGCAGGAAGAGAACACCTGTCTCCCCCCGTGGCATCGGCTGAGAAGGGGCGTCCTGGACCCTGCCCGCCAGCCCAGCCCCTGCCCCTTCCTACAACACGGGCCCCGGGCAGGGAGACGGGAAGGGCTGACCGGGCTCCTGAAGGGGGAGGCTCCCAACGGGCCAGGTCTTGGGGGGTCTCTCATCCACACGCGGAGACTCAATCACTAAACGCCCTGCAGCACGAGCTGCAGGAGGCCGAGGGGACCCAGAGACGGTAGGTAGGCGGCTCAGTCCCACGTCACTATGGCCACTGCTGAGCTCCAGAGGTGGCACCTGCTCCGGGCCCTGGCTGGGCTCAGCCCCAACCCCGGTGCTTGAGGCTGTGACCTGGACTTCCCAGGGAGGACCCTGGGTTCAGAAAGCAGACGGGGAGCGGGGGGCACTTTCCTGGCGGTCCAGTGGTTAAGACTCTGTGCTTCCACTGCAGGGGGCGAGGGTTCCATCCTTATCCGGGGAACTAAGATCCCACATGCTGCACGGAACGGCCAAAGAAAAAAAACAGAGAAAAGTGTTGGTCAGAAAGCAGACAGGGGACCCCCGAGGTGGGCTTTCCCTGCTAACAGGGGGAGCAGGGTCTGGAGGACGCCTTCTCCTGGAAGCCAGTACGGAGGTGAAGAGCAGAAAAAGGAGTAGAAAGGGGGTCCGAGCTGCCCCTCAGCCCCGCCCCAGCGCGGGAGGTCCTGGGGACCTGCTGGAAGCTGACCCCGGCTCTCTGCTCACGGCACTGGACTGGGGGCCTGCGGGTCACAGGTCAGTCCTGGACAGCCAATCCCCCGAAATGCCAGAAAGTTCACCACGTTCTTCCTGAGGTGAGGACCGGCTGGTTCCCTGGGGATTCAGGCCATCGTGGCCCAGAGTGGACACCAGGGACCTTCCGGGCAGCCTGCTGGCCGTGAAGGCTTTGCCTCTCTGCCCGCGTGGCTCCGTACAGCCCTGGGCAGACGGCTTTGAGCTCTAGCCCTTCCCGCTTGCTAGCAGGCCAGCCGGCAGCCCTTTGTTTCCCTCTCCGGAGCGGGGCCTCACAAGAGCGAACATCCAGCACACAAGACGGCGCCAACACGGAAGCGGATCAGACAGCATCCCTGGCATCGTCGCCGGCACGGGAGGAACTGGGGGCGTGGAGGTGTGCGCACACCCTGGAGATCCCCAGGCCCTGCGGCGGACGCAATGCCCAGAACCCTCCGACGGGAGCCCGGGGGGCCCAGAGGGTCGGCCGGCACAGAGCAGGCGAGGATGCCCACCAAGAGGAAGGAGGGGAGCAGCAGGGGCTGCTGGGAAACTGGCACCCCTCTCTGGAATGTTCCGGAAGGCTCATGTGTCACCAACCCCGGTCTCTCTTCCGTAGGGGGACGCCACTGCCGGGCCTGCGGGTGGGGTGGGGTGAGGTCGGGCCATCGCGGGGTGGACAGCAGATCCTGCCCCTGAACCCGCACACACTGCCTGCTTTATCAACACGTGCTTTTCATTACTCACAGGACGGAGGGTATTTTGGTGTCTGTATCCACTTGATTCAATTACGGGGACCACGGTGAGGGATATTCCCTGCAGGGGACCCGGCGAACGCTCCAGTGCCCGCGGACGGGGAGAGGGGGCCGGCAGCAGGGGAGGCGTGGGGAGAATGCTGACTCCGTTCCTTCCAAACTCCTGTAATTGACTTTTTAAAAAATGACATTAGCATTTAAATGGTCCCATCGTTACGAGGGTGAAGGTTCACTGGAATATGATCAATTTATTGAGCTCTTCAAATGTTCTGTGATATTTATTTTCGGATGTGTCACGCCGCAGGGCCTTTCCACCCGCTCTTTGATTAGGCTCCGAGTCCGCACAGAGAGGCTGCCAAGTCCGCCTGCAGGGGGTCTGAGCTCCTCCCGCCGAGGTGTGCCTGCTTTGCACCCCTCCCCGTGTCTGGGGGGCACCATGCTCTAGCGGTCAGCTGCCCGGCCCACCTCCCCTGCCCCACTGCCCACGCGCCAGCTGCCCTGGGAGCACCGAGGAGGGAGGTCGGGCGCCCCCGGGCTTGGGGCCGTGACACACCAGATGCGGACATGGGGTGGGTGGAGGACAGAGCCCTGTCCTACCCTGGGGGCTAGAGCCCTGCCCGAGCCTGGGGCCGCTGCTGGAGCCGAGATTTCTGCCCAGAGCTTTGTGAGTGGGGACCAGACACCAGCTGCAGGAGGGTCGCTTTGTGGCCTGGGAATGTTTTGCGAGAATTACAGGGATCAGGTGAAAATGTAAAATGACCTAAAGGAGAGCCCGCGGAACAATGGGACGCAGGCAGGAGGGCAGAGCAGCTTTCCCAGAGACACCTGGACAGGTCATCAGAACGTCCAGGTGGCCAGCTGGAGGGGAGAGGCGCTTGCCCTCTGTGGGGTTGGGGCCAGGGGGACAGGTGCCCTGAGCCAGACTTGGCTGGATGGCTGCAGTTCACACACCCACATCCTGGGCTCCCCAAGCTGTCCTGGGGGCCCTGAAAAACCTCCCCAGGACATGCTCTGGGCTGGCCAGAGCTTGGGGGGGCCCAGAGCGCCAGCTGGCCTCCCTCCCACGCCGTCCAAGGTACCCTCCGCTCCCGAGGCTCCGAGCTCTGCATGTAAGGACTGCGCTGGCTGGAGGAACCTACCAGCATCCGCCTCCCAAAGCCCAGGGTGTCTCTGCAGGAGCACATCGCTCTGGGGCTCATGGCAGGGAAGGGGCCACGTGCCACCCGGGCACACTGGGCTTCCTTCAGAGGCTGCAGACTGCACTGCATATGCCAAGTCCGCTTTGGTCCTTTCCTCGCTTTGCCCTTGGCCCTGGGCAGGACACTGCATCTCCGTGGCTCACGTGTGATCTCTGAAGTTCTCTAGATAAAAGGTCCTTTCAAGGAGCTGAGCAGAAGCCCAGCTGCCGGCATGGAATCCTCCCGCCCTGGCCCAAGGCGGACCATCCGTGTCCCATCATAAGGCCACGAACTTGGTCTAAAGACCATGGTCTGTGTCAAGACTGCGTCCCCATTCTCCCAGGGTGAGGGTCTCTCTGGGGAACCCAAGCTGTCCCGACTGCTTGACACCAGAAGAGGACAGGGACCCACATGCCAACAGACACAGCACCTGACAACAATCCCAGCAGCCTCTCCAGGGCTCCGGGGGGTCGGCTGGGGTGAGTGGGTGGGATCTACTCTCTGGGCTGGGTTACACGCCCCCATCGCTGAGGCTGTGTCCGTCCTCCGCAAATTGATTCCCAAGCGTGTGACTCGTAAGATCTCAGCCGACAGCATTGATCCCACGTGCCTTGGCAATGCTTCCAGGGCTGTTACAAATCTAAACAGTTTGAGTTGTGTGGAGCCCGATTTTGTCAGCCCAGGGCCCCGTGCTGGTGCGGCCCGGAGGTTAGTGGGACCGGAGCAGTTTGGAAACGAGGTTCAGGCTGCTCAGAGGCTCCCACGGATGCAGAGCTTGTCTGACAAGGTCTTGACATCCCTGGAACCTGGAAGGCCTCCCACGGTCTCTCCAGAACCCAATCCAATATTTCAGGAGAGCGTCGTTGTCACGAGCACAGGTTGGTCCGTGACTGCGTAGCTCCCCTCCCCGGCCCCCAGCCAATCTGCACCTCCCATGCTGTCCTGCCGCTGGGGGACCTTGGTGCCCCCCACCCTCGGGAGGAGCCTCCGCTGTGAATCCCGCCCTGGCAAACAGCCCTCCACCTCCGGAGCCCTCAGGGCCCCTGTGCTGCCCACACGGCTCGTCTGCCCAGTGAGGCCCACGTGTGGGGCTGGCATCTACTTGTCCAGCCAGGAAAACCAGACCAGCAGCTCCAGGTCATAACCGTCCCTGCAGTGAGTCACTAGAATGATAAACAAATTGCTTCGGAGGAAAAAAAAAATCATCCGTTTGCCTCCAGGTGGAAAACTGACATTTTAGAAACCAAAAAAAAAAAACAACAACAAAAAAACAACCCCAAAACCCTCCATAAAGCGTCTAAAGATGATGTCTGAACACACAAAGGCAGTTTCGAACCTGGAGAGGAAACGTTGTCTCCCCAAGCTGGACGGGAAAGCCTTATGGGCTGTTTGTTCTGTCCCTGCTCGGCTACTGTGCCACCACAGATGAGCCCGAGGACCCCAGCCCCACAAAATGCTGCGCCGAGAGATGTGAGGGTAAGCCCGCTCTGGGAGGCGTGCCCCCATCTCTGCAGCTTCCAGAGCTTTCTGAAGCGCTTTTGCTCTAGACAGGATTCCAGGCCACTGGGAAACCAGTTCATCATTTTGGCCGTATCTTCAATTGCTTTTCTATGAAAACTGACTTAACAGAAGGTCCGTATGCCTCTCCCTCCTTCCCCTCCCCAGGTAAACACAACCATTTAAATGCTCTGAAAAACACTCATGCTGCAAGAACCACACGGTTTATATTAAAAGTCAGATGGGAGCTGGAAAAGCTTGACTCTTTATTTTAAAGGTTCCCCAAAGGCAGATCACGCCTGGGGAAGCCGGGGCATTTGATGCTGGTTTGCAAAGGCTTTCGGAGCTGCCGGGCTTTGGAGACAAGACGTCCCCCAAGCCGGCGATAGAGGGCGCCTTCACCCCAGTGGCTGGCAGCCTGGTAGCAGCCCTGGCCCCTGCGGGCCTGGGCCCGGCCTGCAAGAGGACCACCCCTCGGGTCCCCCCAGGCCACCTGCTGCCTGTCACACGGAGCAACTGGGTCCCACCTGCCGGGCCCTGCGAGCTTGGGGTCTTGAGATGCTCCTGCACCCCCAGGCAGGGAGCTGGGTTCTCACCCGAGTGTCACCCCTCAGAACTTGAGTTGTGTGCCCCCTGCCCTGGCACCTCCCTGGCGGGGAAGTCCCCCTGTGGCGGCATCTTGGGGCTAATGGGCACCCACGCCCGGACCACTGGGCCAGATTCCCCCAAAAATACGGTGTAGGGAAGGACAGAGGGAAGCCCACGCGTGCTGATAAGGTTCTCCCCTCCACCTGGTCCCCCAGGGCTTCACCTTTTCTCTAGCAGAGGATGTTACAAAGACCTGGGCTATGCTCACTGAGAGATGACCCAATATCAAGGGGAATGCAGGAGAAAATAAAGGGAAATCGCCGCCACAACCTGCCCTGATAGGACCTCGACCCTAACCTGGGCCTTGGAGGAAAGATGCCCCCATCTCGGCGTACCCCGGCCCCTCCCATGCTTCAGACAAATAAAATGTGGCCTGGGGGGACACCAGGGGTGGTCAGTTCACCTGGGGAGGGAATGAATCCAGGTTTACCAAGAATTACACACGCAGCAACTCAAGCCGTAATAACCAAGCTTTCAATCAGCAGACTTCCCAGCCCCACGTGGACACAGGCCGCTGGCTTTCTCTGCAGGTGTTTTCCAGACACAAGACCGGGCTCCAGGGGGACCTCAGTGACCTTTACTCCTAAGACCCTCCCCCATCTCGTAGGAGGCGACCTTCCTCGTCGAGGGTGGACAGCCTGCCGTGGTTGCTGGGAGGGGCAGGGCCGAGGGAGGGGCCTCCCGAAACAGAGGCCCTGGCAGAGCCGGCCCCGCCGACAAGGCATCCCAGGGTCCAGGGTCCCCCAGACTACCAGGGGTGCCAGTCACCAGCCTGAGCGCCAGAGCTGGGGGCCGGGTCTCTGGGTCAAGGAGCTGGGAGCCTCTGCCTGGCTCACAGACAGCCCCCCCCAGCCTGCGTCCCCAGGGGAAGGGCCAGAGCCTGGCACTTACCGACCTCTCCATGGAAATGTCTGCATGCCAAAGCCAGCCCCAAACACATTCCTCATCTAGAACATTCTGAGAATACACGGAGCAGCCTGTTTATAGGTAGGAGAGGAGAGCCAAGTTGGATACTAGTTTCAGATGCTTTCCGTTTGCAAGTCCAAAGGGGCTTCCTTGGTAAAAGAGAGAGTGGGTGGTTCCATGCCAGGGGCTGGGCCTGGGACCCGGGCAAATGTGGGGTCGATGAATGCACGTGAGGAAGTGATGGTTAGAAAATAGGGCCCTCTGCTGAAGGCCACCTCCGAGGACCTCTGGCCGCACAGAAGGCCTAAAAGATGCATAAACCCCCTGGGAGGTTCAGGCCTGCGTCTCAAGGGGCCTTCGGAGCCCCTGAAAATGTTCTGCCACAGAACTTGCACCAGCATCACGTTCCCAGGGTACCCACCCTGCTCCTGGCTCCGTGCATTCATTCAGAAAGTATCCACTGCACACCTACTATGTTCAGGCTGGGCTCTGGGGGCCTGGAACTAGCAGTGACAGAAAAAGATTCTGCCGTCAGAGCCACGTCTGAATCACCAGGCTCTCGGGGGACCCTGCACATGCCACGGCTCTGGGTTCGTGGCTGACTTGGCCGCAGTCTGAAACACGTCGTCTATACCGGCAGGTCCCACAGGCGTGTCCTCAGGTGGAGACGGAGGGGAACCAGCAGGACAGAACGGCAAAATTCACAGTTAAAGAGAACACCTGGGTACCTGGCAGCACCGTTCTGGTGACCGGATGCCAAACATGCCCGACTCTGCATCCAGTGCCCCGGGCTGTACATCAGCCTCACTGTACCTCCTCGGCCGCCCGGGAGGCTGATGGCATTGTCCCCACTTCACAGACGCGTGACTTAGACTTGGAGAGCTTGGGGACTTGCCCAGTGTAAAGCTGCTAGCATGGGAAGAGCTGGGAAGGTGTGTGGCAGTGCCCCCCGCCCCCCCGCCTCCCAGCCAGAGCCAGCCTCCCTGCTCTGCTCCTGGAATTTCGGAAGGAACCACCTCGGTGACTACAATTGCACCTCAAAATCCTCCCCTTTGTTTCCAAGTGATTCATCCAAATTCTGCCTGAGTCCCTGAGAGATTTTCCTTCCCTCCCGGCGTGCCGAGGGAACCCGGCCCTGGTTCCTCCTGGACTTCTGGTTCTAATAGTGAGCAGGTGACTCCAGGGAAGCCCGTCCACCCTGCTTCCTACTCGCCCCAGGAACTGGTCCTGCCCAAGCTTCCTTGTTCTTAGTATTGATTTTTTTCAAAGCTAAACGCTTGCTTCAGACCTCAGCAAAGGTTTTAGTTGGTGCCAGTGAGTACTGAAGGAACAGCCCTTGGTGGGAGTTGGGGAGCGGCTGCACCTGCACCCCATCACGTCAAGACAGAGGGGGTGATGGGAGCCCTGAGGTCCTAACGTGGATGCTTCCAGATGTGGGGCTGGACGCTGACACTGGGGGGCCGCGGGGAGGGGGGGAGACTGAGAGAAAACCACTTCTTCTGCGCGCAAGAGATGAGACTGCCACAGAGCCCTTCCCACCCTCCCAGGTCCACCTGCCCAGGTGAGACGGCGGTCCCTGATTGATAAGTGACATCCTCTGAGAAGGTCGTCGGTCTAGCTGTCTGTCCAGTGATGCTACACCATCACCCCCGACAGCCATTGCAGAACCTAAAATGCAAGAGCGCTAAAGCCATAGGACAATATCCCATGGCAATACCCCAGGGTAAGTGGAAGAGGCGAAGGTCTGAGGTTGATCTCGGCTGTGAGTATGCAGACTTGATAAGTACGTGTGTACACGCCTGCACCGCCCTTGCCCACACATGCACATGCAAACACCTGCGCGCACAGGTAGGCATGCACCTGACCATGGACACACATTCAGCTACTGCCGGCGGCCGCTCACTGGCTTAGTGCTGACAGTGAAATTGCGTTTCTCTTCCTAGGGCTTGAGTGTTTGTCTTTATAGATTAGCAGAGGAATCATGGGTAGCTTTGATTTTCTTATTTAAACGATCTTTGTGTTTTTCCCCTGCTTGCTTCACAAAGCATATATGTTATTATCATGATTGGGAGATAAGTCAATATTCCTTTTAAGAGATTCGGGATTCCACAAGGTTTTGTCCTAACGGGGCTCATGCTTTCCCGGTGACGTAATGGAGAAAACATCCAACCCCCTCGGTGGTGGGCGCCTGGTGGTTCTGCGCTGGCTGGCCGTCTGGGTGACACTGCTCAGGGGACGTGCTAGGCACGGGCTGGCTTCCCTGGCACCTCCCCTGGTGGTCCCCAGCCTGACCTTAGCTCCAGGCCACGGATGGGCCTTTGGGCGGGCTTCCCTCTGTGGGAGCCTGGGCAGGGGACGGGGCAGAGCCCCCTGTGTCCTGCCCTCCCTCCTTGTTCCTGTCCCCCTCTCTCTGCCCATCCCCTCACTCTGCCCTCCCGGGCCTCCTGCAGGACCCATCTCCCCAGCTGCCCCATTTCCTCAGCCGGAAGGGCCCAGCCGGCAGACTTCAGGCCTCTTTCTCAGAAGTCCTTACTTTCCACTGTCTTTTCTCTCCGCTGGCCATAGACAGAGCTCTGGCCAGGGCAGGTCAGAAGAAAGCCAGCCCAGGGCAGGGGTTCAGGTGCGGGAGCTGCTCCTCCGGGCCTGCCTGCACCGTCACTGGGGCGGGCGGCCGAGACCCGTCCAGCTCGGGCCCTCTGAACGCCCTGCCCTTCGCCTCTCTCTATAAGGGTCTGACACGAGGGCATTTACCCCCATTCCAGCTGTGCCCTGGGCCTGGCATCAGGCTGCGCTAATCCCTGCTCCAGTCACCTTGCACCTGCCGGACAGAGGGCCCTGCCCTGCCGCTTGGACCCAGGTCGAGACACCGCCGGCCCTTCTGGGCGGACAAGCAGGGCTGTGGGGCCGTGGTGACCGCAGGCCCTTGGGCAGGAAGGTTCCCACCACAGCCTCCCCATCCCCACGCTTCAGGGGCCCAGAGCCGCTCTGGTGGCCACGGGTGCAGCTTCCACACCTGCTTTCTTTGCAAAGACAGCACAGAGGGAATGCACAGCCCGGCCCTGACAGCAGCGAGAGGCTGAGGAAGACACACAGAAAGCACACTGTATGCCCAGGTCTCCCCAAGACCAGCTGCAGCTCTGACAGCTGGGGCGGGAAATACAGGGGCGGGGCTGGAGAGCCTATGGGGGGCTTTGAACAGTTCCCGCCCGGGGGCTTTGGGGAGCCTGGCCATCGGGAGATGGGGGTGCCTGGGTGGTTTGTGCTGTGGGTTTCTCCCTCCCCTCCTAGATCTCTGTTTTTAGACCAGCAGAGGTTTTCTGAATTGAGATGCATCTCCTGAAACACACCATCGGTCAATTGATTGATGCATTTGGAAAAGCTCCCGGGGGTCAGTATTCTACGGGTCACTGAGGATGCAGACCTCAGTGCAGACCCCGGCAACATCCAGCCACAGTTCCACAGCCGGTAGTCCGTCCGCGGCCGCTGGGCGTCCTGGCTCACTGTGGTCGCCGACAGGACCCCCAGGCTGTGGGCAGGTGTCTCGTGCCAGCACAGGGACGTCCCAGATGCGTCAAGCTTGCCGACCATTGTGCTCTGTGCGGTGCACGGCGGGGGCTTCCAAACGCCACCAGGGTTGCAGTGGTCAATTAAGTGCTGCTGCGGGGACGTCCTGCTTCGACGTGAAATCACACTGGCCACCCGCGCTCTGCAGGCTGCTGGTGGGGTCCAACCTGCGGCAGGTCTTTATTTCGTCCCCCGTATGGCATCCAAACAGCAGGGGGCTTGCGGTGCTTGTCCTAAGAGGCAGCACCAGGCCATCCCTGGGAAAGGCCATCGCACTGGGAGGTGGTCCACGGGAGGGAGTGGGGTGTTGGGGGAGACCCAGTGAGGCCTCGAAAGATTTTCTCTGCCACGGCAGGGAACGGGTCAAGGACCAGGCAAGGACCATGAGGACGGAGAGGCCGGCTATGCCGGGGCCTCGGGGCCCCTGGCTGGTGGGGGGGCGGGGGGCCGTGGTGACCAAGAGGAGCATCTCGATGTGAGCTAGGAAGCCCCCAGACACGGTTCCTGAGGTCCCCGGAGTCTGCATCCCCAAACCCCTGCTCTGGCCTCTCTCCTTTTCGGGTTACAGGACTCCCTGGCCTGACGGCAGCATCGGTTCACGTACAGCTCCCAGAGCATGGGGTTCACGATCTTAGGAGGGCGAGCGCCTGTGTGCCTGAGTGTGTGCACATGTGTGTGTGGAGGGACTCACCCCCCAGCTCCGGGGGTCTCCCGATATGCCCAGGCCCCAGTGTTGGAGACATTTGCACCCACCCCGTCCCTAGGCCAGCCAGAGGTGTCCCTTCACTGTGCTCCTTTGTCTCTGCAGACACGTCCAGGGAACAACATGCCTAGGAGAAGCCTGAGGGGGTGCTCTGCGGAGGGGGCGGGACCTGCGCAGGGCCCCCGGGGGTCCGTGCCGCTGATCTGCCCTCTGGTCTCCCAGCCGCCCTCCCAGGTGTGCAGGGCGGATGCCAGTGGCCCTGTGGGGAGGGCCAAGCCCGTGGTGCTCGGTGGCATCCCCAGTGGCACCTGGTCCAGGGCAGCCGGCCCCGGGGATGGGGCACTGTCCCAACCTTCCGGAGGGTCCGACGGAAGGCAGACACATCCGTCTGGCCCACGCCACCCCGGCTGTGGGCCAGCCCCTCCTGAAGCCTGGTTCCTGTCTGTCTGCCGGCCGTCGTGTGCAGTGACCACAGGCAGCAGGTGACGAATGGCCGATGTCAAGGCCTGTCATGCCAACGGGGCCCGGAGGAAATGCGAGAGGCTCTCAGAATGGCTTTATGACCAACCTGTGGCCGCCGAGATGATCAATCACGTTGATCGGGGCAGGCAAACACGGGAGACGAGAGGCAGATGGCGGCCTGGAGGCCGGGGGTCAGTGCTGGGCGGGCGAGGGGCGGCCCGGGGAGGATGGCGTGTTGAATGCTGAACTTGAAGGCTGTGCAGGCCCCGTTGCCTCACGCTCGCTCCTTCCGTGACCAGGCCGGCCTCGGGGCCCTGGCAGGCGGCCCCGGGGGTGGAAAATGCCAGATCAGCACGGCGGAGGGATAGTTAGGGCGTGGGGGGCGGTTCCCTCCCCAGGGAGGAATCAGGACGCGGGGTGTTTCTCCGCGATGGCCTTGTTCACAGACCTGGAGCTGGCGGTGGAGACAGGGCGGGGGCCAAGCCACTGACCCCCCGGAGGAGGCCCTGCTGCTTCTCTGGGACCCAAGTCCTGAGCTACCTGAAGGCCGGGGAGCGGAGACAGCCGGGGACAGACATCGCAGGAGTCGGGGCAGCTGGCCTTCCTGCCAAGGTGAGTCAGGGTCGCTGCCTCGTGTCTGCTTCGCACGGCCGGCTGTGCAAGGCCAGCTCCCTGGGCAGGGCCAGCTGCTGAGTTTCCAGATTCTAGCAGTTGCCCCCTTCCTGGACGGGTCCCCGAGAGCCCTGTGCAGGCGGGCGCTCCCTCCACCGAAGCGTGGTTTCTGGGCCGTCACGGGGGTGGCTGCTCTGGGCCCGGGGCTCCCATCGTGGGCGAGTGCGGAGAGCCCCTGGCTAGGAGCTTGAGGCCCGAGGCGGGTGGGAACGGGGGCCGCCACTCTCGCTGTCCAGGCCAGGATGAATCAGACCTTTCTTGGGGAAGTGCCTCCCGCTCAAGGACATTTTAGTCAGACATAATTGCTAGGAAAAATAAACCTGCCTTAACAGAAAACAGCTTTCCAGTTGTTTTTTTCCTCCTTGAAGCCTTTCAACTCCAGGTTTTGGCAAGTCCTGGCTGTGGGTAATTGTCAACACCGTGCAGTGTCCAGAGACCAAAACCAGGGGAACGGAAATGGCACCCGCAGCTGAGAGGGACCCGGGATGCGGCTCCGCAGGCACGCGTGTGCTCACGTGTGTGCACACACGCTCGCCGAGCGCGCTGACCGCAGGCGAAAGGGAACTCTGTCTTGGCCACAGAGCAGGTGGCTCGGTGCGCCTTGGAGGCTCTGGTCCCGAGCAGGGAAGCTGGCGGGCCTCCCTGGGAGTGTCCGGAAGGGCCGCTATGGTGCGCAGGGCTCTCCCGGTTTGGGGTGGCTTCCTGGCTCTGCCTCCCTGTTCTCACGTCCCCCCCCCCCCCCCCGCCAGTGAAGGTCACCCAGAGTACGGGAGGAGTCCCAGCAGCATCCTTCCTCAAGGAAACTGGATGGAGTCCCCGAGGGACTTGGAAAGCGGGCAGGGCTGGTCCAGCTTCTGGTCCACAGCTGTGTCCCAAACTGTCCCCCGAAAAAGCCCTCCCAGTGGCAGGACAGGGTGATGGGGCCGTCGTCAGGAGCAGACAAGCCTACTGCTGGCACATGTGATGACCGCCGGTCTGTAACTGCCCCCCTGGACGGGCCCAGCTGGACCTTCCTCCTCCCTCCGTCTCTGTCATTCTTTAGGGGGCCTGCCAAAGGGGCACGGGGGCGATAGGGGGCCAGGAACAGGCAGCTGTGAGGAGGGGTGCGGGCCGGGGGCGGGGGGCCCGGGGGACAGGACGCCCATCACTTTGTCATCACTGACGTCCCTTGTTCATTTCCAGGAACTTGTTACAGGCGCCGTCAAGCCCACGGCTGACAGCCCGATGTTACTCACGTGGCTGGGTTCTGGAAAACGCAGGCTCATTTGCCAGGCAAAATTAATGAGAAAAGAAAGACTTTAACGAGATAATAATCTATGACTTCCACTGGGCCAGTCTCCCCATGCGTCGCGCAGCATTTCATGTGAAACAACGCTGCACCCAAGGAAGCTGAGACGGGGTGCTGCTGGGTGGGTGGGTCCTCCCTGGCCCCCGGCCGGGATGTGCGGGTGCCCGCACCAGAACACCCATTTCTAAATCTCAAGCCCAAAGGAGCAAATGCACAGCGTTTGTGCGAGTCCTGCACCCGAGCCCTGACCCAGGCCCAAGGCCCCTTCTCTTTCCTCCCTGCCCCCCAAAAACACAAAGGAGAAGAATGGAATGGAAAGGCCAGCAATGCGGCAGCAAAATAAACCTTCCCTAATGGCTACCAAACTTGCTGCGTGTCAGTTAGTTACTCTGTGCAGAGTCTGTAATAATCACGCAGCTCGGGGACAAGGCCGCTCTCTGGCAGGAGCCCCTGTGACAGGGCCTGGAAGGCAGGTGTTACTGTAATTAGCTATTGTTTGACTATGAAAAGTCAGGGCTGATTAAAGCCACTAAGCACAAGTGCACTATTTTGTTTCAAAGAATATTATGAACTGCACGCTGGGGCCCTTTCAGAGAGGGCCTCCCTTCCGCAGCCGGCAGTAATCAAACACGAAATCTGCATAAACCTTCAGGGTTTAATTCAAGCAGAGACCTTTCATTAGAAATATGTTACTTTATGAAATCTGGTCGCCAGCAAGGGGAGAAAAATGTGACTTCTTAAGAAGAGTGAATGGCACCTCTTTAGTGATTAACCCGAGATTAATGGAGGTCCCCACTGCTCGGCCTAAGTCCATTTTATTGCTAATTCATTTAGGTACCATTTCAGATATGCTTGATGAGAGTTACCTGCCAGGGCGACAGGTTTTGGCAAGCGAGGATAGCCATTACGGTCAAATCCCAAATACACTTTTTATTAAAGACGCTTTGAAAAGTGTCTTGTATTAGTCTTTTTTTTTCCCTTTCTTTTTGGGGGACTTTCTATTTAATGTACTCAATTAGTTAAAAATTCGGATCCTAATTCGTTAATCAGAGATGGATGTGACTGCTTCACTTTTAGCGGCTCCTTCCTCCCTCCCTCCCTCACTCCCTCCCTCCCTCCCTTCCTTCCTTCCTTCCCCAGCGCTGAGTCCATGGCGAGGGCGTTGCACTTGGGACACACACCACCACACATGTGCACACGCTCAGGCACACCCACCCATGTGCGCGTGAGTACACGGGGCACACGCAGTCTGTCCACCCACACTCACGGACAAATGCCCCCCCGTCCACACATGCACACACGTGCCCACACTTACCCACCACCCACACACATGCACACACACGTGCATGCACACACTCACACTTGAACACACGGGGATCAGAGGGCTCTCAGGGCACCCTGGGTAGGATCACAGTAGACGTGGAAGGGGGTCCCCCCACTCACCACTTCTGCCCCCAAAGCCCCCTCCCATGGCAGAGCATCCATTGTTCTTCTGGCCACTGGGACACCCGGGAGGCAGCCCCCACCCCTCTGTGAGCCCCTTTCACCTGGTTCAGAAGAAACAAGGGATCAGATGGGTGTGAACAGGGTTAGGACCTGCTAAGCCATGCTGCCCCCCCCCCCCTCCACGTCCTGCCCTTGGACTCCTTTCTGCTTCGGGGGAGGGCGCTTTGCCCTGTCTTTCCATTCCGAAGGCATCCCCTCCCATGCAGGCCCTGCTGCCCCTCCCGTCACTCTGCCCCTCCCTGTGTCCCAGACGGGCGGCCTTCGCATATTCTGTTCCCCTCGAGAACACCCTTCCTGATGGTCTCTACTCCACCCTTTAGGTCCTGCCCAAGCCGTCCCCACCTGGAAGCTTCCGCAGCACTGCCCACACCTCCCTTCAAACGGCCTGCTGCCCCTCTGCCCCCAGCACCGTGAACTCTGGCTCCGTCCACTAATTTAGGTGAACCCAGACTGAGGGCAGGGCCACATAGGCCACGCGGGTGCACAGAGACGTGGTCAGTGAACAAGCAGATGGATGGATGGATGCAGGGAGACCCTGCCCCACCTTGGACCCGATCCAGAGGCTGGGGCCACAAAGCTCATCCCAGGAACGCTGTGGGCCTCGCCTCCCAGCGCTGAGGGCACCCTGTGGACGGTAGGTCTGTCTCACACCATGTGTGGGGTCCCCTGGGTTGGCGGCAGGGGTCACTCTGTCCCTGCAGATCCAGTGAGGGGGACAAGGCATGGAGAAGGGACCCCCGACTCTCTCAGAGGAAATGCAGGTCCTGGCCATGCTATCATGGCCTCGTGTTTGTGGGGCACTGGCTGTGTGCCCTGCTCAGTCCTCAGTGCAAGGCCAGGAGGGTGACGTGACATGACCCATGACCACAGTCCCCACTATTTGGCCGGCGAGACACCTGAGGCTTGAGGTGCCCACCCCCCTCCCAGGGCCCAGGCCTGGTCCCACTGTCCCTTCACGGGCACAGCTCACATGGCCACTGCCCCAGAGGGCACGGGGATTCGGCCATTCCTCACCCTTGGGGCTGGGGGCACAGGGCAGGGAGGAGGCCGTGGCCTTGCCCACCTGGTCCAGGCCTGGAACACTGGTCCCACACCCACGTTAAGGCAGCAGCCCCGGAGCCGGCTTAGTGCCTCCCAGAAACCCGGCATCACATCAAGAGCTTTTGAATCGCCCTCAACTAATGCACAACTAAGGACGTGCAGCCGATACACCAGTTATTCTAAAATCCACACCTGTGTCCCAGGGGAAACATGACGATCGGTGGGCCACGGGGGGCTGAGCCCCTAGAGCTGGTGTGTCCTGAGCCCCTTCCAGGATCCCAGCCTTCCGCCAGCTCCCTGGGGGCCAGACCCCGCGTGGATGGAGCAGCGGGTCCCAGGGGAGATCAACAGCTCGGGCTGCATGACGCCGGCTATGCACGTGCTCAGGGGAGAGCCCAGCACCTCGCCTGCTGAGGTTTTTATTCCTGAGTCCTGAGAACTGCCAACTGAAAATGCATCCAGCCCCTGATCAGAGACGGGGGTTGGGGGGACCCGAGATGCACAGGCTCCAGTTGCTCAGACCCCCTGCAGATGCGAGCTGACGATGCGCTCCTGGGCCACGAAAACAGTCCCTGTAGAACCTGCCCTGAAGGAAACTGTGAGCCAGATACCCCAGGGCTGGAGCACTTCCTGGGCGCCGGCCGTCTCTGGAAGCTTCCAGAATCTGCCATCCTCCTGCAGCCCACGAGGGCACTGGGTCCCAAGCTGACCAGCCCTGGTCAGACAGCTGCCCCCGAAAGAGCGAACAGGCAAGCGGGGGCACCTGCGTGGGGACTTGGTCTCCTTACAGGGGCCTCGGCTGTCACGTGGCGGGGGGGGGGGCGCATCGAGGAGGTGATTGCCCAGCCCCTCCCACCTGCAGGTCAGGGAGTTGAGGGTGGGGTGTGTGTGGAGGGGGCAGAGAAGAGAAGGAGACACCGTATGTCCGAAGGCAGGGACGGGCAGACCCAGGCCAAGGTGAAGCCAGGGTCACCTGGCCTCTGAGGCAGGAGCACCCTTTCCCTGCCACCCAGGTCCACCTCCAGCTGACCGTGACGGACGGCCTGGCCTCGCCCCAGAACCAGAGCTGAGAGACACGGCCCAGGTTCCGTGAAGTCCCAGAGGCTGGTTCCACCTGCTGGCCTCCGTCTCCGGCCGGTTCATTGGGTGGTAAGCTGATTTACGGCCACAGGCAGCTCTGAGGCCAAGGCTTCCTGGCAGCAGGGGCTGAGCCTGGCCCTGTCCCCGGCCGGCTGCAGGACCTGGGTGACCACAGCCTCTCGCTGGGCGGAGCTCCCAAGGGCTACCGTCTTGTTGTCATTCTTGGATTTGGTTGGCAGTGACTTGAGAGTGAATTCTTGACCCCAAACTTTTGCCGTTTGCTGCTCTCCGAGGCCAATGAGCCATCAGGGAGCCCCCGCCCGCTGGCACCTCTAGGGTCCGTGACGACTACGGGAGAGCCCTCCCACCGGCGGGTAAGATGTGGGGGGCGTCCTCCATAATTTGGGGGGATGCTTTCGGCTCCCTCCTCTCAGATATCTGGCACAGGGGGATTGGGCTTTTGATTCTGACCTTGAGACTTCCAGGACCCCAGATGGGCCCGGCTGCCCAGCCACTGCCCTTGAAAATTAGAAGGACTTCCCCTGCACTGGCGGGGCTGGTGGGGCAGGGAGCAAGGCCACGCTTCCCCGGGCCCGTCCACCAAGGCTCTCCACCACTGCCAGCTGCTCCGCTCCCTTGAGCCCGAAACCTGTACCTGTGTGTCTCTGTTCTCCCCCCCGAAAAAGCGAGAAACATGCCCAAGACCCCCATCTCTGAGACCCCCGTCTCCGAAGTGTCTAGCAGGGTCTGGTGGGCCTGCTTGCCAGGGAAGGCTCCTAGTGGGTGGGAGCCTTCAGCGGGTCACGGGGTCTCTGCACCTCACAGGGCGGGTCTCCAGCCCCAGGGCCTTTGCACGTCTGGACGAGGTCCATGTAGTCAGTGGTTTTCCCCCAGCAGGAGGCAATACCACCCCCAGCCAGACCCCCAGCCAGCCTCGGAACCAGGATAACGCTGGAGATGAAAGCAGAGCAGCTGGGATTGGATGGGGAAGGCGAACATCTCTCCTCCCCCAAGGCACTGGGGGGCCTGGGGGCTGGGGTCCCGGACCAGGTCATCACTGACAGCCCTACAGCTTCCATATTCTAGGAAGATTAGACTCTCCTAGTGGCCCCAGTGAACTCTTGGGCTGGGCTGGGAGGTGGAAGGCCCACCTTGGAGGACCCTCTAGTGCCCATACCGAGGACCCTCTAGTGCCCATACCCTTTCCCCACCCTCTTCATCCTCACTTGGGAAGGTGAGCGCTGTGGAGGCTGTGGTTTCTGCTGAGGACCATGGATTTTTCTTTACGAAGGGACAGGCTTTCTCTGACCTACCCCAGGTAGTTGGGGCCTTGGGGTCACCCACCGGCCAGGGCTGCCCACCACAAGCTGTAAGTCTCCAGTGGGGCTCCCTCACCCTCAGAGCCCGCCCTGCACAGCCGGGTGTCCTGTCCTCTGATACCCCATCTCACGGTTCTCTTTTAAATGCACGTGTTAATTATCTTGCCACTGCTGTAATTTCTCCCTGTAGTCCATTAATTAAGGGGTCACGATCTGAGAGCATGTTTACCCAATAAGCTTTCTTTTTTAATTATCCTAATTGCTTGGAGACTGACAAAGACTCTACTCTTCCCCTCTGCTGGTGGATTAGCGAGTGACAAACACACATGCACACGCGCACCCCACCTGACGCTTGCCGAGGGGCTGGGCCTGCATCCACAGTGGGGTCAGGGGCTCTGGGTGGCCCTGTTCAAGCCCCAGGGCTGCTGGGAACATGGGACCGTGGGGCTGGCGGGCTCGCACACAAGGCCTGCTCACCACGTGCTCACACACGTGTACGAATGGGAGCCACGGCTGGTCGCTGTCAGAGGGCCTGGGATCCAGGCTAGCAGAGGTATGGGCGCCTGCTGGCCGTGTCCTAGGGTCAGGGCTGGTCAGCTTGTTCTCGTGGACGTTGTCTGTAAGCTGTAGGCAAACCCGGCCCTGATCTAAGCAGGACCTGAAAAGACAGCTTGGCCTCCTTGTAGGACTCGCTTAGAACCAGTGTCAACGTCCTTCATCCTATGCGTGGGGTTCCCTGTGGGCCAGGCCAGGCCTCGCCTCACTGATGGAGGGGCTGGTACCTGCTCTACCCCATCTGCAGAAGGGGGAACCGGAGCTCTGGTCACCCAGGGGTCCGTGGGTCGGCCTTTCAGCCACTCTGCGGAGCCCATCCTCATTCTCAGAGCAGCTCTGGGTCAAAAGAGTGTGGACACCGGAATGTAAAATGGAGCAGCCACTGGGGATACAGTCTTGCGGTTCCCCCCAGAGTTACCCAGAGTCACCACAGGATCCAGCAGGTCCAGTCCAGCTATTTACCCAAGAGAATGGAAATCAGGGGCTCAAACCCTGGACCCTGGAGCAAGCACATTCACTGCAGCCCTAGTCACAACAGCAAAGATGGGGCACCTCAGATGTCCACCCACGGACGAACGGGTAAAGATGTGGCGGTCCATCCACACAGTGGAATCTTCTCAGCCACAAAAAGGAACGAAGGACCGACACAGGCTACGACGCGGGTGAACCTTGGAAACACGATGCTGCGTGAAAACCTTCAGACGCAAGGGCCACGACTGGGACTCCATTTATACGAAGGGTCCGGAACATGCAAACCACAGACGGAGACAGAGGTGGGCTGGTGCCGGGGGAGTGGGGGTGGGGGACGGGGTCCCCTCGAGGCTAATGTGAGTGCCTGGAACTAGGTAGGGGTGGTGCCTACACAGCCTCACAAATGTACTAAGTGCCACAAAATTGTTCACTTTAAAGAACGGATTTGTATGTTTTGTGAATTTCACTTCAATAGAAAAGAAGAAGAGAGAAGAGGAGATGGCAGCCCCCCGCCCCCCACTCTTTCACTTCTTTCACAGGGGGCTGTCCAGCTCCCGGGGCAATGATGGATCTGCGTCTGCCGAGGTGAGCGCGGGAACCCAGGGCAGAGGGGGTCCGTGCACTTGTTCCGCGGCGGATACGGTGGAGGGGTGTGCGGTGCTGGCGTCCTCTCCGGGCATCCGGCTGTGCCAGGCAAGCCCGCCCATTCCTTGCAAGTTTACGTCTCTTTAATAAAGATTAAGATGTCAGAGGGCCAGCCTTGCACAAAATCCACTTTTATTAACTTCTCATTACCAGCTGAAGGGTGAAACCCATTTCTGAGCCTCTGAAGCAGCAAGAAGAAAATAGTTATTAAATGTGCGTTTAGGACGACCGGAGCTTACTGCCATTCTTGCTGACTCAGCGCGTGCGCCCGTGCCTCCCCGGCTGGGCTCCAGTTGACGGGGACCTGGTGAAAAAGTGACCTCACGGCCTGACCTGGGCTGGAGCCACTGGGCTCGGGATGCAGAGGGAGGAGGCTGGAGCTTGGCTGGCCAAGCTGGGTGGGCTCACATGAGGGGATCACAGAGATGAGGGGCCCAGGGCCCTGACTGCAAACGGGTCCTGGGGGGCTCAGTGGGCACTGAGTTTGTGGTGCGCTGCGCTGGCTGGACCTCGAGTCCCTCCAGCTGGGCCTGCTGTCATCTCCCCATTAACCACCCGCAGTTGCCATCCTTGCCTCTCGGGACAAACCCCACCGTCCACCTTCTCCAGGCGGCCCCTGGGCAAGGCTGTCACAGAGCCGCTGTCATGCGTGTCATTTCAGGGCCCCCAGACCAGGAAGCTGGTCCTGTTGACTTCACCCCCCTCTCCAAGGCGACTCAGCACCCCTTTCCCAGGACCTCAGGTGGGTCCCCTGAACCACAGGTCCCTGGCATCCCAGCTCAGGGGACAATGCTTTTGTCCAGGCTGTTGGTCACCCTGTCCCTAGACCAGAGTCAGTTTGGTTCCATCTTCCTGTCACCCTCAGCACCAGGGTTCTCCCCCACTCTCCTCCCCCTGCTCTCAGAGCTCCAGAGCCACCCAGCTCCCTCCCAGCCCATCCGGGTTCCCACTTCCCGGATGGCCGCCCAAGCCCCAGGCTCCCCTGTACTCAGATGTCCTCTGGGATATTCCTGGCGCATCTCAGGTGAAAGGTGCACCAAGTACCAAGCTAACATCCCCACCTCCACCTGCCCCACCGCTTGCCCAGGCTCCCCCTGCAAACGGCACCCCCCAGCTCCCCCCGCAGGTGCCCCACCGCTTGCCCAGGCTCCCCCTGCAAACGGCACCCCCCAGCTCCCCCCGCAGGTGCCCCACCGCTTGCCCAGGCTCCCCCTGCAAACGGCACCCCCCAGGTCCCCCCGCAGGTGCCCCACTGCCCCCCGCAGGTGCCCCACCGCTTGCCCAGGCTCCCCCTGCAAACAGCACCCCCCAGCTACCCCCGCAGGTGCCTTGGCCTCCTCGTGTCCATATACTAATGCTTCTCCCTCAAAAATACCCCAAACACATCACTTTTGTCACCTCCCTGGTCCCTCCCATGCCCAGCCATCCGCACCCTGGAATCCCTACAGCCCCCTCCCCTCGGAGCATGCCTTGACTCACCAGTGCCCGGGACGCCCAGCCTGGTCTGTGGTACTTTTGTTAAAACATCCCGAGCAGAACGAGACGGACGGGAGACGGCTCCACGGGCAGGGGCCTGACAGTCACAGCTGCGGGCTCAGAGCCCAGCTCTAGCCCCGTGCGCAGTATGTCCTCAAGAAACACGTGCAGCGGGAACAGCTGAGGGGCCATGTGCTAGATGGCCACTCGGGAGCTTTGGGCAAAGTCTCACCACCGTGTGCCCAGAACCCTGGTCTGCAGAGCGGGCTTACCCGTCCTGTGGGTGAAGCTGTGTGCCGGGGACAGTGCTGGGGACAATGCCGGGGACAGTGCCGGCACAGAGGAGGCTCTGCCAGATTGGTCCCCTGATCCAGTGAATGAACGGGCGGATGTTGACTTGAGGTCCCACCAGGCTCTGCCATCTGACCGTCGGTTGCTCTTTCAAAGGATGTTGAAGACTTCTCCGCGTTTCTTACTTAAACTATTTAAGGAGCTGTTTCCCTCAATATCAGTCTTGCCCAGGCAGGCTCTCTGCGGAGCGAAGCAAGAGGTTTGCCAGGGAAACGGCTGCTGCACCCAGAGGGACCTTGAGCCGTGTTTTCAGGGAGCCGTGGCGGGACACAAGGTGGGGACCCACTGTTGTTGGCGCTCTGGCTGGGTTTTGGGGGGGTTCCATTGGCGGGAGCCAGGTGAGGCGGTGCCGGCCCTCAGGCCCAGGGGACAGAGGCCCAGTGGCCAGCAGCAGCCTTGCTCTAAGCCTGTAGCGGGGCGGCGGGAGCAGCTTTCCCACCACCTGACAGGTGGTCCCGTCTGGCCTGGACGCCCCGCAGGAGAGCAGCGTTCCCTACATATTTGGGATTGTCCCCGAATTCCGGCCTGGGCCTCATTTTCCCACACCTGCGGTAAGGCTGCAGCAAAGCCTGGTGAGAGGGGAGACCGGGCCTCGGGGCAATGGGAGTGTCACGCTGGTCACGGTCAACCAACCATGTTCTCAGAATGGCTTTCCATCCCTGGGCCTTCGACGCAACTGAAACCCAGGCAGAAAGCAGCTCCGGGGCCGGCGACACACCAGGGGGAGTGCGGGGGACACACCTGGGGGCCGAGCGCGGCCAGGCTCCGAGGGGACGGTTGAGCGTGTGCTGACAGCACTGGAGCGGAGGCCGGGCCCGGAGGAGCCGCTGGGTGGGCAGGGCCCCTGGCCTGGCAGCGTTCCCGCCACAGACAGACCCTCCCGCACGTGGGCAGGCAGGCCCCACTGGGACAGCGGTCCACTTCAAGGAGGGCAGACAGCTGCAAGCCCTTTCCACACCTGGCAGCAACTCGGAGGGTGTGGACAGACCCTGAGCTGCTGTGCACTGAGGACCGAGCGCAGCGTGCACTCCTGTTGTCTGTCGTTATTATTATTATTACTGCTGTCATCGTGATGGCTTCAGGGCTTCCCTGCAAAGAGCCCTCGTGAAGGCTGGGGGCTTGTCTCTGTGGGTTCTCTGCAGGCTCTCCTCTTCCTCATGACCCCTTGTCAGGGAGGCCAGCCCTCTGACATTATCATCCAGTTTTGGGGACAGGGGAGGCCGGGGTCAGCCGTGAGGGAGTAGAGGCAGGTGGGGGCAATGAGGAGGCTCTGACGCAGACTTTCGGGTCTGCGTCACCTCTGTGGCCCCGTCAGGGCCTTGCAAGACAGGCTCCTTCTGGCTCTGCCTCGATGGGCTCCATCAATCCACAAACGGGTGCTGAACCCCTACCCCGGGCTCCCATGTGCTGACAGAGGGAGTCCTGGGTCTTCAGGGTCCAGGGACCGCCACCCCCCCCGCCCCCCACCCCAGGTCAGCCATGCACACTGATGGTGCAAACAGACCCTTGTCTGTCGAGGAGGGGCACATCATATTGCTAAGAGCACAGAGCCAGATGACCTGAGCTCAGACCCCGGCTCTAACCTCACAGCTGTGTGACACTGCACAGGTTACTGACCCTCTCTGGGCCTCGTTTCCTCGTCTGCAGAACGGGTTCTAGTTGATCTCGAGTGTTGGTCCCACAGCCAGCCTTTTGTAGCAGGTGTAAGTGCCCGAGCTCACTTAGTTCCCTTTTTCCCCGGAAAACAACCTGCACAGAGCCTTCGGTTCAGCTTTGGGCAGCAGGGTGGGTGGCTTGGAAAGGAAAGGGGACAGAGGGGTGGACAGCACCGTCCCTTGCCATCCCGCTGCCTCGTGGCCCAGAACGGCAGCATGACACGCTCCCTTTGACCAAGAAGCCAAGCAGGCCGTGGCCCAGGCCCACCGTCAGCTGAGCAAACCCGCCCCACGGGGACACTTCTGAGCTGGGGCCAGGGTGGCTGTGAAGGAAACGCCAGCTCTCCCAGACTGCCTTGACCACCACGCCAGCCAGACCGTCACAGCTCCAGCCGCAGTGTGTCTGTCACCTGCAGAGGCAGGCAGGTCACCTGGGAATCTGGCTCCAGGACAGCCCCGGGCAGGTCCCCCCCAACCCCGAGGGCCCGGCTGGGTGCTGAGTGTGGGTGGGCGGGCACTGTCCTGTGCCCCGTCCCCGCCCAGCAGGCACTCAATACCCGGTGCTCCAGGCCCTGTTTACCAGAGGGGGTGAGAGGGCCTTTCGCTGCTGTGTAAATAGACTTTCCAAAGGCCTCTGCTTTCTCACCCGTCCAGCTTTCCAAAGGCACATTATGAATTGGTGGGCTTATCAGAAGGGCCGTCTGGCAGTTAAAAGATGTTTCCACGCATTGTGAGGCTGCATGGAAACCGAGTCATGTCAGCCCCAAGGACAAAGGAACTCAAGTGTTTGAGACGCAAAAATATTTTGACCCGACTACATCATTTTTCAAAGGAAGAAAGTAATTCGCAGCTCACAATTCACTTGCTATCTCACAGGAAGTCCTGTATTTCTTATTAACTCCCCAAGGCCTGCTTCTCTGGGTGAGAGGTCACCTCGGAGGGCCAGCGTGTGAGGGGCATTTACGAGTTTTCTTTCCGTCGCTTCCTGTTGTTTTTTTCTTCTAGGGCTGCCTCCTGTTTGCGAGGGACTAGCCACCACGCTGCTCCGAGCCTTATCTCCAGGGTTCTCCCAGACCAGGCACTGGAGCTGGGCACAGAATGTCTGCCCTGCGTTGCCAGGTCGGAAACCAAGGCCCCGAGAAGTTAAGTGACTTGTCTCAGGTCACGCCCATGATGGTGGAGCCAGTACAGGAGGTCCTGTGGTCTGGTTCCCTTTGTGGACATCTTCTCCTGGCTCTTTGGTTCCCTCGTGGAATGATGGTGTCTGGTGGGACCTCAAGGGTTCATCACCATCATTGGCATCATTATCAACATCACCATCATCACCACCATCATTATCATTACCAACATCTCCATCACCATGGTCACCATCCCCACCATCATCGTCATTATCAACATCACCATCGCCATCATCGTCATTATCAACATCACCATCATCACTACCATCAACATCATGATCACCACCATCATCCTCACCATCCTCACCATCATCATCCTCACCATCTCCTTGGTCTCACTCTGAGCCCTAAGCTTGTGCCATGTGCTATTTTAAGTGTGCTTTGCACACAGTAACTCATGTAATCACTAAACACAACTTTGGGGCAGGAACTATTACCATCCCCATTTTACAGGAGAGGAAATTGAGGTCCTGAGAAGATAACGAAGTCCTCTGACAGTCTTTTGCCTTCCAAGAGGTCCTTGCCACCACCAAATCCCCCCAGCCCCCAGAAAGTGCCGTGGACAGCCCTTCGTGTGGGCTGCAGGAGCAGCTCGGGGCAGGCTGAGCAAAGTCCCCACTGCCTCTGAAGCTGTGTTTGGGGGCCTGGCCCCCAGAAGCACAGGAATCGGGGCAGTTCAGGAAGTGCTCCCCGTGGCAGTGCAGGGCACTCGATTGGGCTCCCAAGGCAAAGGCTGTACCCTGGCCCCCGAGCGCGAGGAGGCAGAAAGGGGGCCAGGAGACACAAAGCTCCCCTCCCACCACGTCCTGGGGGCTCCCAAGGAGGCAAATGATGTGTCGTGTTGGGAAACCACGGGCCCAGAGAGGGGTGAGGGCTTTGAGGAGTATTACAGTGACACTTGGGGGTCAAAAGGTGATTATGAAAGGAGAATCACGGGTGTTTAATAAGGAAGCTGGGGTGAGGGACACACGCATAGCATCTGCCGTGCTAAGGGGAAGGAAGTCAGGACACGGCAGCACAACAAGTGAAACCAACCAGGAGAGGCGGCGGGAGCTAGCCCAGGCCGAGCACCTGCCCTTGGTGCCTGGTTCTGGGGACACACGCTTTCCCATCAGACACGAGGGATGGCCCAGAGGGTGAGCGGTGGGCTGTCCTGCATGGTGCCTCGCTGGGTCCCCCGGGCTTTCAGTGGGAGCAAGTGTGCCGCCTACTGTCTGCATGGCCTTGGGGGGATTTGCCTGTCTGAACCCCAGGAAGATGAGCAGCTTCCTCACAGGGTTGCCATGAGGGCCCCGCACTCTCCAGATGTGACCGAAGCTCGTCACCTCTGCCAGGTTCGGGGACGCTGCAGTAAGCACGCAGATGTGGCCTCTGTCTCCCCGGGTCCTGGCCCCAACGTGGCCTGACTTTGCTCACAGGAGACACAGTCGCTGCGCCCCGGGCAGAGGCCTGTCCTCCTCGCCTGCTGAGAACCTGGCATTAAGCCCCGTCCTGGGACCTGCCGGTCAGCGCCCACCCACACCCTCCTCCTGGGTGAGCTTCGCAAGACACAGCCCTCCCCTGGGGCCGGTTCTACCTCTCAGGGGCCGCATGTGGGCGACATGGGATGAAGATGCCCACCGGCCCCCAGTGTGCCCACTGGTCCAGACCTTTCTGAGGGCTAATTTGATGTTTTTCTCTACCTTGCCAGTTCCCTTTTATTGTACCTCTGCATTTCTTGTCCAAAACAGAAATACAAAGGGAGGAAATCTATTCAAACTTCCTCCTCCTCATTTTATTTTTGTAGCTCTCCAGGGTGCCCATGCTTCAGATTCCCTTCCGATAATTATCTGCCCTTTCGGGGCCTTGGTAACCCAGAGCCTCGGGTTTGAGTGGCAAGAAGCAAGCGCTGGCCTGGCCGCGGCACACAGGACATCCTCGGTGACACTGAGACCTGCAAGCTTGGCCCGTCCCCTTGGCACCCAGCGCGAGTCTGGAGAAGCAGATTTTTATTATTCATTTTTGTCTTTGAATACCTCTCTTTACTCTCAACTGATCTATGATGAACAGCACGTCAGACTCTTTTTATGCGATAATTTTCCATCCCCGGCAACACACACATTTCTGTGGCTAATACTCTGAATCTTGGCCATTGCTCAGAAATAACAGAGGCAAGGTTCCAACAGAAAATAATAAGTCTTGCCTTTTATGACTTAATTTATCAACACTATACTGGAGAAACATCTTGTTAACTGGGTAAGAAGAAACCGTTCGCCAACACGGCCCCGGCTGATGGGAGTGGCGTCAGATGGAAATGATGCATCCTGTCAGCAAACGGAGAGCCAGTGCTGAAGGAGGGATCATTCAAAGAAGGAAATGTTAAGTGAGAACATGATACCCTCACGCCAAATCTGTTAGATTAAGAATCCCGCTCCTTCTGGCGCAAATCAATTTGCTATCCTCACAGTTTTCCCCTTTCTATGATAGAGAACACACAGGAGAATTGCCCAGAAATAGGACTCCTTAGAATCATCAACCTACAGGGATGGGGCCAAGGCCATGTGACAAGATGGGGGCATTTCTACCCAAAATGCACAGAGCAAACAGCACAAGAAGCTCTTGGAAGCTTGCCCACCACTAGGAGGAGTGTCTGACCTGGGACATTGCAGCTGGGCATCACCAGGGGACCAGGGGCACCAAGAACAAAGGCTGTGGCAAACCATCTGCGCAGGTGACGGGTCTCAGAACATGAGCCGTGAGGGCAGAGACCTGGTGGAACTCAGCCTGGTGTCTCCAGCACCTGGGACAGCGTCCTGCACACAGTAGGCGCTTGGTAAGTATTTGTTGAAGGGGTGAGTGAGTGAGTGAATGAATGAAGGGTGTTTTGAGACGATGCAGAACCAGACAAAGCACCGGGAATTCCCTAAACGAATCAGTCAGGGTGAGTGAGGTTATGCCCCAATAACAAAGAGTCTCCAAAACGCCGAGGCCTGCAAAAAGCTGCATTTCTGCTGCATGCCTGGCGAATTCACAGGGTGGCTGTGATTAATCACCTCAGGATCTATCTTTCTGGCTACAGTTTCCGAGGGCACAGAGCGCTGGAGGGTGTCATGCTAGCCACTGGCCACTGAGCTAGAAGTGACCTGCATCTCTCACAGCCACTGGCCTGACAGCTCATCCAACTGCAGGGCAGGCAGAAGGTCCATCCTACCTCGGTCCCAGAAGGCACAGTCAGACATGTGAGCGAACAGCACTGAGGGAGCCCACACGAAGGCCCGGGGGGGGGGGAACCCTGGACCACAAGGAGTTTATAATCTAACGAACGGGAATGATCCCTGTGGACTGACCATGGTCACCTCAGCGTTAAGTCCTTTGCCACTTAGAGTGTTGCTATAGGACAGGAACTGTAAAAGCACTTTATGCGACTTAACATATTTAGTAACTAAAATACCCCATATAGATATTAATTTTAAAAAATCACCCATTATATCACCGCAAAGAATGACAGTATTTTTGTATATTTCCTTCCCGCCTTTTCATATTACGTATGTCCTTAAATGTGAGTATATATTTTACGTAAGATGTGGGTGTGTGTATAATATGCCACTTTCTGAAAATACTTTTTTTAAAAGAAGTAATAGCTCTCATTTTTTTAGAGCAGTTTTGGGTTTATAGGAAAATGAGTGGAAAGTATAGAGAGTTCCCATGTACCCCCCCACCCCGTCTCCCCCGCCAACAGCTTCCCCTGTTATTATCATCTTGTATTAGTGTGGCCACTTGTTACAGTTGATGAGTCAATAGTGATACATCATCATTAAAGCCCCTGATTGACACTAGGGTTCACTCTTGGTGTTGTGTATTCACAGGTCTGGATAAATATATGATAACATGTATCCACCAGTACAGTATCTTACAGGGTAGTTTCTCTGCCCTAAAAATCCCCTGTGCTCCCACATTCACCACCACTCCCCCAACCCCTGGCAACCACGACCTTTTTACTGTCTCCATAGTTTTGCCTTTTCCAGAATTTCATAGAGTTGGAATCATAGAAAGTGTAGCCTTTTCAGACTGGCTTCTTTCACTTAATAATACGTATTTAAAGTTCCTCCATGTCTTTCTGTGGCCTAAGGGCAATGATGATTATGTGTGTCACCTCCCCCTCCTCTCCTGCCGTCACCACCAGAACAACACTCCCCATGTACCGCGCTGGATAAGGAAGAAACTGGACCCAACTATCAGCTTGGAACCAAGCCCAGCCCAGTCCAGCCTAGATCAGCCAACTTGCACACAGGTGAAGATCAAGGAGTATTGTTTTAAGTGTTAAGGGTTTGGGGTGGTTTGTTACACAGCGTCATTGTGTAATAGCTGACTGATACACCAACTTCAATTACTCCAGCCCAACCCCCTCTTGCTTTTCTCTGAGTTCAATCGTATTTATTGTTCAATCGTATTTACCCCAATTCTTGAAGGGTCTGGAGGGCAATACATGGTACAACATGAGACTTAGGAACACTTGCTTTGGAGTCTTGTGGCTGGCCCTGGAAAATTCCTGGCCTCCCCACTGAATTGTGTGGCCTTAGGCAACTGACAAACTGTCTGTTCCTTAATTTTCTATGCAGTAAAGTGGGAATAATAGTGCCTGGGGGTGATCGGGGGTAAATGAGCCGATGTGTATAAAGAGCCTGGCAGGCTTCCTGTAATGACAACAGTGACCATGACAGCGGTAAGAACAGCAGCAGCGCCCGGCTCCCAGGGCTTGTGTTCAGGAGGGGACAGCCTCGTTGGGGGCAAGAGAGGCCCAATTCCACTTCCCCACAAGCCCACCCACCCGTCTGCTGTCCTTCCCCCCCAACACCCACTCCGCCTGCCTCCCACGCATCAGCACGAGGCACGGTCAGCCTGCAGCAACATGAGCCCAGAAGCTGCCTTGGGAGCTGGGGCAGAGGCTGGGGGCTCAGGGCCAGGTGCTGACAGGCCCCACGGGACCCTACCGCCACGCACCCACCTGTGCCTCACACACCTGTTGTACACACATGCAGGGAGCCACCCCGCATCTCAGGGAAGTCGTGAGCAGAGGTGAGCTGAGAGGCGGGTGAACCTTCCGCGTCCCCGAGCCCGGGGCAGGTGCCTGTCGGGACAGCAGCCAGCTTCTCAGGCGGGCTGGGGAGGACACAGCCTTTCCCAAGAGTTTCCACCTGCCAGCCAGGCCTCGGAGACCCCCAGACGCTGGGAGGATGAGGCCCTCCCCGCTCTAGCTCAGGCCTGGGCCGAGAGAAGCAGTGGAAGGTTCTGTACCCCACTCTTGGGACTGGGGGCCGCCCAGGGCCCTGCCTGGAGACCACGTGCCCATGGCCCCCCGAGACCTTCATGGGTGACCATCAGAGGCACAAGGGGACCTCAGGAAGCTGGCTCTCTCTGGAGGCCTGGATGTCCCGCCTGCACCCTGAGAGAGAAGTGACACACAGCTCGAGGTGACCGGCCGTGGGAGGGGCCCGGAGGGTCCACAGCACCCGCCCGCTGCCGCCTTTTACCCCGGACAGGGACGGGCCACCTTGACACCGTGTGTGTGTAAAACCAGAAGTCAGCCTTACACTCAGAACGATAATAATCGCACTGATGACCCGACGGCAGGTTTTGTAGAGCAAAGGTGAGCCCTGCGGTTTTCCCTGTGCCACAGGCCGAGGACGCGGCCACAAACCAGCAATGCCTGCCGAGGACGCTCGTGTCTACTTTCAAAGCACAAGGCGCTGAGCAGGCCTCAAGCTGATACATTTTTCTCCCCTAATAGTGCGGCACAATTCGATTAACTCGCCATTGCGCCCACCTGAAGGTGACAGAGCTTATCGACACCACCATCTGGCTCCTATAAAGCCGGTAATGTAGACAGTAAATCCTCTTCATTACCCGCTGCCGGCGGAGGCCACCTCTCCCCGCCACCTTCCCCAGCGCCGTCCTGCGAGGGCCGCCTGGACACCCCAAGGTGCTGGTGCGGTTTCCAGGAGAGCGAGGCAGGCACCACGCCTGCCTGTAACCTCTGACCCGCTGCAGGTGGTGTAGGGCCTGGCTCCCTGGTGCCCTGGCCAGGGCCACCCAGGGCCACGTGGGCCCCCTTGTCCCACACCAGTAACAACAACAGTAACAGTGGCCACAGGCCCCAAGGTCCATTCAGCTGGCCTGGCGACCAGAGCTGTGCTCAATTTATCGCTATCCTCCTGACGCCTAGGCCACGCGGGGCGCTGAATTATCATTTCCCCATTCGCAGGGGAGGAAACAGAAATGCAGAAGTTCAAGTTCAGGGCCTAGAGCCACACCATCCAGGGCAGAGGCAGGTTCAGAGGGCCAGGGGTGGGCTGGGCAGAGGCGATGGACCCAGCATGGCCTCCCGACCTGGGTCTCCAGTGAGAAGGAGAGGGTCTTTTGTCTACTTTTCGGGTAATGTACATTTTCAAGTTCTGAATCTGTTCCTTGAAATCAGTGACGTTTTGTCTGCCCTCGCTTGAGGTTTGGGCAGAAAGTGTCAGCAGGGTGGGGGAAGGGCCTGACCACAGAGATGTCACCTGCTCCCCATGCGCCCTGCCAGGAGCTGCTGCTGGACCCCAAGGAGGGGGGTCCCGCTGGCCGGGCTCTGGCCCCCTCACACCCACCTCCCTCCTGCAGGACCTCCACCCCAAGCTGCAGCTCAGAAGCCTTTCAGAAGGTTTCACAAGGGATGCTTCAGTATGAGAAAGAAAACCCAGTTCATTGCTTTCTCAGCAGCAAAAACAGAGGGAATATTCACCTCTCATTCCTCCCACCCCCCAGGCGAGTTTCTCAGCGTTGGGTGGGTCCGTCTGAACAACGTGCCCCCCTCTGCCCGCTCTGAGTCCCTGCCCCACCCCGTCCAGCTAAGACGAGGCCTTCCTCAGACACGCAGGTCTGCAGCAGGTAATAAATTACTGCGGAGGAAATTAATTACCTGCATCTCTCCCCAGCTTAATCTGATGGTTTAGGCTGACTTCAGGGGCCCTTAGGTTGGGCTGGGGGAGGTAAACTCAGCTCAGTTGCTGGGGGAACAAAATGCAAATCCAGCCTGGAGCTGCCTGCGACTCGCCCTCGCCACCCTACTGCTGTTGGCCCATTAATCACCCTTATCTGCCTGGGAGGGGGCCACAGTGCCACGGCCCCCCAGAGGGCAAGTTCAGGTGCTGCGAGGTGGCGAGAGGGCAGAGTCCACCCGGGGCGGCTGAGGTGGAGGCGGCCAGGGCTTCCAGGCTGCGGCCCCTCCCTCAGGCTGCGGCCCCTCCCTCAGGCTGCGGCCCCTCCCTCAGGCTGCGGCCCCTCCCTCAGGCTGGATTTTCTGCTGGCACCCGAGCCACCAGGGTCACGCCTAAGGGCCTCTTCAGATAAGCGTCTACAGTTGTGAAAAAATGAGGCCTCTGGGAGGGGCAGGGGGAGGGGCAAGAGCTAGACGCGGGGCTGGTCCCCAGCGGCTGAGGGTCCCCAAGGCCACCAGCCCAGAGCTGCTGCGGGAAGGGGACTGGCGGAGGTGGGGCTTTCCGACTTTCTGCGTCTTGGCCCCATTACACTTCTCCACTCGGCAGCCTTTGATTCAGCAAAATCAAGGATGCAAACTTCTTAGGAGTACTTAGTTTCCATGGCAACCGAAGCTGACCTCAACATTATTGTTCTCAAGAGGGGACTGACTTTACTATATGTTCATTCACTGAATTAATGGACTCCTGGTTCTTTTATCAGCAACCCCGAACAAAGGAAAGGGAAGCATGTCTCCGAAGGGCTTTCAGCCACTGTCCAGCCTTTGTCCGGGGCTTACCGGAACGAAGCAAGTCTATCCAGCCCGAGATTATCAAAATCAACTTGGAGCTGTCTCCGTGGCAGCTAAGCACACTTTGATTTCATAAAGACATAACCGATCCCACATGCAAATTATTAATTGTGAGCCCAGGCCTCTTAGGGCCTGGGACTCTACCGTGATTTTTTTCAGGAATCAAGCGCATTGTAGGTAAACTGCAATTGAATTATAGCACCTGGGTGGCTCCTGAGCGCTGCTGGCTGGGGGGTAAAGAGGAAAAGAAAAGGATTTCTAAAACTAACCTCGCTGGCACAGGCAAAGCATAACAGGGACAATCAAGCTTGTTCTGGTCCCAGTGAGACCGGCTGACCGCGACGCGTGCTCACTGGCCCTAGTGCTGGGGCCTTGGGGCTGGAACATCTCCCCGTCTCTTGTTCCAGCCACAATCCTTCCTTCCCCACCGGCCCTCCTCACCCGCCAGCCACCTGGAAAATACCTCTACTTCCTCCAGGGGAAAAACAATGCAAGGGAAATAAACCACATGAAGCGACACTGATCGCAAATGCCTGGGTCCCTTGTGTGCTGGACTTGGCCCGAAACCCCCAAGGCACAGCCTGGTCGCAGCCTCTCCGAGACCTGGGGTGTGTGACCTTCTCAATTAATTGCTGCACAAAAGACACTTAGCAGCTGCCTGTGCATCTCCACTCCCACCTTCCCGGGTTTCCTGGCTCCCGGTCATCCTTTATTAGCCTTCAGGTCCCTGGGGAAGGAGCCGGGAGTCCCGGGGCGCCCATTACCAGAGGCGTTTCGCCCGGGCCAGGCTATAGAAAACATGCACGTATAACAGCCCAGTGGGATAGGCCGAGGTCCTCACATCCAAATAATCATTTCACGAATTATCATAATTATCAATCAATCACCCTATTTGGACAGTGCCAGGTTGGGCTATCGGATGACTTTTATGATCTGTAGCATTTTGTACGGAATAACAGAGAGAGATTTATGGACCTATCATGGTCCCTCTCCAGCAGTAGGGCTTTATTAGCTCTGTTTATTTTTGACTCTCCTTCAAAGCCTCGGGCTCCCCACCCCTGGCCCGGAGCGCTGGCTGGGGTGGCCACAATCTGGGATGCTTCTGAAGACACACCTTTCCCAGTCTGGTCCCAGCCCCACTGATGTGAATTCCTGATTCATTCATTTATTTTGGAGGGGCGGAGGCAGCGTGGGCAGAGAAGTGGGGGGGAGAGAAGAAAAAAGAAAAAGAAAAAAAGAAAAAGGTCACTTCCCTCTTCATTTTCTCCCAGTTGTACTGTATTAACACGTCCTTCCTTTTCAAGACGGTCAAAGAAAACAAGATAAAGCGAGACAATGGGACGGCTGTTGGGGGCCTGGTGTTTCCCCCTTTCATATCACCAGAGAGATTGAATCAAAATTCTTCTAGCTGATACCATCTCCCCGGGTGGACCACACTCTTGTTAACGGATAAATTCAAGCCTTCCAGAAAGTCAAAGAATAAATTTAAGCCTTTTGCCAAATGTCTATCCTATTGGATTTTGATAAGACGGCCATTGAGTCTTAATAATGTCTTCCATCCATTTTCAGCAGGCCCTTAACACGGCTCTTTATTCGTCCCCAAAGCCTCTTCGCCCGGCCTTTTTATTACGGGCTCTGGCGGGCTCTCCAGGGAGCCAGGCGACCCGAGTGATGGATGGACAACTCGCTAGATTATCTCCCGCAGATGTTTGCTCTCCAGGAGCCCCGGGCTTTCCCTCTAAGTAAACAGAGACTAAAGAGAGTCGGAGGCAGCGAGCAGCCCCAGAGGTCCCGGCCAGAGGCTAGAAAAGGCGACCAGCCCAACCTGCGGCCAAAGTGACTTTTAGGGGGAAGTGCGTGCGCAGCCCAAGCGCACACCTGGGCGAGCGACGGGCAGCCAGGGCACCAGCACGGAGCACGAAAGCTCCGGGCCGCGCTGCGCACGTGGAGATGGGGCGCCGGCAGCAGGATGCAGGAATGCAGAGACGTGGGTCGTGGGGGGGGGGGAGGTGGGGGGGGTGAGGTGGGGAGGGTGGGGGTGGAGGGGGTGGGTGGGAGGGATGAAGACGGATGCGTGGCACTGCAGGGGGACCCAGGGGAGACTGGGGGACAGAGGGACGTAGGAGGCCAGGACCACTGGGGGTGGGGATGGAGGGGACCAGAAGGAGGGGCGCAGGAGAGTTGGGGGGAGGGGGATGGAGGGTTCTCAGGGGCGGGGCCAAGCCCCGTGCAGGCTCACAGGCTGTGGTCGCTGTCACTACAACGTGAGCCCCGCCCTGTGCCTGTGCCGTAGACCCTGGGTTCGAATCCCGCCTCCACCGCAGAAGTAGGGGCCGCTAGCCTCGCTGGGCCTGGATTCTGTCCCCTGTAAACTCTTGACAGGTGGATTCCACAGACCCTTCAGCAACGTGGCTCTTTAATACTGAGAATTCATAACCACCGCTTCCTACAAAACATCACTGTTTCTGCATCTCTTGTGTCAAGCCACTGATTGAATTAATTAGCCTTAGTTACATTTCACCCACGCACGCCAGTGAAGAGCAGGAAGCGGGACTCGGTTAATCCTGAAGATGGAAGAAGTGGCGCTCAGAGGTGTCAGCTGACCAACCCACGGCTGCACAGCCTCCAGCGTGGCCCCAGTGTCTCTTAAGGCCCCCAGACGTGCGTGTCTTTGGAGTGGGAGAGCCCTGTTCAGCCAGACTTGAAAATCCTAAACCACAGGACTGATAAATGGCTCTACGTCCCATTACCAAGGAATTCGCTAAATTAGTCCTTACAAAGCACACTGAGGCATGTGTGGTCCTCTTATGTAATAAGCATATATGTATCTCCACAGCTGTAAGGGACACACCTGTTGGTAACCTGCACCTTCTATTTGGGAAGAAGGTCAAGGGAACGCTGCGCTGACAGTCCTCCGGCCCCGCAGCGGGACCCCGGCTGCCTTTGCACCCGAGTCTCTCTCAGCCCCTCCCTCCCTCCCTGGGAAGTGACCAGATGGCTCCGGACACCAGGCTTAGTTTTCAATCATCCACCAATGTGACCTGGGTCCCTGGCCAGACGGCACCTGCATCCACCCGGTGAGTAGCTCTTGGAAGGACATCTGGACCACGGTAGCCAAGGCCCGACAGCCCCACCGTTTGTAAAAGGAAAGGCCAATCAGGAGACGGCTCTGACCCAGGGAACAGAGGATGGGCCAGTTCAAAGGCATCCTTTGCCTCCCCACGAGCTTAACATAGACCCGACCTTTCGACCTTCTGCCTTGCACCTTGTCCCCAGGCCGGACAACTGACTGCCCGTCCCACCTCTAACCTCCGGCCTGGTGGGTGTCAGCCCGTCAGCCGCTTCTTTGTGGAAAAGATGGCTGTTCCACGTTCTCTCTGGAAGTTAAGAGACGAGCTGACTGCAGTCCCTGCTCGTGGGAAGTGGAAAAACCACAATTCTCTGAAATGTGGGAAAGCTGCTTCAGCTGCCCTCGCCACCTTATCCTTTAAGAAAATATGAGTTCATTCCCGGAGGCACGAAGGGGGAAGGGTTGCTGTTGGGATTTACTTCGGAGCCATCAGATGCGCTTCAAGGAAGAGAGGCCTCAGGCCCCCGGGCAGCAGGACAGGGAGAGGACACCTTGTCCCAGCTCTGCTCAGACAAAAGGGTCCCCCCGGGGCCAGACACAGACCACGGTTATGGAGACAAACGAGGCCAGAAGGTCACCGCTGCCAGAGGTCACCCCTTCACGAGGTCACCGCAGGGTCAGACAACGTCCCCCATTGCACAGTTTTCTCCAAAATCAATGTCTCCGGGGTTGACCCTGGCGAGAAGGGCAGGCCCCCATCCCTTACAGATTGGCCCCCCCAGACGGCGGGTCCCCCCAGACGGCGGGTCCCCCCAGACGGTGGGTCCCCCCAGAGGCCTCAGCTCTAAGCAGCCAGCCAGACACAGGGAGAAAGTTACAAAGTTTGGCAGAACCAGCAAATTGCTTTCTTTTCACTTCCAGACCCAAAAAGGAATTTTCATGATGACGGGAATGCACGCTCAAGCGGTGGCATTGGACCCTCCCAGAAGAGGTGACAGCACCCCGTGAGCACAGCTCCGTGATTCTGACATTAAGAAAACAGCCCTTGATAGGAGCTGGGTAGCCCCTGGCTGACTCATCGCCCCAGCCGCCCATGCTGTGCTTCCTGACGCGGTCGGGGTACCAGGAGAACACGGACTCTCTCTGCTTCATCTGGGTGGCGCTTTGAAGCCAAGATGCCAGGAGAGAGAAGGCTATAGTAATCCTACTGGAAACCCCAAATACTGCATCAGCTACCGTGTGTGTGTGTGTGTGTTGGTGTGTGTGCGTGCACACGTGTGTGCATTTGTGTGTAACATGTGTGTCTGTGTGTGTATATGTATGCGCATGTGTATGGATGGTCCGAATTCTATGGACGTTGAACTCCATCTGATGAACGGCTTCTGGGTTTTGGAGGTGATTTCTGCCTCCCATCCCTCTGCTGTCTGTCTAACGTGCAGCGTGCACACGCAGGAACGTGCCTGCCTGTGGGTGCCTGCTTTCCTCTGGGGGCGTGTGTATTTTTCTGGGCCTAGTTCACTCTCTGAACCTTTTGGAACTAACGTTTGTCAACCGGCTGTTACCCATCACCAGGGGACGATGCCCACGTTGACACTCGCTTTCGCTTGATGGTTTGCTTATTCAATGCCGCGCCTGAGCCCTCTTTGGAGGCTGAGTACTGCAAAAGGCTTTGTTGAATCTGCAACCAATTGTGTTGTTTTTTCTCTCTATATTCTTTTCACGTGAGTATCCAGTGGAGATAGCTAAATAAACACAACCTGCATTTATTTAATTTCCACACGTCAGCCTGGCCTGAAGCATTCCCACAGGTACAGGGCTTGCCTCGGTTCTCCGGAACTAGGATGGTTCCGTGAAGTGAGCCCCTACTGCTACACAGTGAAAACAAGCATCCGTCCTAATCACTTGGGAATCAGCATTCTGCGCACACACTTGACCGCAGATAACCTCGTACTCGGTGTACGCTGGACGGGAGGGGAGAAGGCGCAGACCAGCTCTCCTACCTTTTGGATGCAGCCCTCCTGGGACGACACCTCTGCGTCCGTCAGCATTTGCTGCAAAACAATTTGGAAAGGGGTTGTTAGTTTCCAACAAAATGCAGTCCTCAAGCTACAGCGGGTTATACGTCGTGCGAGCAGAGCAAGCGTGCTCTGAAACAATACGGGTAAGGCGGGTGGCTTCTTCAAGGTGAGAAGGAGAACCGGGATCCTCTGTTCTGACAGTGTCTCCCCGTTTGTTGCACAGGGATTTGTTGGGATGGAGCCGCCCTGTGGAGCTCAGCCTGGTCCTGTAGTGACTGGGTACAGACCCACACGGAGGGGCCTTACTGCCCGCCGCACGTATGAGTAGGAACAGTCCAATGGGGGCACCGAGATGCTTGAAATGTGTAACAGGTTCCCTCCTTGTTTCCTGGGGTGAGCTCCTGCCCCAGCAGCGGGCGGTGGCAGCACCAGGAAGTCCTCCCCCCGCTCATGGGACACAGGCTTGGGACAGCGAGGAGAGAAAGTGCCAGCCGTTCTGGGTCTTTCTTTCACTCGACAGCTTTGGCTTGGAGCTTTCCTTGGCTCGGCTCTGAAGAGCTGTAGCACTTTGCCTGGCTGGCATCTCCTCTTAACCACCAAGTTCCACTCCAGCGGGGTGGCATTTCAGCGACGGGTCCCAGAGCGCTTTCTAAGCTAAGCAAACCGACAAATTAGCTGTATCCATGGGATTTTCCCTTCTGGATCGCAAGTACCCTGCACAGACACGTACATAAAATTGTAATGTCACTTCCATAAGAATAGAAACCAAGATGGAAACTAATATTTGGAAAATAATAAGAGAAATGGGGTCAAATCCAGGGGTTTTATTTCCCCTCCCCTTAAAATGACACTATTGCCTTTTCAAATGACAAGCGTGGAAGAGAGTGCCCGCTGGTGCCCACGCAGGCCAGGTCAGAGGACCAAGATGCTGCGTTCCAAAATGCTGGCGGATTTGCCCAGGCTCAGCTGTAATAACAATAAGTCATATTTTTAAATGTTGAGAATTCTAACCAATTGGGGATTTTATGTTTCTTTTAATAGATTCTGAAATTGTGGTTTGGAATGCAACTAGGAGTGAAAACAGAGAATGAGACAGAAGAGGAGGACACGGAGACACCGGGGAGGTCTCCTCAGGAGAGCCAGCTAGAGATCAGGTCACTAGCTGCTCTGTCCCCGCTGGCCCGGGCTGGACAGGCCCCGGGGGAGACCTGGGGGCTGAGCTTTGCCAGCAGACGGGCTTGTGTAGTTTCCCTCTTGTCTGTCTGCTTTTCACTACCGAAGCCAGAGCCTAGAGGGCTGGCTGGAGGCTCGGTCAACGCCGGGACAGGAGGAGAGAGAGGCTGACTGCTTGGGTCCCAGGAAAGCCTTGGTGTCCAGGAAGGGACCGTGCTCCCCTGGGAGGGAGATGGACCACTCTCCGGCCGCAGGCTGCCCGGGCCTGCACCTGGACCGGAGACCTTTGTCAGCATCACGCAGAACTGGGGGTCTGAGCGCTGGCCCCGAGTCCTGTGATTCACCAACATGCCCCTTACGAAGGGGCGGCTTGAACCAGAGGGAGAAAAAAAATGTGTATTAATTTTTCCAAGCCGCACAGCCTCCAGGGCCCGGGACAAAACCACGGAAGGGGCGCACCCGTCCGAACGACTCCCCTCCCTGGGTCCTGTCCCCTCATGAAGGACAAAGGAGGCCCGTACCCAACGCCCGCCACCGAGGATCTGGAGCCTCACGACCCAGCGATGCCACTTCTCGTCACCCTGCTGCCGTGACTCTTCCCAGAGAAGGGGCCTCAGGGACCCTCCGCGAGCATGCTGACCACCAGGCGACTGTCCTGAGGAAGGTGACAAGCTGGCCTTCTCCGCCGGGCCCAGCTCATCACACGCCCGTGCGGGCCGTGCACCTGGTTACGGGCCAGGCTCACCATTGCTGTGGGGGCACCTGGAGAAGCCACCCTTGGGAGACCAGAGAGCCTTCAGGGCTGTACCTGCCCACGGCCTGCAGGCCTGTGCTGGCGGCAAAGCCCTGGTTGTGGGTAGAGAGGCAGACGTTCAAACCGCACCTTCCTTGAAGGTCAGGACGCCAGCACAACACACCAAGCACAGCACAGAAGCGGGCGGGGCTGGGTAGGACCAGGCAGAGGAAGGTCTCTCCAATGCTCCTCGGAGCCTGCCCCTTGGCTCCCCTTGGACAGGCCTGGGGTGTGGGCAGTTGAGCTGCAGGACCCCAGGTGAGCAGAATGGAGCCCCACCCGATCCAGTGATGCAGAGAGAGCTGGGGTCATTAAGCCCAACCTGGCCGACAGCCCCGCCCAGAGGAAGCCTAACCCTCTGCCAACGACTCTGAAGAAAGAAGCCTCCTCCTGACGGGGAGTGGGTTCCAGGACCGCCCCGTTCCGGCAGCTTCTCCATGCCCACCCCGATGTAACGGCCCCTCCTTGGTAGGTGTGCCCGCCATAACCTCTGCTTTCACCCACTGCTGACTTCGGGTGCAAACCCACCCCACGCACCCCTCCTGGAGCCTCTGCTCCGGCCTTCTCCCCGCCAAGGCCGCCGCTTTGCTGAAAAACCTCTTTATTTTGCTCGTTGAGCCCTCGGCACACGCGCCGCTGGCTGGCCGGCTGCTGGCAGCGGCGGGCTCTGCTCTCAAGCCCGTCTCCACACCGGCAGAAGTATTAGGTGTGTTTTGATTCAGCAGTTTAGCCAAAAAAGTGAGGTTTGACCTGGAGCATTTGCTTCTCTCGTGGGTCTCGATGCCAGGATTGAGCTAAGTGGGGTTGCTCAAAGCATCTTTTTTGACTCTTAAAATAAATAGCCTCTGTTCTCCAAAACGTCAGCCCAGAGGAGACACACACACAGACATCCATATGCTCACAGCTCCGGAGCTCTGGCATGTCCCCCGAGGGGGCTAGGCTTTCTGCTTGGTGTCACAAACGGATCCCAGAAGGCTTCTCTCCCTTCAAAATAGTCTGTTATTAAAGGATCTGAAAACATACCTACAGGAGGAAACCCAGACAGAGCCCCGACCTCGTGGCTTCCAAACCCAGAGAGAAGTGAATGAATTCCCCACCCACTGCCCAAGTCTGGCCTGTGGTCCAAGAGGTCACCAAACGCTCTCGTTTACCGACCTCTTCCTCTTGGCCTTGGAGCCCAGGCCTCTCTCTAACCTGTTTCTCTCTGTCCACTGCTGAAGTCGCCTTTTCCACCCCAAGAGGTAGGTGTGTCTGCGTCTAGAAGTGGCTACAAGCTGATTCCAAGGCCCCTCCCCTTGAATAAGCCTCCGCGGGCCGGGCCAGGGCCGTCTGCGCAGGTCACTGCTCAGGACTGACCCAGGAGACAGGGCTGGGGTTAGGGTTTGACAGAGGACCCCCTCGCATGCCGTCCTGGCTCTGTCTCACTCTACTGCCCTCCGGGAAACTGGGGGACACAGTCTGAGCAGGCAGGTCAAGATGGAGGCTGGTGTCGCCTCCCCAGCCCCGCGGTCAGCTGCTTTGGACCCTGCATCACCTGCCCTCTGAGGAGGGTTTCAGGCCCAACGAAGCAGTGCCCTCAAATGCACCCAACGCGCTGCCGCTCAGAGCTCATCAAATCCCCCTGTTGCGAGCTCATCTTAATTCCTGCAAAGAACGCCCAAGGCCTCACGTGTGCGTCCTCCCTTCCTGGGGAGACAGGCTTTTTAAAGAACAATTCTCATGCTGACTTTTCTGTCCAAATCAAAGTCCTACCACGACCGCCACTTTCCCTGGTAGAAATGCCGCAGTGACCGGTGATGGGCACAGCAGCAGCGTGGTGACAGGAGGACAGCGGGGGTGGCGGATCCCCCGTCCTTCTCACGGCTGCCCCATCTGGGTGAGAGCTATCGTCACACCGGCTTTACAGGTAGGAGCTGGAGGCTCAGGAGTTGCAGCGACAGGGCAAAGGTCAAAGAGCTGCTGGGTGCTGGAGGCTGCGTCCAAGCCCCGGCCTCCTGATTCTGGAGGAACGGGGGCCGCTGGGTGGTGTGTCCGGTGGAAAGGAGCCACACGCCGCCGACCCTTCCAACTGGGACTCGCACCTGAACCCCGGCCAGACCATCCCCCCGCCAGGCCGGCCGTGTGGCCTGGGTGGGGTCCTGCTGGCAGTGCCCCCAGGAGCCGTCAGGGTGGTTAGTCCCTGGCCAGCCCGCTCTGGCTCCCGAGCAAAGGCTCCAACGGTGTTGACACAAACTCTTGAGCTCTCAACTGGGAGTGGGTCACATTTATTTATTTTTTGCATTAAAAAAAAAAAAAAAAAAACTCAGCTTAGCCGTGTTTGAGCTACAGAAATGATTTTTTTGAAAGGCGCCTTGGACACTGTTTTTCACTTTTATGCCTAAACAGATACTTCTCAGTTCTTTCAAGTGAGATCTTACCCAATGAATGGAGACTCTCTCTTTACTCCTAAGAAAAATATTTACACAGTCAAGTATGGCACGAAAAAGGACCCAGGCTCCTTCAGAGGGCCCGGCCCGAAACGCATCCAGGTCTCCGCATGCAGTTTACATTCCCAGCCCGGCATCTCCGCCCTCCCCTCCCCTCCCCTCCCCAAAGGCATTTCCCAAGCCTCCCGCTTGGGACCCTGAAGTTGGGGTGCTGGGAGCGGCCCCTCCCCAGGGTGGGACAGGAGAAACCAGCCCTCCTTGAGTGACAGCCAAGTCCCACGTTCCCTACTTTTTCTGTTGGCCAACAAAAAACCTGGGCCCCCTGCAAGGGCTTCATCTAGACTCACCCCAATTCTCCCAGATCTCCCCCCAGACCTCCACCCCGGAGTGGGGGCCTCTATGTCTCTTGACCTCTGTGGAGTGTTTCGGGGCCACATTAGCACGAGCTAACGAGGGGCGGACGGCTTTTCCTGGCCCACACTCCCTGCATGGCCCCGGTGCTCTGGCCATGGTTTGCCCGCTGTCACACGTGCTGAGGACACTCTGTTTGCCGGCAGCTCCCGGCCGTGGGCACGCGCCCCTCTGCTGGACACCCTGCCCGGCCCGGGGCTGTCGGGTGCCCATACCTCCCCTCCTGCAGGACAGACGACTGAGTGAGTGAACGAATCACGCCCTCTGAGTCCCCCAGGTTTATGGTCTAGTCTGTCCTAGGTCGCCTTCACAGCCTCCTTCCAGAAGCACCCATTGGGCACCTTTGGTCTGCCCTGCCCCACGGAAGGTGCCTTGGAGACATTTCAAGAAATCCTGAAACCGCGTTGATTCCAGTGTCAGCTACCTTTGGGGAAGAGGCAACGGCTGAAGCCCACCCGCCTCTCCAACAACACCGACGTGAGCAGGGAGCCCCTCAGAAGGGAGGGGCAGAGGTGGGCAGGTTCAGAGAGGCCCAGAGGGCCCCGCTGCCCTGGGCGTCCTCAAGTGCCAGGCGGGGTTTCAACTCGCCTCTGAGGGTGAATATGGACGCCGGCGCTGGCCAGGAGGATGGTTGGGGGCCGGGGGCGGGGGGAGCAGGGCAGGAAGGAGGGTCTGCAGGAAGGGGGCAGGGAAGGGCGGCCTCGTGTAAGCCCTGGAGGCTAAGTGGCAGCAGTCCTTGGGTCTTCCCTGCTCACCTGCCTGTTGCCACGCCACGGTGGGCTCCGGGCAGGGGGAGTGCCCAGAGCTCAGGCCGCAGGGCCCCGGTTCCCCACCATCAGCTGGGGGACCTGTCAGAGGCCGCCCGAAGGGACACCAGCAAGATAGCAGGGAACAGAGGGCCGGCCGGGCCAGGCGCCACGGTGGGCTCACGTTAGGCATTAGAACTGAGAACAAGCCTCTGAGGGAGAGCTGCCGTTACCCTCTTTACAGATGAGAAAAGAGCTCAGAGAGGTAGAGTAACCTTCCCACACGTGCACAGTTGGCGAGGGTGGACACAGACGTCCACCCGTAGGGATCGAGAGTATGGGGCCCGTGGGGCAGGGGCACCGACAGAGGGCCGGGCTGTGCAGCCCCTTTGCCAAGGAAAGACTGAAGGCAGCCCAGGTGTGGACCTGCCTGGTCCCTGACCCCTGGTCACCAGGCATCTGGTAGAGCAGGGTTCCCGCTGCAGCCGTCTTGCCGATGAAGAGCCCAAAGGAATAAGGGCAGTGCCAGCAGCCCCAGGGTCCCCAGCTTCCTTCCAACCCACAGGCCACCTTCTTAGCAGCTCAGCACCTGAGCCGACCTCACCACGAACACTCCCCTGGCAGACGGCAAGTCCCTGGCCTTCCACTCGGAATCACAGGCCCCTCAGAGCCATCTGGATGGGGGTCCCGCCTGTCTCTCCCGCCAGCTCCTGGCCTGGGCAGCAGCCCACCCAGGCCCCCAGGGCTGTGACACATGGCCCCCTTGACCTGCCACCACTGTGACCTTGCCTTATCCCCTGTGCCTGATGCCATGGGGACATGGGCGCACTTGGGGCAGGGCTTGGGCTGACCACCTTCCCTGGGGGCGGCAGTTGTTCTGGGGGGGAGAGGGTGTTTGCAAGGACTCCTGCTCCCCCAGGACTGCCCCCCAAAGCTATCCCTTTCAAGAGAGAAGAGAGTGCAGGTCCCCCGCAGCTCAGGACACCCAACCTCTGGCCAAGCCCTTCCAACAAGGCTCTGACTTCTCCCCAAGACCAAATATAGGCGCCTCACACGCTGGGCAGCTTGGGTCTCAGAGCCCCACCCCACAGACACTGCTCAGCCCTTTCTGTCACCACTTTCTGAATGGGGTGGCTTGGGTCCAACCCTGACCCGGCCTAGGAGCCCCCGCCCTCTTGTCCTGGCCCCAGCAGGAGCTCGTTCCCAGAGCTCCTACCTGGGGGCTCGTGTCCAGCTGCGCTCTGGACACAGAGAACAGGCTGGTGGGCCGGGCCATGAGGGAGCTCGGGTTGGGGCGCTGACTAGGCAGGCGCCGGCAGGAGGAGGCCGCTGGGTCCACACTTGTGTCAGCAGCCGTGGCACGGGCTCCAGAATCCCCCTCTGCCAGGCAGTGACCCGAGGCCTGAGCCCAGGGCGGCTCCGTGGGCCCTTGTCCTGAGGAGGTGCGCATTCTGGGTCCCACCTGGCCTCAGGGGACAGCTTCTTCCTGCTGCTTCCAGAAGATGGATGTCCCCAAAGGAAGTGCACGTAAATCCTAAGAGCTGGGTGACGTGTGGCACATCCAATCAATGGCTCGTGACAGCCATAACTTTCAGCCTTCGGGAACCACTGGTGCGTCCAGGGGCCTCGCGACAGCCAGCTCCAGGAGCTGGACACGCACCCCCGGAAGCTAGGAGAAGCAAATAGCTGTTTGTTCCTGGAGCTGGTGCCAGAGCTTCCTCCTGAGGGTCTGGGTTCAAGAGGAGAAAGCCAAGAGCTGGAAGGAGCGTGTGGACTCGGGAGGCCTCAGACCCTGCAGGAGAGTCCCAGCTTTTCTAGAACGTTCTTTCACATTCCAAAAGCCCAGTGTCCCTGTGCGGCCGACCCTTCTGTGGCCCCAGAACATTGCTCAACCATCGCGAGTGTCAGGCGCGTGCAGGACTGGCTTCCCATGGCTTCCCTGCTGTGCTCAATCCCATTTGCTTAAACCAACACCGGGCTCTGCCCATCGCAAACCAGAGGTGGCTCTGCCCGCTCGCGTCTGAAAATACGTCCTTCTGGGACCACTGCGGGCCATGCATGACTGGCTTCCGGACCTTCCGATAGCGCTATACTCCAGCCTCGCCCGGACACCTGGATGACAGCCCATCTGGAGAAGCCGCCTTGGGGACCCTGCAGCCCGGGTGACTTTGCACCTTGGCGTCTCCCAAGGGGGAAAATAAATCACAGGTCAATTATCAGTTCTACGTGCACATTTGTCTTTTATTCTCAACCCTTTTTAGTTATAGAAATAACCTGCATATTGACAGAATCATATTAATGCACTTCCACTTGACCCTGCTTATCGATAACTTGTTTGTTAGATGATCCTTAATAATCATAAGTGAAGAAAAAGGGGTCACGGATCTCCAGCAATGGCTGCTTGACAGACGCAAGTTTGAAAGTGCCGAGACCCAAGGCTGGGATGCGGATGGGGCTGGGCTCATGCTGAAATGTGACGACCCTCTCCCCCCCCCCGCCCCGCCCACCGTGAATCCCCCGGGATTTGGGCTCTTCTTGGGCTGTGAATTCCCACCCCTCCTACTGGGGCATGGGGTCACCTTTAATATCGTGAAGGTGGGCGGGTCAGAGGTGATCACTCCACATTTCAGCACAGAGTTGAATTTCAACTCCCGTAACAACGTCAGGCAGTGCTTTCCAGGGACACAGAAGTGACACAATGTGAAAAGGCAGCCACCAGTGGTCCCTGTGTGCCCATGGGGGCAGTGACCTGGGGGACGGAAGGCCTTTCCCCATCAGATTCTGGCTTGTCCAATCCTCACCCTTTAATTATTCCACGTATTCACTCTGCAAATACTTGAGGACCCTCTCACTTTGGGGATTGCAAACTTCCAAGCCGGAAGTACATTGTTTCGAATCCCGATTATAATACTGTAGCAATGACAGTAATAACAGCCCAACTGTCAGCCCTGCGGAAGGCACAATAATCTCTAATAATCCCCATTTGCCCGCTGAGCTCAGAGAGGTTGAGTTCCTCACCCAGCGTCACACAGCTGGGAAGAGGCCGAGCTGGGATTCCAACCAGGCCGCACTCGAGCCATTAGGTTGTGCGGCCTCCACAGATCTGGCTCCATCTGGGGAGCGGGTCGGGGGTGGGCAGTGAGGAGGAGGGAGGGAAGGATGAGAAAGGGAGCTGGGCTTTCTCTCTCACAAAGGATGTTTCCCATCTGGGGGGAGGAGCCGGCTCTGCAGAGCCCGAGTGCCTGGGCTTTGGTCACAGCTGCCGTGCTAACTCGAGACCACCATGCGTGGGGTCGGTAGGAGCTGGGGAGCCGCCCAGCAGGAGCGCACACTTTCCTAATGGGGCCCAATTACAGCAACAGCTGTGTGGAGGAATTCCGCACTGATCCGCTGTGAAAACTGGGCAGCCTTTGGAATCTTAGAGCATCCATGCAACTGCCCTGCAGCCAGGAGCCCCCGGGGCCCGGGTCTGCTCTCTGGGGGGCGGGTTGAACCAGCAGAGCTGGGCCAGCCCACCCACTCCCACTCCGCCTCGAATTTCCAAGCACACCCCATGCTGCCCCCACCCCGCTTCTGCATTTCCAGCTCAGGGTCAGGCACGTTGAAGATCAGGGAACTCGGGAGGACTTCCCAGACTTGGGCGAGTCTGTGGCTCAGGCCGCCCGCCCTGGGGACGCCTGTCGGGGCTTCCTGACTGACATGGGGTGTCCGCTGGACCCTCCTTCCTCAGGTGCCTTGGCAGGGCGGGAGGGGGCACAGGGCAGCACAGAGAACCCCGGCCCAGAGCCGGCTCTTCCGCCCTCCGTACCCATGTGCCCCTGCTAACCAGCCTTGAATTGCTCGTCTGAGAAAAGGGGGGCACATGCGTCGGAGGCTGGCACTGTCCACGGCACCCCTTCCTGGGGCGGGGAAAGGGGAGTAGCCTACAGTAAGGGTGCTCAGAAACCACAGTAGGGAGGAAGAGGGCTACCTTGGCCTCTGGCAGGGTCGGCAGGGCAAATCTAGCCTGTGGCCTGTGTCCATGTGGCCTGTGAGCTACGAGGGCCGTTACATGTTTAAAGAGTTGTGAAAATAAAGAATATGCAACAGGGATCGCTTGTGGCACAAAAAGCCTGCCATGCTTACTGTCTGGTTCTCTGCAGAAGCAGCATGTGCCCCCCCTCTCCCCGGTCCAGGGCAGACACCGTCACCAGAGGACGGAGGTGGGAGGTCCCGTGTCCTTGGAAATGCGGGCACGATGCTTCCTGAATGCTCTGTGAGCACGGAGGATGGGGTGGGCAGAGACGGCTCCCCTGTCCCAGGGCAGCTTTGCTCAGTGGCCAAGAGACGGGGCAGCCAGCAAGCCGGGTTCCCAGAACACCTGATCCCGCGAACAGCTGCCGCGCCCGCCCGGCCCCCGCCCAGAGCGCATTCTCAGCTGCAGCCTCCTGCCGGGAAGAGATGGTGTGAAATTGGAAGCAGTTTGAAACCACTCCGTTCCTTGTCTTTCTTTCCTTTCCTGTTTGTTTTCCAACAAGAAGTGCTCAAAGTTGTCATGAAGGAAATCTCCAAACACCCATTGGGATGTCCACCTCGAGCCCCTCAACATCCCGGTGAGACCCCTCAGATGGGGAGACCCTTCCCAGGGGGCAGGTCTGGTGGCCGAGAGGCCCTGGGGGACTCGGAGCGTGAGGGTGGGGGACACATCCTCATGACACTGGGGGACCTGGGCGCCCTCGCCAACGCCTTCTGAAGAGCCCCTTGGCTCATCAGGAATGGGCCGCAGGTTGTCATGGAGGCCGTCTGGCTCTCGAGACCTCAGCTAGGGAGCTTGGTGCCCGAAACTGTCCTCTGGCGAGTCCACTTTAGCACGACGCTGGAGGGACCCAAGGATGTGCCTGTGTCACCTCGGGCCACAGTGACACCCCCAGAAGTGCAGAGAATGACACACAGACACCAAAAGCACCTGCTGACCGTCCTGACTTCTGCACAGAGTGTGATTTTACACGGCATCCCCTCTTTCTAACGAGTCGCCAGTGTGCAAGAGGTCACGTCAGTGCAGAGAGCACAAGTCACTGCCCTCCGGCCCCCGCCCGAGGTCTGAGATCTGAGGTCTGGATCCCACGGCTCTCCTGAGAGCCGGCGTCCAGCAGCCAAAAACCTCGGGACACGTGCCCAGCCCTGCTGCCTGCCTTCCTCTTTGTAGTCCTGAAAGCAAAGCAAGAGCTTCTTCAGTCCTTCTCTGGTTTTCCTGCAACGGCCAGAGGTACGAATGGGCAGCTGGAACCCCGTCCACAGACCCCGGAGGGGCGGCGTGGGAACAGGCTCCCATCAGACCTGTAGCAGGAGTGGCTGCAGGCTCGGGCCACGGGGCGGGGGGACGTGGGGTGACACTCTGGCGCTCGCTGCCATGCTTGTCACTTTAACATGACAAGGTCACCCTCTGCCTGCGGGATGGACTCAGAAAACCGACCCCCATTAGTGCCGGAGGTAGAGTGGGCACAGGGGCGTGTGTGTCCCCAGGGCCGTCTGGAGGCGGGTCGGGAGGGCGCCTGGGGGCCCCGCGGGCTGTGAGCCTCTCCGGTCCTGCCCCACAGCTCTGAGCTGGTCTGCGGGCCGTCGGCGCTGCCAGGGAAGACTGTCCACGCAGCCCGTGCTTGGGACAACATGGCCTCAGGGAAACATTGACCGCATTCGCAGAAATATTCTTGGGGCCAGACGGATTTTTAAAACTCTATTCTTGGAGCTGGGAGATTTTGTTCGGCAGCATAACTGATTTGCTTTTTCCAAAGACTGAGAAGAGAGCTGAGGTCTGCCGGGCTGCGAACCACACAAGGTCTGTGCAAGCACTGCCCATGGGGGGGCGGGGGGCGGGGGCAGCGTGTCCCACACCTGGAGAGAGACAGGCAGAGATGGGGGAGATAAAGAGTCAGAGACAGAGAGAGACAGAAGGAGAGAGAGAGGTGGAGGGGACAGAGACAGAGAAAGATGGGGGAGAGACAGTGCAAGCAGCCCCCGGAGACCCCGCCCGGCAGGGGCCCAGGAGAACCAGGGTAAGCTGAGGGGGCAGGGCACGGGGACGGAGACTGGGGTCCCACCGGCAGAGCTCAGCAGGCCTGCACCGTGGGGGTGGGTGGCTCCCGGACAAAGACAACCTGAGCTCATCAGAGACAAGCGTCACACCCGCACGTGTGCACAGCCTCAGCGGGGCCTGTGGTTTGACCGCTGGGCCAGCCTCCACCTCTCAGCACTTGGGGCGAAGAGCGAGAAGGGCCCCCGTGTTGGGTGCCTCATTGCACCTCCTGGATGGCCCCGCCCCGGCGCCCGGTCCCTGTCCGGCTGGGCAAGCCCTGCATCCTCACACCCTCCATCCTTGGTTGTTTGGTTTGGTCTAACGGTCTCGACTACGGCACAATCGTGAACTGGAAAGACGGATTCCTCTGAGTGGAGGCTGCCGGGCTCTGCAGAGTCACCCAGCAGATGGAAGCAGACCTCCTGGGCCGTTCTCCTCCCCCAGTTCCACACCCGAAGCAAACATATCTGCGTGCCCTGGTCGGTTCGCTTTCCCTCCCTAGACACCCTGTGCTTCTCCAGGTTTCTGCGCCTAGGAGAGGTCCTCGGACTTGGACAGATCCCCCCCTCAGGACTCTTTAGAAGAGGGACATCCCTGCGGATGGAGTCGGTGATGCCAGCTGACGGGGGCCGCCTCGTGGCAGGTGATTTGTTCTTGTCTGGTTTTCCTCTATCATCAGAAAAAAGGTTTACTTGTATGAAACGATAAAACTTGGGATACAGCAAGGGGGCCCCATCTCAAAACAGAGGACCGGAGAAGTAATAAACTTGACCCCTGGGTGCCTGTGTGTGTGTGGGCCAGGACGGCGTGCCAGCCCCAAAGCCGACCGCAGACCAGCACCTGCCCCCACAGCCCCGGGGCGGGCAGCCCGCTGGAGGAAACTCTCCACAGCCAGCAAGGGAACCTGGCCTCTGCGTCTCACCCAGTCAGGTCCCAGAGCTGGGCCCTGAGTCCCCGATCCTGGGGTCCGATTTTGGGCCCACGGGTCCTGATTTCCTTCTGGCGCTGGCCATGAGCGGGCACGGCAGAGCTGGCCACGGCCATGTCCCTGCTCTCTGGGCTGTCTGCGCTCTGAGCCCCTCCACTCAGCAGCTCATGTCTGAGAGACACCACAATCTTTTTACCCAATTTTCCAGCTGAGTTGACTGAGGCCTGTGAAGGTCAAGGAGCTTGCCCGGGGTCACTGAGTAACACGGCTAAGCCTCTGGCCTCAGGACAAGGATGCAGGACTCTGGTTCCTGTTCCTGATCGCTTCACCGAAGCCTCTTTCATAAATAATAGAAATAACAGGGCTTCGTTTTTCGCTGGAGGATGAACTCCCCAGACCACCACCAGGGCTGTGGTCAGCACGCGCTGCCAAGCCCTCGCGGGGTGCGAGGGGGCTCGAGCAGCAGGCATTAGTCGGTCCCAGCCGTCCAAAGGCCTGGAAAGAGAGTCTGACGCGCGCTACACGCAACAGGGGCTGATGAGTCATCACTGACAGTTATTAGCCTATTATTAGACGTATGAATTGCCTCTTTCATACCACATGCCTATCCTTCAAGTGCTTTATTAACTAACATTAACCAACCCAATTAGCAAAAGACACTGTATTTGTGTAATTAGTAACTTGAGGCTTTATCCTGTCTTGCTCTTAAAGAGAAAAGGCATTGGATGCTGATTAGCTTACACTGTACAATTAGAGAAGAGGTCGGGGCTCAGCCGGAACGTTCTGATCCCTGGGGTCCCGTTAAGGTACCCGGCCCTCCAAAGACCCGCGGGGGTTTATGCTTGTGGTGTTTAAGCGTCTCCAATTGCTTCCTCTCGCATCCAAGCTCCTCCCTGCTGTTGGCATGGCCTTCAACATGAGGAAGGGGAAATATTTATTTTTATTATAAACGTAGAGGCCCAAGCAGTGAGGAACCTTGTTATTAAACCCTCCAAGCCCAGTTCTGCAGAAAAGCTCAAAATCCAACTTTGAGTATTGATTGCAAGGTTTTTTTTCTCATCGGATGCCAAGAGGAGCTCAGTGGGGAAAGACGTGTCGGGGCCGGCCCTGGAGGGCAGCTCCTATGTTTGCGTCTCCGAGCGAGCAGTCCGGTTTCAGAGGGGCCAGATGTTCCAGCTAAGAGCTGCAGGCTGCGTGTGTGCACGCCACACAGGACTTGAGAAGCGGGTTCTCATCCCGTCTGAGGGATCGGGCTGCAGGGGGTTCACCAAGAGGGCCCCGTGTTGGAAGTGACCATGGTGCCCGGGCCAGGGGCCCTTCTGCACTCCCCATGGGAGCCCCAGACTCCATTTTTTCCATTTATTTTCTTTTAAGATATTTTTTTTTGGACGGAAACCATTTTTATAGTCTTCATTGAATTTGTTAACAATATCGCTTCTGTTTTATGTTTTGGTTCTTTGGCCGCGAGGCATGTGGGGTCTCGGCTCCCCGACCAGGGATCGAACCCACACCCCCTGTGTTGGAAGGCGAAGTCTTAACCACTGGCCCGCCAGGGAAGTCCCCTCAAACCTTAGTAGTTTGTGAACCTGCAGAGCAAGCTCTGTGGCTCTGAGTAACTGCCCCACTAGCTCTTCTTTTATTTGTATTTATTTACTAGGCGCGCCGGAAAACTCATAAGCGGGGGTTGCTCGGACCATCTTCCCGCTGACCACCCTCGACTTCTGGACGGGAAGGAAGATGGCCTTCCTTCCCGGCACCTGAGCCACCTGAACGAGGGAGCTGGTGTTTCACCAAAGCATCCTTGAACCTGCCCAGCTGCCCGGCACCGCCCACACCCCCAGGCCGAGCCATCCTGAACATAGCCGCGCGAGTGATCCAGGCTGGCTGTCCCCTCACCCCTGGAGCACAGAGAAAGGCAAACCTCCCGCACCGAATTCCATTTGTTCGACAGAGGCGACAGTCACCTTGCGGGGCCTGGCGGTGCCTGCGGCCCGGTGGCCGCCCACACGTCTGGCTGCCCCAGGAGCTCTGTCCCGGGATCCGACACTTCTGGGGGCGGAGCTGGATTTCCTGCTTGCCACCCAGATGCTCGGGCAGGGGCTGCGAGCAGACCTCCCTGACTTCATTCCAGGGCCCGTTTTAGAGGGACGGAGCCTTTTTTCAACTCCGTCAAGTAGGATTCTCAGGCTTTTTTTTTTCCCCATTACTTCTCAAATGAAGTTCAAACGCTTTAAGTCTGAAAGGCTCATCTCTTTTCTGGTCATCCTTGCTTTTATTCTCTGCTGCCTGCTCTCGTGCACTTGCACACACACGCGCACACGCACACAGACACACACGGACTATCTGCCCGTCACAGGCAGGTGGGCACGAGTCCGCCGGGCGCTCACGGAAGGCAGGACAGACGAGGAGACCTGGGTGCAAACACTGCAGAAACCTCTTCAAAATATTTGGGTTTGTCAAAATCCCAAACCGCTGTTGCCAGGCAGTTTTCCCGCTAGTGTTTGAGCCCTCGGGTATTTTAAAGGAAATGAAATCCGTGTGTTTCTGATTTATTTATACTTAACTCATCAAAATGCTGTTTTAAAGGACTATTTTGTGTCCAAAATGCCCTTATGCCTTTTTTCCCTTCCAAACGAAAAGCCATGTTTTGCCAAGTGTATATGACCTTAAACGCTAACATATTCAAGGCTCTTTCGAAAATCAAGCTCGTGAAGTCCAAACAGACCTGAACCGGCACCGACGCCCACTGCCCCCAGAAACCCAGCACCGGATGGGCAGGCGACACCCTTTGCCCCCCCTGCTTTTAGCTCTGTGGCTCTGCCCCAAGCAGGGGGTCCACCTGCCCCCACCATTGGAGCCCCCTGGTGCTGTGTCCGGTGGGAAATGAGCAAATTTCCCAGAGACGAGAATCCCCAGTTCTGGGGTTTTACAGGCCCTCCCAGAGCTCTAGCTGGCCCAGCTCAAGGTCACCTTGAGTGCGGTCCCTGCTTGCCCCGAGGACAAGGGGGCAAATGCTCCTCCCGGGAGAGGCGGGGGCTCCCTGGTCCTGTGGACCCCCAAGTGCCTTTTACCCCACCGGTCAGGGTTACTCCTCTGCCTCATCGCCCCCCTTGGACCTGCTGAAGGCAGGCAGCCAGGTGAGCACACAATTCTGATGCCGGTTTAAACCACTTCAGACCAGGACAATATTTTCTCTCCACTGAGAGAAGAAAAAGGTGGCGGTGTCAGCCCTGAGCGAGTGCAGGAGGGGAGGGGACAGAGTCCCACTTGCCGGCTGGGTCACTTAGAGGGGGACAAGCTCAGGCCTCCAGAGGGATAAACAAATACAGTGCTAGCAACACTGTCCCCTGACCTATAACACGGGGCTCAAGTGCTGTGCTTCGGGGTGTGATATTTATTTCTGGCCGATTTCATGCGATGGAGTTCAATTATGAATTTGATTGCTTTTTTTGTGCACGATATAAAATCCTTTATCCTCACGGCATTTAATTGTGTTCCCTGGCAGATTTGGTATTCGTCACGGCCCTGCTGTCCCCAGCCCCAAAGATAAACCATCCAAGGGGCAATAAACGTCCACTCTGATTATTGATGCTTTCAGGGAAATTGATTATCTATTTGAGGGGCGGAGCAGGCTGATGTATTACTGCCTCTTTCCCTCACACGAGAGCTTCCCTGAAAGACAAATCTCTTGATTGGTGCAATGGATTTTCTATTATATCTAACATTTTCCAAAGTGATGCCGTTTTATCTTAATATTTGGAAAAGGAGGTACAGCTTCTGATGGAGCCGGGAATTCTCCGTCATGTGCTCGCGGCATTTAAAGTTGAGAAAAGCAATGAGGTAACAACTCAGAGCCTGGTGGGGGTGATGGGGGGGTTGCTTCCTTATTCTGGTTGCACATCCTCTGTCCCACGGCCGCGGCTGAGCGCCGGGGCCCACGTGACATTCGCGTCACATCTGTGATTTACTGAGAAATGTGTTCCCGGGGTTGTGATATTAGTGTGTGGTCCGAATCTTCAGAATTCGTGGAGTCTTTTCCTGCACCCCACGGGAAGAAAAGCAGGCTTTGGAAGAGTTTAATTGGATCCGAAGGAAAAAAAATCCAAGCAATTTTATTCTAGATTCAACAGCACGTACTTTGATGGCCAGAATGGCTTTCTCCCTCTTGTCATAATTTTTAAAACTGCGCAGGGGAGGAGAGTGTGGTGCTCACACACCTGTGTGGGGAGGTGCCGCCCTCCGGGCTGGGAAGGAGCCGAGTCCAGAGATGAACTTCGGCTCATCAGCGTCGCTTCTATTAGTCAAAAGATAACAGGTGTTATAAACGCGAGAAACGTTTGCCTCCGCGAAAATCAATAGTGACTCCATAATCAACATTGTGATTAGCTGTACCCTGGTCACGATTAGCCCAGGCTGTGTTCATGCGATAATTCCCTAACGGCAGAAAGAGGCCTTTATTTTGGCAGCGGCAGAGGCGGGGGATGGGGGTCATTTTGGCCTCATCCTGGCCCTCAGCAGATGCAGCGCACCTGTGGGCAGGTGGGCCCACGGCGGACGCCCGGCTCACACTCACTTCTGGGAGTCCTGGAGCTGCACCTTCCATGGCTGATCTGGACGCCCCGCAGGCCTCCCTGGGCCTCTCTGAGAACAGCCAGCCCTGGGCTTTGCTGGCAGGGTGGGCAAGCTGCACACTCTCTCCAGTCCCCTTTGGATGCATAATGCCAGATCTTCGGGGTTTGGAAACCACCAGCTGAGGAATCACGGGTGGGTGCACCTGCAGGCACAGAGCTGGCAGTGGCCACGGCGCTGAGGGCTGAGCTCTGGTTCTCACTTCCAACCCCAGGCCCCACCCTGGAAACATCCAAAGACTTTGCAAAACGCCAGTGCCTGGGTCCACCCCCGTCTCATGAATGTCATGGGTGTGGGCCAGGAGGGCCCGGGCGTCGCAGTTTGTGAAAGCTCCCGGGTGATTCTGGAGTACGGCCAGGGCGAGAGCAGCCCCAGCCCCGCACGGGGTCTGGGAGCAAGGCGGCTTGGTGGGGGTCGAGAACGTCCCAGCGGGCTCCGCCATCCGAAGCCCACCAAGAAAGGAGGGACGGTGGACGGCGGGCTGAGAGCTCCCACCCCTCGTGGCGGAGGGAAGGAGGGAGAGCGTCCCAGAAGAAAGAGGAACCCAAGCACTGGGCCTGCGTGGAGCCTCGGGAAATGCATCCCAGGCCGGGACCGCCCGAGCAGCGGCCGGCAGGCTGGGGGGCAGCTCGCCCCTGCGGGCAACGAGGTCTGTTGTCCTTGGCTCTCCCACCGGGCTACTTGCTTTGTGGAGGGTGGGCCCCATGAGACCTGAGTGCAAGGTCACGGCGCCTGACACTGAGGCCGGCCCTGTGGGTGCATCTTCCCTCCCCACCTGGGGCACAAGCACCAGGCCCGCAGGCCCCTGTCGGGGAGCAGTGAGTTCCCCGCCATCCAGAGCAGACCCCGGGGTCCAGGGAACAGAAGAGTGAGAAGCCATCATCACGAAGTTTCCTGTGCTGTCCTGTCCCCTGACAGGCTTTCCGGCACAGATTTCTCCACACCACGAAAACTCAGAGAGGGGCTCCTGGGTCCTGAGCCTCAGAATGAGGGGAGAGTGATTCTCCGTGAGGGACTCACGTGTGCAAGCATGCGCATGCGTGTGTGTGCGTGTGGGCGCATGCCTGTGCTTTGTGCGCATGCGCACACACGTGTGTCCCTGCTGCACCTGCGAGCACGCGTGTGTGTCCCGTGAGCTCAGGCTCCGGCTCGCTCAGGGCCTAGTGCGAAGGGGCCGGATGCAAAACGCCCATCCTGCCTCCGCTCCTTGGGAACAGCGCTGTGTGCATTGTGCATCTGAGGCCAGACTTTTTCATGATTGATGGCCTGGGCAGTAACTCTTTATTTTTAGTGAAGAAAATACAGTGCTTATAGACCGGGTCCACTCGGTACAAAGGGGTCCCACAATGCAGGCTCGGGCATTCTTCCCTTATTTGCACAAAGACCGTGCATCCAGGCAGCTCTTCGCATCTTGCAAAAAAAGGTCCCACATACATTATCCAGTTTGATTGTCCCTCTTACGCTGTGAGGCAGCTCAGCGAGGTTAAGTGACTTGTCTGAGGTCACACAGCAGTAGAATGCACCAGTGCCTGGGGGAACCAAGTCCAGGCCTCTGCTTCCGTCAGCTAGAGGCTGTTTCCCTAAGGTCAGAGTGAGACAGAGGCAGTGGGGCCCTGCTGGGACTTTCTCCAGGGTCTCCTTCTATACTAGTGTTGCACACGGTGGTCTAAAGCAGCGGCCATTCCAGGGCCGGTCCCTGCCTGAGCCATCACCGCTGTCCACCTAATGGACCCCTGGCCTGTAAGATGCTGCTCCCCAGACAGTGTCTTGACTGCAGGGGTCCAGCGTCCTGGTGCAGCGTGGGTGCTCAAACTGCGGAGTGTGGAGTGGCTGCCGGATGCTGGCTTTGCTGGGATCGTGGTGGTTTTCCCAGGGCTGGGCCGGGCCGGGCTAGCTGTCCTTTCTCGCCCAGGCAGCCTGTCTCTGAGACGTCTCAGCAAGGATCTCCTCCGTGCAGGGCGGAGCATCGGCCTCCGAGGAGGCGAGCAGGCGGCCTCCAGGCCTCCAGACCACTTGCATCTCTGTGCTCCTGTTTGCCCGGCTGTAGCAGCACTCCGTCCACTGGAACTGCTTCGAGGCTGGGCCCTTCTAGACCATTCCAAAGCTCACCATCCACCTGGCCTTTCAGGTGGAGGAGCACCACGGGCAGCCAAGGTGGGCAGCAAGACCTGTGGACGACAGTGCGGCTTGCTCAGCCAGAGGCAGCTGGTGCTGCTCCAGAGCTGTCCCAGGCCCTGGTGACCTGGTCCAATGCCCACCGAGCGGACCAGCGGCGAAGGACACAGGGGAGGCCTGCTGGCACCTCCTGGACTGGCCCCGCAGGTGTGTCTGAGCCGGATCAGGCCCGTGAGCTGCCCCAGCTGATGGCTAAGGTGCCGAGACCTGGCTCCACGTGTGTGAACCGGCGGGGGTGATGGGCAGGATCTAGGGCCTGGATGCACGGAGGAAGGTCCTCGGATGGAGAGCCGGCGCAGGCTGCGCTCCGAACAAAGTGCTTGCACCTCCCCCCCTGCTCCCGTGGGTACTAGTGATCGTCTGTGCAAGGTGAGGCTCAGGTCTGAGATGCGGGCAAGCTCGTCCTGCAGAGTTCCGCCGCAGGCTCTTGCTGTCCGAGGTTACGTGGTCAATGGTTTTCAGGAGACGTTCATTATTACCTCGGCACCAAACATCTGTGGCCAGCGCGGCCGCCTCGCCAGTTCCCCAGGGAGCCCCCATCAGTCTGGATCCTTATCCTACACCGACTTCATGGATCCCGAGGTCCTCGAGCCCAGAGGAGGTTGGCTGTTCCGGGTCCTAAGGCTCACCCACGTCGGGGGGATGGTCCCCGAGATTCCAGGGGGAGCCCCCCACCTCCCCACGTCCCACATCAGTGGCTGAGGGCAAAGCCGGGTAAGAGTCGAGGGTGGTGGGTTACGGTGCTCTGCCCGGCAGTGTCGAGCTGGCCCCTCTCCTGGGCCCGTTCAGTTATTAACCCTCGTAGGACATTATCTTGCACCGAATCTCCCGGGTGCAGAGCTGTGGCCGGGCTCTGGGAGAATTTTATCGTCCTGTTCCCGAGCACCGCAGACAGGCCTGGGTGATCATTAACCCGGCTCCTGATTCCCTCTGTTCTGAAGATGAGCTTCCCGCTCCTGGCCAGCCCCTGCCCTCTCCTCCCACGCTTGGACCCCTTCCCCCGCCCCAGCTCCGAGGGGAAAGAATGGGAAAGCAGGTCCTCCGGGAGCTGGCACGGCAGACAATGGGTGTCTTGTGTGAGTAATTTAGCGCTGTGGCCAGTCAATCTGGTTTCTGGGCCCGCTGCCCTGACCCTCTTTAGAGAGGCTCGCTCTCCCCGGCACAGTGTGAAACGTTTCCTTTCACTGCACGACACTCTGCAGATTGAGACGTCAGCCTGGTCCAACTGCAGCAAATTAGCAATTTTTCTTTTGCTAATTGGAAATAAAAATGTTTGCTGAGGGAGCCGTTCGTCGGCATGCGGCTTTCGGTTTCTGTGCACCAGAAGGGCAGCGTTGAAAACGCGCCCCGAGAGGCTGCCCACCCCGGGGTGCCCCTCACCGCAAATCCTAAGGGGCCTCAGGGCTGCAGGGTGTGGACACGCCCCTCCCTGGCAGCTCACCTGGGACCGGGGCGGCCCTCGCATCCCGGACCCGTGCCCTGGAGGAGCCGGGCCCCGTGGCCGCTGCCCCCACTTCAGAAAACCATTAGAACTGGGCAGGTTGCAAAGCTGTCGGGTGAGAAAGCCCTTTGCCGGGAGGAGGAAAGCAGAAAATCAGGGGTGAAGAGCCAGGCAGCCCGCACCGTTCCTAAGCACCGAGCGCTCCCCGAGAAAGCCAGCTGGGTTATCTGACTTCTGAATAAGTGTGCCAGAGGACGGCACCCGGGAAGCACCGTCCTCCGGCCTCCAGGGGACTTGTAGCTTCAGCCCCCCTCAGTTCCACGGGTGGAAAAGAGCCGGGCGCTTAGGTAGAAGGGGACGGAGGCTCCTGCCGGGGTGGAGAGAAAAGGAGGCCTCTTCTGCAGATTGGAACAAAGAAAGAAGAGCCTCAGGGAAGGCCCAGAGCATCTCTTCCCGAGGAAAGTGGCCCAGGACCTTCAGATCGAGTGAGGCAATTTGGAAATCTGCGTATAAACGGACCCCCACCTGGGCACCCACATGCCTTGTGGCCGTGCACGCATGTGAGCCTCAGGGCGGGCGCGTGCACGAGCGCGTGCTGTGGACCGGTGTCCAGCCTCTGGGATCCACGGCAACCCCGGCTCCCCCGCGGTCCCCAGGGTCTCTCAGGAATCAGGCTGTCGGGCCAGCGCCTAAAGGGTTACCGTGTTCCCCCTCCCTGTTTTTCTGATAAAGCATTTGACAGCCATGCCTAATAATTCTTTCTGCTGGGTTTTTTTTCTTGATGTCTTTATGTGAATATGAAGCCAGAATGAAAGGCTTTGGGGGACCCCCACGAGAGAGGAAAAGCATGAAACAGGGGGGAAGAAAGACGGTGCGGGGGGCTCCCCGCCGTGAGCCAGGCATCTCCTTTGGCAACCCGCGACTTGGCTTCAGAGGTCCTTTGTAAGTGGAAACGAGTCTTCTTCACTGGGCCACGACAATAGGTGTTTTGTCAGAGGGGGCCGGGTGAGGGAATCGCGGCTGCAAGGGGCTAGCCCCCGGGGCCTGCAGATGTTGGACGAGGGATGATTTATTGCTCCAGTGTCCTCAGTGGCATTTGGCTACCTTCCCAGACCCCAACATCGGTGACGGAGGAGGGAGGAAGGCGAGGGGGGGAGGGGGGACAGGGCGGCATGGCTGAGGGGCCCCCTGACACCTTGTTTGGGGGGGACGGCAGCATGCCGGTACTTCAGGGCAGAGGAGAGGGCAACCCAACAAGTCCCGAACGGGCTTGCGGAGAACTTGAGGAAGCCAGGCTGAGGCTCTCAAGAACATTCCCACGTTTTTTAAAAAAGAAGCTGCACGGGACGCGGCAACAGAGGAGCAATGACTTGGGTGAAAACGGTTTGCGCTCAGAAGCCACCGGCCTGGCCACGGTGGCTGGCGCCCCGTCCGCTCCCTGGACTGATGCGGTACCAGCTGCGTCCTGGCCCGGTTCCCCAGTGGCCGCCTGTGTTCCGGCAGCCAACAGCTGGAGTCAGTTTCACCCGAGCAGGGAGCAGAGAGCAGCGGTTTTCCTTGGGTTCTGACCTGGCCCAAACCCGTGAGGCCGTAAACCCAAGTCCAGCCGGGAGGGCGGTGACCGTGGGGTCCCCGCTCCCAGCCCAGACCAAGTAAGTCTGGAGGAGGCGGGCAGGGGCCGCCCGGCAGCCTCGGCACGGTTTCCCGAACCAGGAGCCTCTGCGCCGCCTCTGTGTCCCCTTCGCCGCACCCGCCCAACCCCCATGCCAGACCCCGCTGAGCTGGCGAGCTGGCACGCCGGACACCGAGCCAAGGAGATTCTGGGCTGTTGCCAGGGAAAATACATTGCTGCCGGACAGCTCGCTCACAACCGAAAACCGCAGCTTCCCCGTGGAATCCCGCGTGGGGGAGAATTCCACTTTGGGCCTCATCCCGTTTTGGAAGGAGTTTTGAAAATACCAAAACTTGGATCGAGGAGCCCTTGGGGGGGGACGTGACATAAAAACATGACCGTCCCTGGTTCAGGGCTGGGTGTTCTGTCTCCCTCTGACCTCGCAGCATTGCAGCCGGGAACAGCGTTGGACACCGAGTTGCGTTATGTGGAGGAGACACCACGATCCCAGGCGGTGGGTTCGGGCCGTCAGGGGCAGCGGGGGCCCCCGGAAGGGACGGGGAGGGGCCAGGAGGCAGGGTGGGTGGCGGGCGCGGGCGGATGGTGGGCGCTCGTCCCCGGACCGGCCGTCAGCAATCTGTCAGCTCCAGTGTGCTGTTGACAGCCCGGCGGCCACAGTCCCACCCTCTGTGACATCAAGAACGATTTAAACGTCTTTAGCCTCAGGTTCGGGCCCGGGCCTTCGTTCCACAAGGCCAGACATGGCCTAACGACAGTGTGGACCATGGCTCCTCTTCCAGGTCCCGGGAGACGCAAAGACGCCCACCTACACGGTCTGCGACAGGCACGCGGTCTGCCCACCTAGGCCGGGTCCAGCAGGGAGAGCCACCCTGGAGCCCCGCCGGGCCACACGGCACTCTGAAACCCACGGGTCCCTGGATGGAGCACGCCGTGCACGGCTCCTCCAGGCGGGCTGTCGCTTGGAGAGGCTTCGGCGCTCCTTCCGAGGAGGGGGCCCGGGCTGCAGGGACCCACACGCACGCTGAGTGGCCATCGCCGTCCGGCCCTCAGCCCGTGGCACTGATGTGTCACCGCGCTGGCACGGACGTGAGAACCACTCTGGGCTTTTTTGTTCACCGGACAGTATTTGGACACAGCCCGTCCAGCGTCTTGAGGGCCTGGCAACTGCCACATCAGCACAAATATCCCCCCCGACTTTTCCCTGGGATATGCAGACACATTTTTCCCATGGAAAGAGAGTGTGGCCTTTGTGAGGGGGGCACGGCCAGCCCGGATTACAGTAAAGATTAATCCCAAACAAGAGACAAGCAAAATAGACAAAGAGCATCATACACTTCACTTTTCAATGGATGTTTTCATAAATGTATGAATAATTTAAATTATCATTGCCGAGTATTTATTCGAGTGTTTCAGGGGGAAAAATGCCTCCTCTTTTTTCTCCCTCGATTCTTTTCATTTTTGTCTCATCTCTTTTATGTGCTGCATAGGCTGTTTTCTTGCCATCTGAATCGGTCCGGGACAATGGGATGTATGAGGCTGAAGGGCTGCGGAAGAATGCCGCCCTTGTTGGCGATGCCGTGCTTGACATTGATTAATGAGGGTGCGGACACGGGCAGAATCTCTGAGAGCCAAGGGGAAATCAGAGGGCCCGAGGGCACCCCGAGGCGGAGGGCAGGGCTGGCAGGAGAAGGCCACGGCCATCCCTCCACGCCCAGTGGGAAAAGGCAGCGGGGGGCACCCAGCACCGGAGCCTCCAGCACTGGAGGGTCCTCCGAGGACAGGGCACCGGGAGGGAGGCCCAGGTCCTCCATCTGCTTGGGGAGGGAGAGCGAGCCAAGATCGATGTGCTGGGGACACCGGGCAGTGCAGCCAACCTGCCCTTGCCGGCCGGCTCCCACCCTGCCAGACATGCTGTCCCCCATCTAAGGGGGGCTGGCCCGGAGAGCGCGCCTCCGAAGGGGTCACAGTGGACCATGGCCACGGCTAGGCCTTGATGAGCTTCCACGAGATGGGCACTTTCTCCCTGATACGGTCCACGCATACCTGCCGACCCCAAAACGGGTCTGGCCTGTTCTGTTCTGTTCTGTTCCACTTCATCCCGGTCCATCCCCTCCTGCCCTGTTTAGCTGCTTATTTTTGTGATAGGAAGCAACACCTGCACCTGACCCCTCGACCGTGAGCTCAGGACGGACCATCAGGACCAATGGAGGTGACGGTCAGCAGACGGGATGGTGTCATGGAGTGGCCTCGTGATGACAGCCCAGTCGGCTGAAATGAATACCTTCAACAACCAACTGTGTAATCCATCTACACAGGCCCCCGGGGCTTAGTTCTGCCGCCACTGACCTCCCAGATTGAGGGTCCGAAGAGAAGGTCCGGGAGGCGGACACCCAGGGCGCCACGCCAGGATCTCCGCCGGTGAAAGGGCAGGTCTGCAGCAGAGCTTGGGATGGGGTCCCCTTGGCCAAGGTCAAGATTGTGGCAACCCTCTCCCCGGCTGCGGCGTTTCTCTTGCCAGGGCCTGACACGCTAGGCGGATGAAGAAAGAGTCTGGAGACAGCGCCCGCCTCTGAAGATGCTCCCACTTTGGGGGCCACCGCTCTGGCCTCCGCAGGATGGTGTCATGGTGACTCCTGCCACGGCCTCGGGGCCCAGAGAGCCCGACTGGGGCTCCCGCTTTGGGAATCAGCTCCTAAAAGCCGCCGTTGCTCTAGGCTTGCTGCACTGTTTGGGCTGACAAAGGCGTTGTTGCTTAGACAGAGAGAGGTGGGGCTGGGAGTTGCCAGGTGTGGGCCCCCCTCAGGCCTAGAAGCTTCTGGTTTCTGTCCAACAGGAGGATGAAGAAGACGCCTGTCTAGTAGGGAAACCACTTCCCCACTCATGCTCTCCCTTGGGAAGAAACATTATACGGGGAAATGTTTTCACTGCATGATGCTGAACCCCCGCCCGGCCCCAGGGCCGGTTGTGCATCGCGCAGAAAAGGGGGCTGCGAGGGCATGACCGTGGGCTCCAGACCAATGTGACCAAGTGACCATGAGACTCAGACACGTGTGCCGGCACAGCTCCCCCGGCCGTTCCGTTTGGTTCTCCGGCCACTCCCTCTGCTCTGCATGCTTCTGAATTAATGGACCGGGCGAGCGGCCTTGATAATGATCTGGAATCGCAGGATTAATGGGGGGCGGCGAGGTTGTGTGGGAGGGCGCCCGCCTGGCCTTGTGAGTCCTCAGTCTACAGCCTGGCTGTGACCTTGTTCGTGGGTGACCTCGGGGGGACATGGCGTCCAGGAAACCCCGCTTCCCCACCTGGACAGAGTGGATCCGATTGGGAGCTGCTCCGCCTCCTGGCGTCCTGGGGAAACACTAGGTTAGAACATGAGGTGCTTAGAGCACGCCACGGACCAAGCTCGCATGTAGCGACCCACACTTCGGCCCAGGCCGCTCCTCTGACGTTCAGATGCCCGGTCCCCGAGGGAGGTGAGCCCAGACTCCCTACAGGGGACCGCACACCATCACCCTCCGAGCTGAACTGCAGGGCACCGCCGGCCCACTTGTGGCTTCCCAGCCGGTGACAGTCCTGAGTGGCAAATTACAGCCATCACAATTTTATAATTACAGCGGCTGACGACCGGGGCCCTGCCCCACGCCCCCCAGCAAAGTATGGGGGGTTGTGTCAGCAAATTAAGCAAACATGGTTATATCTACAGCTTGATGGATTTGCCATGTTTAATTCATAAAGATTTGGGTGTTTTTCTTTTTTTTCCCTCCCTATTACCGGCTAATTTGGGGATCCAAAAATCTGTGTTTGTTGGTGCCATTGGCGGTGGTGGCCCCTTTCTGGCAGAGCAGGCGCTGCCAGCGTGGAGGACGGGGTTGGCGGCGGCTTCCGCGAGGCCTCCCGGGGAAGCACGTGGCAAGTGGACGGGGGGAGGGGGGCACCCCTTCCTTCCTCAGGTGACATCGTCCTACTGCAGGAAGTCCCTCCACGTCCCCTGCCAGCAGCTCTGTTGGTTAGAGCTTTTAAAACAGTGCTGCCGGGGGGCGAGGGTGGGGGAGGTGGGGCGAGAAATCCAGTGAAGCAAATGCCCACGAACCCCGTCCCAGGAACGAGGGAGAGGATCCCTTACAGGGCCGGGTACTTAAAAACGGCCCCTTTGACGCTGAGCTTCAGGGGGAGGACAGAGAGCCGGGGGTGGTGACAGAGCCAGGCGTAAGGGCCACGGAACAGCACAGGTTGGGTGGGAGCCAAAGGGACACTGCCTGCTTAATTTTAATTTGCGTGGAGCCCATATATTGGGGTAAGTAAGGCAGCAGCGACTCGGGGCCAGAGGACAAGCCACCCTTCGCTCCAACTTTCAAGACTCCGGAAGTGCAGGGATTTGCAGCCAGGACCTCGGGGTGGGGGGGGCCACCCCACGAGGATGGAGGGACGGATAGGCTTCGGCCCGCCTAGGGTGTCCGCCTCAGGGGCCAGCCCCGCCCTGTCCCAGCCTGGACTCCCAGATTCCTGTGGTGTCCCCACCTCAGGCCACCCTGCCCCCACCTTCCACTTGGGCTGGGGCTGGGGTTGGGGGGGGGCATCGAGATCACCTGAAAAGGCAGCCCGAGGGTGACCCAAGCCCTGAGCCCCGGCAGGGACAAATGAGAAGCTTAACTAGTGCAAGACGGCATAAAAGGGAGAGGGAAAAGGAAGAACAAAGCTTCCGCCAATTTGCTCTTTTGGGCTTTGTGAAAACTGGCCCCTTTCCCAGCGATCGCCCCCATTGAATGAGGTCGAGCGCGCAGCTCTTCCGCAGCTCTGATGGGTTTTCACGGGGTGGTGAACGGGGTGCAAATTAGCGGGGCCCTCGGGAGGCTTGTTACTGTCACTCCCAAACTGACGTCCAGAGGCCACGTGAGCACTAATCAATCCACAGAGCTCGCCCATTATCGGGGCAAGGTAGGAAGCTATTTACTGTCTTCTCTTTCACGTGTCGTCCATTTTGCCCACTGCGGCGAGGCGTTCCGAGGGGACAGGGCAGCAGACATACACCTTCGCTGCCTGCATGCTCACACTCAGGCCCTGGCTGCCAGTCATGGCACGCAAACATGCACACATTCAAGTATGCACATATGCACAAGCACACATGCGTGCATGCACATGCACACACACCCAAGCACGCCCATGCACGCACACACAGAAGTTTGCACGCACATGCATGCACACACACATGTACACACAAGCACATATGCAAGCATACACACATTCAAGTACCCACACATGCATAAGCACACATACAAGAGCACACATGAGCACACATACAAATATGCACGCACACACAAACACATATACAAGCACACATATATGCACACACAAGCACACACATGCCCACATTCAAGTACGCACGCATGCACAAGCACACGCGTGTGAGCACGTGCGTGCACACGCATGCACACAAACATGGACACACATACATGCACACACAAGCACATGTACAAGCATATACACAGGTTTACATGCATGCACACATTCAAGTACACACGTATGCATAAGGACACATGCATGACACACATACATGCATGCACAAGCACACATACAAGTGTGCATGCACATGCACGCACACACAAACGCATACACAAGCACACATATATGCACACACGCCCACATTCAAGTATGCACACATGCACAAGCACATGCATGTGAGCACGTGCATGCACACACAAGCACACACAAAAACATGGAAGCACATACAAGCACACACAAGTATGCACACACATACACAAGCATACATACAAGTATGCACACACGCACACACGCACACACATGCACACACACAAACATGGACACACATAATGCACACACAAGCACATATACAAGCCTATACACAGGTTCACATGCATGCACACACAAGCACGTATACAAGCACACACAAGTATGCACACACATACATAAGCATACGTACAAGTATGCACACATGCACACGCACACGCACACACAAGCACACACACCACGGAGGCACCCTGTGCCATTTCCTGCAGGTTTATTCTCTGCAAGAACCAAGGCTGGCTGGTGGCTGAAACGCTGAGGTAAGCAGCCCCGCGGGTGGAGTGGGGCACAGAGGGTGGCCAGCCCTGTCTTCCCACTGCGGTGCCGAATGGCCTCAAGCAGTCCCCAGAAGAGCAAGGACAAGGTTGGCCCTGGGGGACAAAGTCCCGCCATCTCAGAGCAGAAAGACCAGCAGAGCCAAACCCAACTTGTTTTCAATATTGAAGCCACTGAAGGCCCCAACTCAACCAAGAGGTTTCGCTTTAAGCTAAACCCGTCCTTTCTTCGGGGCCCGCCTACCGCTCATTTAAAAATAGATCAAGTCCACAGCTTTTGAAACTGGTAAACTAGGCCTTTAAAAGAGACACACAATCAAGCCGACCCTTTATTCATCTCGGGGTTGAGGTGGACGTTTCCAGGGAGCGACTCACACTTATTTCTGATTGTTACTTAGAAAGAAATCAGTGCTGGCAATGCGACCCAGGGGCTCACGGTGACCAGCCCGGTACCTGGCAGGCGGCAGCCTCTCAATGATACACACACCTAAGGAGTGACTGAACAGGCGAACAAGCGTCTAATGAACCAATAAAATAAGTAAATGCCTGATGAGTAAGTAAACCAATAGACACTAATAAGTTAATAAACAAGTATCCAAGTGAATAAAGGAGTATACATCTAGTGAGTGAATAAATATCTAATGAATGACTAGATAAACACATATGTATCTAGACATCAAGAATAGCCCTTTCCAGAAGATGTGGTGTGTGTACACACACACACACACACACACACACACACACACACACACACACACACACAACGGAATACTACTTAGCCATAAAGAAGAGTGAAATAATGTCATTTTTAGCAACATGGATGGACCTAGAGATGATCATACTAAGTGAAGTAAGTCAGAAAGAAATAGACAAATACCATATGATATCACTTATATGTGGAATCTAAAATATAACATAAATGAACTCATCTACGAAACAGAAACAGACCCACAGACATGGAGAACAGACTTGTGGTTGCCAAGGCGGGGGGTGGGGGAGGGATGAACTGGGAGTTGGGATTAGCAGATGCAAACTATTATATAGAGAATGGATAAACAACAAGGTCCTACTGTATAGCACAGGGAACTATATTCAATATCCTGTGATAAACCATAGTGGAAAAGAATATGAAAAAGAATGTATATATAACTGAATCACTTTGCTGTACAGCAGAAATTAATACAACATTGGAAATCAACCATACTTCAATGAAGTAAATTAAAAAAAAAAAAAAAAGAATATCCCTTTCCAGCCCCTTGAATCCAGGGCACACATTCAACAGCAAATTCTCTTGGATTTTGATCCCTTAAACTTAGCATATGGTATTGTTCTTTAGACCATGTCTAGGAAATATTTTATCAGCCTTATCATGTGGCTTAAGCTACTGAAATTGGACCTGAATGTCAAACACACGCACACACACACACACACACCCCTCTGAGAATCTCCTGTGATGCCCTGGACCAGGCTGCCTGCAGGTCTGGGCTCTGACCTAGATTCTGAGTCTGCCCAGCCTCTTCCTGAGTCTGCAGGATGGGCCACCTTCCTGGGCCTCAGTTTCCCCATCTGTCACAGGAAGAACATTCCTCATGGCAATAGCTCAGAGCTGAACGGGTCACAGAGACAATGTCACCTGGAAGCCAGTCCTACTGCCCACGCAGTCAGCCAACTGCAAGCCCACAAAAACAAAGTTTAACTGCAGAAGTATATACAGCATATAAAGCACTATTTTCTGATAGAATAAATCAATATATTCATCTTCTAGACAGTCACACCTGGGTTACTTTTTAAAATAAGATGATACTAATAATCGCCAATTTTCTGTGGCTGAGAAAGAAAAGTAGCCTTAAAGTGTCAGAGGTCCTTCTTGCAAAAGTCTCTAGAAAGTGCTACACTATTTCCTGTGTGAAATAAGGACTTTGCTCATGGGCCGGCAGGAGAATAAATGATAGAGAATGTTTTGGGACTCCTCACTAGCCAGGGAGGGTAGAAGGCAGCTAGTTGCAGCTACTTTTCTAGAACACCAGCCTTAGCCAGATCCTCTTTTTCTGCCAGTTTGGAAAATGCTGGAGACAGTCCTGGGCCGCGAGACACATCCGTGACCCAGAACTCAGGGAGGGTACTGCCTGGGGGAGGTGGGGCTGAGTCTCCGGGGTCAGTTGCCAGGGCAAACTCCAAAGCAAAAGGTGCACTTGCAGTAAACTGGTGTTGCCAAAGGCTCCTGACCTGGGGTCCCAGGAAGCTCACCTGGGTGTCCGGCTTCCCCGCACCTGGGGTGCCTCCAGCTGAAATATGTGGAGGGAATACGGCCCCTACAGCCACTCCAAGCTCAGCGCTGCTGGTCTGGCCCCCGAGGGAGCCCTTTATGGAAGTCACCTCTCCAAACCTCCCCAGGAAAAGGGAGCCTGGGTTGGCTCCAGTCTGTCCAAGGTCATGATGGGGCAGGTGTGGAGGTCGGGACAACCCGCCAGCACCTGGGGACGGGCCACGGTGGAGCTGTATTCTCTGCTGTTGAACGCAGGGTGTCGCCTGGACTCCTGTGGTTTGAAGTGTGACCATGCTTGGTGAATCCCAATCTGAGGTTTATTTCATGTCCTTAACTTCCTGACCCTTTCCTACTCCGGCATGAGCCTTTCCCAGATCTATGACTCATTTTTCTTGTCACTGGAGCCAAAACGCTCCCATACTTTTGACTGAGACCTTCAAGGCCACCAGATGCCACCCAATATCAGTCCTTCCCTAGCGAGTGTAGCCGCGATCATTCCCTTCTGAGTCGCTTGGAATTCCCAAGATGCCCTCGTGTGTGTGGATTCCCCAGAGTTACGCCCAAGGCCGCTCCCCAGCCCCCAAGCACAAGGAAGGCTGGAATAAGTCACCCCGACTGTGGAGATGCCACCCCGACCCGCATAAGAGCGTGAATGCCCGCTGATGTGAGAGCAAAACGGTTCTGCGAAGAGCGCGCCAGTGCCTTCCATCACCAAGAGCCTCTGCCTCTGCGTGGGGGTCCTGGCGGGGAAGCCACAGTGGCACGTGTCCAGGCGACCCAGGCCGGCCACCTCCCCTCATGCCATCGGAGCCCCCAGCCCTGCCTCCTGGCCCTGGCACAGCCCCGTGTCTGGATGGGCTGGAGAAGCCTCTCCAGGGCCTGCGGGCTGCTCAGCCGTCCAGTGGCTGGATCACAAGCTCACCCCCGTTCAGGGCCGGACAGAAGGCTGTAGAAGGGGCAGGAAGGGGCCCCTCCCCCGCTCTCTCCCTGTCTCAGCTGGGGTCTCCTGGATGCCTGCACTGCAGCCTCAGGACAGACCTGGGGGCCCCCAAACCGGCCAGACCCTTTGAATAGAGAACAGGTGATGCGCAGGCCAGAGGCCGTGTGGATGAGACCCCCAGCCTGGCCCTGAACCCACCAGCTACGTCACCCCCAGATCCTGCCTCAAAGGGGCCGATCGCACACGTTCCTCTCCTGATGCTGGCCGCTGGGCAGAAACACGCATGCGGTAGGAGATCCGAGGAGGGCCAGGGCGGGACGGGGCTTGAGGCGCGGGTCAGGGCAGAGCAGGACGCAGCCGGCGCCTGGGCCCCCTGGGAGCCTGTAAGCCACGCGGGTTTCCTGTGGGCACCTGGTCCTGGCAGAGAGCAAAGGTCTCTGAGGGCACCACAGGAAACTGTTCCAAAGGAAGAAGCCGGAATAGGGGGCTCACGGGCTCCTACTTAAGTCCTGTGGTTCTCAACTGGGGGGGTCCCACTGCCCAGGAGACACCGGCAATGTCTGGAGACACCTGGTCGTCACGATCGGGCTGGGGGTGCTCCTGGCGTCCAGCCAACTAAACATCCAGCGTCACCCACTGCAGGGAGTCCCAGGCCCCACGAGTCAACGGAGCCAGAAATGCCTTTGTGGGGGTCACTCCGCTTGCCCCTGCCCGCCCTTGGGCTGGTACCCCTAGGACGCCCCACGGGCTGCAGAGGGACCGGCCCTCTGAACGCGGGACGTGCAGGGCAGACCGTCCCCTCCACAGTCCCGATCACTGCAACAGCCCGAGGGGCTGGGATTCCTGCACAGACAGGCACGCTGAGGCTGGGGGCGGTGGTGGAGTGACATTTTCAAGGCAGAGCCAGGATTTGAATCCAGGGCTGTGGAAACGGGTCTTGAGGCCACGCAGCCTTAAGGCCAGTGAATCGGGCAAAGGGCCTTCCGGTTGCTGCTGCCCACAAGCAGGGATCATGAGTAAATCTGAAGGCAACTGCCTTAGAGCAGCGTCTGCTCCTACGTTAGCTCTGCCCAGCGACCCTGAACTTCAAATGCACTTGCTTCTCCCTTGAAACTCTCAATGGAAGCACACTGGCCTCCACGGGAGCAAACCTTCAGTATCTGCGCCAAGAGCGGAGGCCAAAGGCACTGAGATCGTAAAACCAGCTGCTCAAAAGGAAACTGGTCTTACATTTAGGTCTTTAGTCCATTTTGAGTTTATTTTTGTGTATGGCATTAGGGAATGTTCTAACTTCATTCTTTTACATGTAGCTGTCCAGTTTTACCAGCACCACTTTTCGAAGAGGCTGTCTTTTCTCCATTGTATATTCTTGCCTCTTTTATCAAAGATAAGGTGACCGTATGTGCATGGGTTTATCTCTGGAAAACATAGGCAGAAGACTCTATGACATAAATCACAGCAAGATCCTTTTTGACCCACCTCCTAGAGAAAGGGAAATAAAAACAAAAATAAACAAATGGGACCTAATGAAACTTAAAAGCTTTTGCACAGCAAAGGAAACCATAAACAAGACCAAAAGACAACCCTCAGAATGGGAGAAAATATTTGCAAATGAAGCAACTGATAAAGGATTAATCTCCAAAATATACAAGCAGCTCATGCAGCTCAATATCAAAAAAACAAACAACCCAGTCCAAAAATGGGCAGAAGACCTAAATAGACATTTCTCCAAAGAAGATATACAGATTGCCAACAAACACATGAAAGCATGCTCAAGATCACTAATCATTAGAGAAATGCAAATCAAAACTACAATGAGGTATCACCTCACACCAGTCAGAATGGCCATCATCAAAAAATCTACAAACAATAAATGCTGGAGAGGGTGTAGAGAAAAGGGAACCCTCTTGCACTGTTGGTTGGTATGTAAATTGGTACAACCACTATGGAGAGCAGTATGGAGGTTTCTTAAAAAACTAAAAATAGAACTACCATATGACCCAGCAATCCCACTACCAGGCATATACCCTGAGAAAACCATAATTCAAAAGGAGTCATGTACCACAATGTTCATTGCAGCACTATTTACAATAGCCAGGACATGGAAACAACCTAAGTGTCCATCGACAGATGAATGGGTAAAGATGTGGCACATATATACAATGGAATATTTCTCAGCCATAAAAAGAAATGAAACTGAGGTATTTATAGTGAGGTGGATGGACCTAGAGCCTGTCATACAGAGTGAAGTAAGTCAGAAAGAGAAAAACAAATACATATATATAGAATCTAAAAAAAAAAAAGGGTTCTGAAGAATGTAGGGGCAGGGCAGGAATAAAGATGCAGACGTAGAGAATGGACTTGAGGTGAGGACACAGGGAGGAGGAAGGGTAAGATGGGACGAAGTGAGAACATGGCATGGACTTATATACACTACCAAATGTAAAATAGCTAGCTAGTGGGAAGCAGCCGCATAGCACAGGGAGATCAGCTCGGTGCTTTGTGACCACCTAGAGGGGTAGGATAGGGAGGGAGGGAGGGAGATGCAAGAGGGAGGAGATATGGGGATATATGTATACGTATAGTTGATTCACTTTGTTATACAGCAGAAACTACCACAACATTGTAAAGCAATTATACTCAAATAAAGATGTTAAAAAAAAAAAAAAAGGAAACTGGTTGGGCTCCTCCGTCCAGGGCACTTCACACAGTAGGGGTACTTGGAGGGGTGGAATTAATTAAATGACCTTGCATTTTGTAATTGCGAATTTCTTTCCAAGTCATAAAAAGGGGATAAATGCGCTGGGCTAGAACTCTCTCTGGGAAGTTCTTTTGGAGACTCAAGCTGGCAGGGCTGGCACCCTGGCCCCTGTGTGGACGCGTCCACCTGCCTGAAAGCCCCCTCCACCGAGACCATCCTTCAGGCTCTGGGTCCCGACTTGGCCGGTGGCTCCTTTGCCTTCTGTGGGCCGTGCCTGCCTTCCTGGGAGCTGGCGTGCGGGGGGACACACAGGTGGCGTGGTCTCCTCCGTGCACCCCCGTGTGGGCTGCTCAGCCTCTCAGACGGGTCCTCGCTTCCTGGACCAGACACCAGGCTCGAGGAGCCCCTGCAGGGGGTTGGAGTCTCCGACTCCAGTCACCTCGCCTCCCCTGGGGTCGTTTCCTTACTGCTGCTCAGGAAACAGACTGATGGTCCACAGGAGAGTAAACGGTGCACCTGCCATTTCCCACAGCGGCCAGGTGTCCGGGGATCGGGAGCCTCTCGTCTGCTCTGAGATGGGCAGTGTGGGCTGCCCTGCCGGGGGGCCCTCCCACTCCCCACGCCAGACACGCAGGGGCCCCCGGGTGCCTCGTTGCCAATAAACGTGTGCTCGCTCATCCCCAAGGGCACAGGTCCAAGCCCACCCAGCAGCCTCTCCTGGAAACAGCCTCGCTCAGCCTGGGGCTCGGGCATGGCTGTGCCTTCTCCCCAGCTTCCAGCTAAAGCTACACAGTAAAATCAGAGACCGTCGAAAATGCTTGCGCTCTGCCACAATTCTGTGCTGAGGAGCTCGTGAAGGTTCCGGAACAGGGGGTGTGAGGCTAGGCCCTGAGACGCCTTGAAAGGGCCAGGACTTGCCGTCTACATGGGCATGGTTCTTGCAGGGGCACCTGGCAGGCCTCCCCCACTCCACGGACAGGAGGGACACACGGGCCCCAGTGAGCAGTGGCGCAGCCCCGAAACGAAGCCAGGGCGCCAACAGCCCGATTCCACTCCTAAACACCCACTCTCGGGCACTGACGCTCGGGGACCCCCTCACGTTCACCGGACAGCCCTCCGGGGTCGACACAGGAGAGGGTGTGACCGGGCTCAGGTCTGTGGGGGTCAGTGGGCTCTCGAAGGCCACCATCAGCAGCTCTGTGACCCCCGACAAGGCGTCTTGCTGGGAAACGTGGGACGGTGGTGCTGCTTGGTGCCGTCAGGGACACGAACGAGGCGGGGTGCTGTGAACCGGTCCACGATGCCAGGAACCCCTGGGGAAAGCGAGCATCATCGTGGGCTGGTCAGGGCCCAGCTGGACCAGGCAGGGGGGGCGGCTGTGCACCTCGCTCTCTACAAAGCCCTGGAGTCTGGAGTCGGGGCCCCTTGCGTCCCCCGGGCTTTCAGTTCCCCTACGAGAGGGTTAACTGCGCGGGACCCCGAGGTTCTGGCCGCTAATCCGGCACATGCGGCCTGCACTCCGAGGGCAGAGCGGGCAAGGGGTAGCCGGCTCCCCTCGCCGCGGGGGACCGTGAATAGCAAATCAGCTTCTCCAAGCGGGCAATTACCAGGGGCCGAGGCAGCCTGCCCTCGGCTCCCCCCGGAGGCACCCCAGCCCCCAAAACCTCACACATACCACTTTCCTTTCATCTCCTCCAGGCCGGCCTGATAATCAGATCCTGCCTCGTTCCTAATCCTTATTCTTTTTAAAAAATGGATTAGGAAAATCTCATCTGGAAAATTAATTAATGTGTGAATTCAACAAATATTTACTGAGCGTAGCACTTTGTTAAGTATTTATTTTTTACATAACTTGTATGTTCCCCCCTCCCACTTTTGGTTGGCTGGTCAAGTTTCTGGCTGGTCCATTTCTGTATTTCACGCATTTAATTGCTACTTCCAATAATATTATTCTCTGATTCAACCATTAAGATATATTCTTGCATACTCAGTCGGCCACCAAAGCACATATTAAACCTCGAAATTTTAAGTGGAGACAGAAATCAAATGGCCTTGCCGGACGACTGGGGTCAGGCGTCCTTGGCGGCCACGGCCCCGCTAACCTGGCTGACACAGCGCACGGTCCCAGGAAATCGCAGGAGACGGGGACTCTTTGGAGGCCCTTGATGAGTGCCCAGCGATTGTGTCCGCTGTCATCCCACCGCTGGCACTGGGGATTATTTTCAATGCCCCATTTTCCCGGCCCCCTAACCCTCCTGTCACTGGCTGTAGGTAAGTACACCCTCCTAGAGCAGCCCCCGCCCCCAGCCAAACAAAAGTGAACTGGCCTCCTCTTTCCCCAAGAAAGGAAGCCGAGCCTTTTCATGGGCTGTGAATGGGGCCCCTCATTTAGGCCGCATTATACCCGGGCCTTCATTTCCCCTTTCCTTCTTTCCCGCATTCAGGGGGGTTCTGACTTCAACTAATTCAATAACAATCCCGCCAGGCCTTCCCAGCTCCCGACTCGGGAGCACATTGTCTGGGGTGCAGCCTTCCCCTCGGCCGGGTCCGCTCTCCAATTAGCCAACTGCTGGGCCTTCTGTCCCTCCCCGCTCCTCCCTGCCAGCCGCTCATTTTTAACCATTTCCTTTTGAACCGGACTGCGGAGGGCCTTTGGGGGAGAGCCTGGTGCCGGCTCGGCCGACCCGGGCTCAGGTCACACTCATCCTGCAGAAGCGGCACTGGCCTCGCAGAAGACGTGAAGACCAGGCATAAGCGGGCAGCCAGGCTCTACTGTCCCGACCCCACCCCACGCTGTCCTCCTGGGACGGCGAGGTGGCCGAGGCCTGCAGATGCTCCTGCAACGTCAGCGCTGCCTCAGGGCCGTAGGGGCTGCTTTGGGATCTTGTACAGCTTTGGTCCCGATGACCACTTTCTTCTGAAGTGTCGACACTGCATCTTTGACCCCCAAGCCAATTTCTCCTGCTTGAAGAAAAAGCGTTCCAAGGCCTGCAGGGGGCCACGTTCCCTCTGGTTTTTTCCGTTGCAGGTTCACGGAGTTCGTACGCACACCCACACGCACACGCGCACACACACCACGGGGCTCAGACAAGGCGGGTGTCGGAGAGTGGTCAACCCAATCCCCATGTTTATTTCACTGCTGTTACCTTCGAACGAAAGACGTTGGAATTGGCTAAAAATGTCAACCCTGGGCTCTGACTTGGGTTAGCAAGGTTGTCATCAACTAAACCCCTCCTGGGTCCCCACCCCTCATGCTCCCAATGCAGGCACGGTTCCTCTTGGTGTCAGGAGGAGACCTGGCCGGGAAGGTTTGGGCACCAGCATCCATGCAGGGACACGGCACCAGGTGTGTGCCATCACTGGTTCTTCTCTCCTACAATACCTGGGAATGACTCAGCCCAGGTATTTGCTCTCTGAGTGTCTGTTACGAGCTGAATTGTGTCATCCTCCCCCCAATTCATAGTTGAAGTCCTAACCCCAGCACCTCCTAATGTGACCCGATGTGGAAATAGAATGCTTACAGATATAATTAGTTAAGATGAGGTCGTGCCGGGGTGGGTGGGCCCCTGGGACAGATCCTCCCTGAGAGGCTGCAGAGGGACCATGGCCCTGCCGACATCCTGATCTGGGACCGCCAGCCTCCAGACTCTGAGAGTGGGCGTCTGGGTGAAGCCGCCCATCGCTGGCACTTTGCTGCCACAGCCCTAGGGCCCAGTGCAGGCAACTCTGGTGCAGCAGCTACCTCCTTACTGTCACGTCCCCTGTGTTCAGAAATATTCAGTATCCAATCGACCAATTGGCCGATTTGAAAACTGCCGTAGAGGGAGAACTCACCAAGGCCACTTTGGCCGTCACATCATTATTTTCCAAGTCCTCATCGTTTGCTAAATCCAGTGTCTGAAGAGTTGGGTGGAGGCATCTGAGGTATACCTACTAAAGACCCCGCCCGGGGCTTCCCTGGTGGCGCAGTGGTTGAGAATCTGCCTGCCGATGCAGGGGACACGGGTTCGAGCCCTGGTCTGGGAAGATCCCACATGCCGCGGAGCAACTGGGCCCGTGAGCCACAATTACTGAGCCTGCGCGTCTGGAGCCTGTGCTCCGCAACAAGAGAGGCTGTGACGGTGAGAGGCCCGCGCACCGCGATGAAGAGTGGCCCCCACTTGCTGCAACTAGAGAAAGCCCTCGCACAGAAACGAAGACCCAACACAGCCAAAAATAAACAAATAAATAAATAATTTAAAGACCCCGCCCGGCCCCCCTGCTTCTGTGTAACTTCCCGGAGAAACTTGGTGAGCAAACCAGGATGCAGCTTTCTGCACCACTCAGGAGGAGGCCAGCGGGGAGCCGGTACGCATTTGCCTGCACGCATATCTGTGGCTTCAAGGCTGGGTAACTCATCAGAGATGAGAAGGCCGTCTAGGGGGGCAGAGCTTCTGTGCGGAGAGACAGTGGCCAGGTGCTGGGGCTGGAGCCCCCGAGGGTCCCATGCTGAACCTTCGGTCCAGAGGGTGTACCAGCCTTGCCCATCCCAGGGAGCAGACTTTACAGGAATATGTAAACGCAAAGGTTGCCAGGTGGGGCCCACGCAGCTTGGCCTGTGTTTTGAATGTATTGAAAATAGGCATTTCTTATTTCCAAGGGGTCCCTCCCCTGAAAGGGGCACATTCGGGTCCTCCAGCGAGGCAGTTCGCAAGGCTGAGAAGACTCGTGTGCATTTCAGCTCACAGTGGAAAGAGAGAGAAAGAGTTCTACGGAAATTCTAACCACCACGTTGTGGTGGAGGGACGTCTGGTGAAAAATTACCCACTTTTTTTTTTCCCCCAGATGCAGCAAAGTAATCTCTCCCCCGCCCTCCACTTCCCCACCTCTTAAAGATCGGAGTATTCAAATGACACGTGCCTTCAGGACAATTCACTTCAATCCTTGCTTAACAAGTGGAGAAACCGAGGCCCAGGGCTGGGGGTGGCTGCTCAGGTCTCTGTCCATGGCATGTGACACAGACATCTCAGTAACCTGTATGTTGCCTCTTAGAAAACCTCATGAATTTATCAGATGTTTAAAAGGAACAACAACAAAAAAAGCCTGGACGTGGCCATTCTAACCCTTGTCTACTCAGCGTTAATGGGGGTGATGCCATCCTGATAACAGCATGGTAAGTCCTGGCTGTCCTGGGGTTTTGAAGGCACTTTATGATAAAGGATCCAAGAACTGTCCCACCTCGCGGGGCCAGGCAGCCAGCAGCCTTGCCAGGTCTCCCTGCATCTCCCCGAGTCTGCTGGATTCTCCCAGCGTGAGGGACGCATCTGTTTACTGGAAACAGGTGACAAGAACAAACCCCAGTCTGGGAGCAGGAGTCTGACGTCCTAGGGGGCAGCTGGAAAGCCCTCCCGACCTCCCACCTCCACCCTGGAAGCACAAGGCACTGGCAGGGGTCGGGGGTGGCTTAGGACAGCCGAGCCCCAGAGGGCAGTGGGCCCCTCACTGCAGGGAGCCTTGCCTGGTGGACGTGTGACTTCCGTGGACCTGAACAGGCACAGCTAAAGCAAGGAAGCCAGAGGCGCTGGGTCGGTGCTCTGGGCTCAAGCCCAGGGTGCAGAGGTGGGGAATCCTCTGGACCCAGCGCACCAGCTCAGATGGATTGGGAAGCCACACTCAGTCTAGGCGGAGGCACAAGCGGGTAGGAGGTGCTGACCCAGAGCAGGACATGCCCCATCCTAGTGGGTCCAGCTGGAGAATCAGCCTCCCCTGTCCCAGCGCGGAGGACCCACCCGAGGGAGCAGCCGCGAGAACCGTGCAGCCCCGGACGGGGAGCAGGAGCCCGGTGTCCCCAGGCCTCCCTGGGCCTGACCGGCCAGCTGTTTGGGTGAGCCCATCTCCAGTGTATTTTAGATTCCAAGAAGGATTAAATAAGGAGGTCAATCCAAGACAGACCTTCAAAAGTTGGGGAGTTCTGGTGTTGTCTTCGGGCTGTCAACGGGCCCCGGGTTCCCGCAGGAGCCTCTCCGGTTGGGGCCTGGTGTGGACTGTACATCTGTCTGGGTGAAGCAAGCGTGGGCGACGGCAGGGAGTCCGGGCCCGCCAGGGTGCCACCGAGAAACTAGTGACTCTACCAACCTCAGTCCTGCGAGGCCCTTTGAGGGCCTGGCGCTCCAAGGGGCCGTCCCACGTCCTCAGGGCTGACTCAGAAGCCCCAGTGAGGACCAGAGGCCAGACCTCACCAGGGACTGGTCCCTGAGGGCTGCAGGACTGACGGGGCAGCAGCAGAGGCGCTGGGAGCTTAGCTGGCCCAGCGGCCCTTGGACAGGCCAGGCCCAGGCTGGGCTGCCCTCCCGAATGCCAAGGCCCGTTCCTCGTGGGCTGGCGATTCCACCTCTCGGCCCTGGCGCTGCGTGCCCTCCATCCCCGGACGAGCTTTCAAGTCAGCGCCACGAAAGTCATCCCCGTGGCGACGCAGGCTTTCTAGACAAGGCAAATACATTCCCTCCAGCATGGCAGCCCCTATGATAACATCAGTGGAGTCTGAAGGCTTTTATCAAAATGCAAAACAGACCCCTTTTCCGTCTCCCTCCTCAAAGGAAGGCAACGAGGCTCAGGCTGCCTGAGCTGCCTCCCCAGGGCCCTCGTGGTCCATCCCTGTCGTCGTCGTCATCATCTTCCCCCTCCTCCCCCTCCTCCTCTTCCTCCTCTATCCCCCCCGGCCTCTCATCCATCACTCGCTCTCTTCCCGTCCACCTGTGAGCTGCCATCCCAGAGCTCAGCGGCCTCCCCCAGGGGCTCCGGGGCTGCAGGCCATTTCATCATCATTATCTTTACTTAAGTCCAGCGTGGCTCATACTTTGTCCACAAGGTTTTACTTCGGCCCCGAAGGAGGCCAGGGCAGGGGGCTTGGCCACCTTGCCCAGGCCCCGCCACCTGCAGGCCTCACCCTCTCTGGCGAGCCCCATCCTTCCCCACGGCAACGCACAGCTCCCATCCCCGCGGACCCTGAGGTGCGCCATTGAGAACGAACCAGCCGGGCGTCCTAATCCCCGGCCACCCCCACTTGGCAGTGCTCTCCCGGGCCTCCACTGAGTACCGGCTGAAAGGAAGGCTGATAAATTAGTCTAGAGGGAAACAAGGCGGCTTCTACTTGTAAAAGGTCATTGCGACTTTGTTCTGGGTGAGGGTTTATCTCAGCTGCCGCAGGGACAGACAATGCCTTGGGCCTAAATGGCAGAAATCTTAGCTCCGCTCCTGAAATGACTGCGCTGATAAGCCAGAATGGACTTTAGAAAGATCTAAATGGGAAAGGAGTGGATGTAGGTATTTTTGAACATGATTGAACAGGGATGACACAATGGGATGTGCAATTAAACTGGGCATTAGCCCAGAAGGCAGGAACGCAGACTGAAAGCCAGACAAAGGTGCTCCCCGTGGCCCCGCTCGGGGCTGGGGATCCTGGCCCTGCCCTGGCCGGCCGGGCAGGGGGCACAGCTGGGACAGAAGGACAGCAGGACGGGAGCCCCGCATGCCCTGGGCGCTGCTGTGGAGGCTGTTGCCTCTCTTCAGGCCAACTCCCTGGAAACACGGTGGCACGTGGCACGCGTGGACCGGCACGCTGACCCCTGTGGCGATGACCTGTCGTAGCATCTTCCCATGCGGAGGAGCAAACACGACCACCTCCGCCGACGCGCATCCTGTCGGCTGACTTAAAACGTCATCTTGGGGCTTCCCTGGTGGCGCAGTGGTTAAGAATCTGCCTGCCAATGCAGGGGACACGGGTTCGAGCCCTGGTCCGGGAAGATCCCACATGCCGCGGAGCAACTGAGCCCGTGAGCCACAACTACTGAGCCTGCGCGTCTGGAGCCTGTGCTCCGCAACAAGAGAGGCCGCGATAGTGAGAGCCCGCGCACCGTGATGAAGAGTGGCCCCCACTTGCCGCAACTAGAGAAAGCCCTTGCACAGGAACGAAGACCCAACACAGCCATAAATAAATTAAAAAAAAAAAAAAAAAGTCACCTTTAGGACCTTTTCTTCACTGTGCTCTAAACAATATGAGGGCAGGGCGGGACGCTGCCCCAGGACACTGGCTCCGGTGGGTCCCTTGGGGCCTGCTGCCGAGCGCCCAGACTGACCTCTCACCCGGAGAGGCCATCCTGGCCTGACCTGGCCTCGATCAGAGCAAACCCAGCCGCATCTCAGCGCCCAGCAGGGCCCCAGAGAGTGGAGGGAGCCCCGCGCCAGCCCCGAGCAGAGCAGGAGAGGGTGGCCTGCAGGGGGACCCTCCGGCAGCTGCTGCCCCTGGACGGGTGGTGAGCGGCTGCATCACCCTGGTTTCTGGCTGAGGCCGAGGTGGCCTGTGACACGCTGAGAGCATTCCTAACCTGGGGATGACCAGCCCGCAAAAATTCCCAACTCGAGAGAACCTTTGATAAGCAGGTCTGGCTGGGAGGTCCACGCCCTGTCCCGTGACCCAGGGAGACCTTTTATGGCCTGCAAGGCCTGGGATGCTCATCTGGCCCAGCAGGGAGGGAGGCCCGGGGAGGGGGAGGGCGATGGGCCAGCCAAGGCCATGCTGGGGGTCCCCGGGGAGCCTCCGGGCCAGTAGCTGCCGGCTCTCAGGAGGGGCCACCCTCCCGGCCCGTCCTGCTCTCTGCGAGGCCGCTGCTGGGAAAGTACTTGAAATAATCTTTCCGTGTATATGAGTGACACTGCAGATGCCTCAGTCTTAGCAGGTGGGTCCCACCACTTGCTTCCTGCCTGGGGAAGGTGGGCTCAGCCCAGAGAGGGCCGGCCAGAGGCAGCCCAGGCCAAACCTGAGAGCCACCCCTGCTCGGCCGGCGGTATGGGTCCAGGCGGAGGAGGCTGAGGGGTACGTCTGAGCCACTCCACGCCTTACTGTTCCCCGTTCCCCTGGAGGAGCTGGGGCCCGGGCCATCACCCACTGGACAGAGTGGTGGGGGTGGAACGCCCGCGTGGGCTGGGGGCTGCTCTAACCGCTGGCGGCTGGCACAGGGGGCCAGTGCGGCTGGCCCAGTCTCCGTGCTCAGCGTGTGTTGGCTGCATGAACTACAGGGGCGAGCGGCAAGGCAGAAGGATGCCACCTGGGGGTCCCCTGTCTGGTCCCTCGCCCCTGTGCCGACTTACCATGCGACCCTGTGGGATCCCCTTCCCTTTCTAAGGCTCGGGGTTCCCACCTGCACAGTGAGGGGGAGAAATGGTGACGCCCCAAGTAATCTCCAGGCATGACACAGACGATCGGTGCCCAGGAAGCCCCCCCCAACCTTGACCATCAGGCCATGCCCTTGGGAGGGGCGTCAGGTCACTGGTCAGTCTCCAGCGGGCTCCCCTCCGGAGGACAGCAGTGCCAGTGGCCAGCTGTCGGGGTGCGGGTGGGATCGCTCCAGGGCCCCTTCCCGGCCTCACCTGCTGCCCAGAGCTCCACCAGGAGGACAGTGGGGCCGCCGGGCTGCGCCTGGCTCCGGGGTTGGGGGCAGTGGCAGAGGGGCATGGGGGCGGGAGCAGGGAAATCCATGGTAAGCCCCTTTCTTGGGGCAGCTCCCAGTGGCCCCTCTTCCACTGCTAAATAGAATGCAGATTCCTGGGGACCCCCATCAGGAATTCTAATCCACTAGGTAAGGGTGGGGCCCTGAATCTGCATTTTGAAGGTGACTGGGGGATTCTCAGCACGATCGTTTGAGAACTGCAGCTCCATGGGACCCAAGCCTGAGGTGAGCAGGTGGAAAAGATTTCCTTTTAGATTCCTGGACCTTGCGCCTCACAGGCTGACGGCCTGGGGTGGGGACCCCATGGTTCCTGCCTGAACGCGTCTCCCCGGCCACCCCCAGCCAGGCCCCAGGTGCCCTGGGACCAGCTCAGGATCCTGGCTCCAGAGAGGCTGATGGCTGTCTCTGGGGTCCGGAGAATTCCACAGCGGGGCACCCGAGGGGCGGACACTCACGCCTGCCAGGCCCTGCTGCGGTCCATCGGGCTGGGATTTGGGATCTACTTACAGACGGAATGAGGACCACGGAGTAGAAAGCGCCTTGCGTGGCCAGCGTGTGCACACAGCAGGTGCCTAATGAACACCAGGCCTTCCCCTCTCGCCCACGCTTTTGGGTCACAGAGCAGCTGCCCGGTCAGCCTGCCCCAGCCTTGCCAGTCCTGCCCAGTACAGGGACCCAGGTGCCTTTGTCACAGTCCCTGAACGTGAGATCCCCATTTCCCTTAAAGAAAAAGGGGGGGGGAGGGTGGGAAGAGGTGACAGAGCACCCCATTCTTGCCAGCTTTCTGGGAGCCAGTGGGATAGGCTGAGCCCAGGTCCCCTGGGGAGGCTAAGCCGCCACCCGGAGGAGGAACCATCCTGCCCTCCTTCCGCCTTCCCACTCGCCTCCTTCTGACAACCCCAAGGCTATTTCCACGTCTCTGGTTCACAAGCAGCCTGTTCCAGGGTAAGGGCGGGCTTGTTGTCACTGGCGTGTGTGTGTGTGTGTGTGTGTGTTCCTGTGTGTATGTGTGTGTGTGTGTGTGTGTTCCTGTGTGTATGTGTGTGTGTGTGTGTGTGTGATGCAGATGGTAAAATACCATTTAAGAAGTTGGTATTCATGGACGTCTCTCGAATATGAAAAGAAAATATTTATTTCCTTTTTCGCTTGTGAATCAGAATGCTCTATTTAAAGAAAGTACCCTCTGCTGGACTGTGTCTGAGTTATTACCCCTTAAGGAAATAAAGAAGAACTACCAGGGAGGTATTCTTAGTCATTCTCTCTCCTTTTCCCGAAAATTCCTTATATACCCGTGCCTCGGAGCTGGGCCTAAGATAGTGCAGGATTTCACGGCATTCTTGGGCTAAAAACGTCTGGACCTGATGTCATGGTGCTTGGGAGAGATGGCAGAGGGTCTGCACTGGGAGCGGTTCCCGAGGAAACGAGATGGCGCGGGTTTCTGTGTCCCCAGACCCACTGCACAGGCGCACCCAGGCCGCCTCCCACTTGGCCCTGTTCCCACAGGACAGCCCCTCTCGTGGAATCCGGGTTCCTGTTTGACAGCCTGGGAAGAGGTCTCCAAACCTGTTGTCATCCAGGTGTTTCCACGGGCTGTGAACATTCACTGGGCGGCAGCTTACAACTTTGGTTGCTTTCTGAATACACGTTACGCCTCCTAAACGCATTCGGAAGATCATTCCAGGGGGACAAAAAGGCCCCGCCATGTTTCTACGTCTAAAATAAAATTCCAGACCACGCAGAAGGAGAGTCAGTGTCAGGGGTGAATTAGCCGGCTGGGCAGAGGAGGGCAAAGTAAAGGGAGACTCAGGGCTCCCATGTCCCTGGGGGGCGGAATGCTGCCGGGATGGTTCTAGTGTGTATCTTGGTGCCACGGAGAGAAAGGACAGAAAAGATTTGGGACTGAGAATACCAAGCCCTGTGAGTAAGGCCATCAGACCAGCAAGAGGCCCAGCCTTTACAGCTGAGACCGGTCCTGGCCCCCTTCCCCAGCAGGCTTTCCCGCACGGCTGGAATTCCAAGAGTAAACACAGCAAGATGGTCTAAGAGCCAAATACAAAGAAGCAAAGAAGCATGCCTCCCGGCATGGCCGCAAGAGCACTTGCCGCGCCGGCTTTAGGGTGAAGAATGCACGGAAGAGGCTGAAGTGTGATCCTTGCACCAGGATGAACGTGGAAGAGAGAGGGTAGGAAGTGTGCTCGTGTGTGTGTGTGCAGCACGGAGCACGGCCACCTGTACTCGGGCCGCAGGGGTGGCTCTGGGACAAGCCGTTCCCTGCAGTAGCATCTGCATGCCCCCAGCGACCCAACCCAAATCATCCCCCTTGCCTCCCGGGGCCCCTGGCGCAGATGCTGGAGGTCTGGAAGGACTCCCCCCTTCTCTTTCTTTCCAGCCTGGCTACTCTCACCCCCACGGCACATTCTAATTTCCTAGAAGTTTTCACAAACCCAGTGATCAGGGAGGCTTGTTGGGACTTTTGGTTCAAAACCAGGACAGTCCTGGGCGAAACAGACATGGCTAGTCCCGCATCTGGCCAAAGCCAGGCGTCTCTTGGGTGGGGTCTGGGCACCTGTTTTTCTGATGCTCCAGGTGATTCCGTGTGAGGCCCTCGGATGGAGACCTCTGCTCTCAGGTCTCAGACACCCGGGAAACGTCTGAAGGACAGTCCTGACCTTCGACTACCAGCTGTCACATTTTGCTCTGCAAACTTGGCAGACGCTGTCTAGAGCCAGGGCTTGCCCCTCCTCCCAGGCTGCGTGGCCCTCCTCTCGGGGTCACCTGGAGCAGTGGTGGGGGGGCTGCTGAGCCCAGCTTTCCTCTCTCACCGTCCTGGGGCCACAGGTCCCTCCACGGGGTGGGCTGGGGCTGAAAGAGCCGGGGATTCTGTGGCTGTCGGCGGTTCAGGGCCACAGAGGAGGTGCCCGCCGGCTGGACACCAGCTCTGCTTCCACAGGGCTGCTGCCGAACGACATGCCTGCGGGTGCAGACCAGCCGCGGCTGTTGCTGTTTCTCCCGGAGGATGGGCACTTCCTTCCTGAGCCTTGGGGAGCGGCCAGGCCTGGCCGTGGGGGCGCTGGCTGCCTCAGCCCTTCTGAGGCCGGACAGGCGCCCACAGCGCCGGGAGGTCAGCGCAGGGGGCAGGGCGCTGGGAAGCTCAGGCTTCGGGGGCTACCAGGTGCATCCAGGATCTTTCAGGTGACAAGTCCAGCACATGTGTCTGTCTCCAGGTGGACGGGATTTCTCGTTTGGTCCTTATGCGACAGGGACTAGAGAGAATTGAAGCCCATTCCCAAGAGCCTCGGGAACTCTGTCCCGGGGGGAGGTGGGTGCTTGGTTATAACAGGAGTCACTGCTGCCTGAGCCCAGGCCTTGATGGCCTTGGGGGCAGGGAGCCCCGGGGTGTTGGTGAATCGTGCTCACATTCAGGCGTGTGGTAAGTTCAGCAGGAAAGAGGACAGGGTGCTTGAGGCCAGAGCGTGAGGGTATAAATGCAGGAGAAGAAAGAAGTGGAGGCCCGTTCCCCATGAGACCTGGGTCTCAGATTGCGGCCAGCGCGGAGGTGCCCACGTGACTCCTGGCCAGGCTGGGGCAGGTGCCAGGGCGCAGAGGCCAGCCCCACCCAGGAACTCCAGCCCCTCCCCGTGTCACACTGAATTTGGTCTCAGCCAATCTTACATTAACGACAATGTCTCAGAATCTCAGCGTGCAGGGCTGGGTAGCAGCTTTTGCCTGGAACATCCCCTACCCTAGCATCACTGGATGTGCTGGCAGCCCGTGGTCCTTGGGGGTGGCCGGTGGGTCCTGGCCCTCGCCAAAGCCATCCAGGGGGAGCCCTGGACCCCAGAGGAGCTGGCTTGGGGGCCGTGTGATGGTAGCACCCGAGAGACAGGGCAGCCTGAGGCCTTGGGGCTATTTCCCCTGTGACCCTGGAGCTTCCCACAGGCCCTGGCCCAGACACGGCCATTTGTTGATTGAGCAAATGAACATGTATATTAATATTCAGGAACCACAGCCAAGGGGATGAGGTAATCCACTCAAGTAAATTCTTTAGATAATTGAAACCCCATCAATTCACGTTAACGTTTTCCACCAGCTCCTTAAACAGAGGCAGACGCATTTTTTTTCGACAGATGATGCTTGAGTGCCAGCTAGAGGCTGGGCAAAGCTCTGGGCACCAGAGAGCCTGCCTTTCTGGGGGAGACAAGTGCTCCACCAAGAAACAAGCAGAACCGGGTGCTTTCGGTGCGAAAATCACTCCCGCCACCTCCCCGTGGAGACCTGCACGGCCTGCCCCAGCCCGGCTGCACAGCTGCAGGGCCCTGCCTCGGGGGCAGGTGGCATCTCTGAGGAGAAGACTGCACAGCCCGGCGCCCTCTGGGCTGTCACTCGCAGCTACCTCTTAATTAGCAAAATAAACAGCACGATGATAAATGTCATGATTTACTCAACAAATGATCAAAATCATTGTTTTTCAGACCCCAGGGCAATAAAATGCAATCACTGGGTGATTTATTCTGGGCAGGCTGCGTCTGGGGGGAGGGGTCCGGGAGCGCGAGCGCCCTCCCGGGCACGAGGACAGACGACCTCCCTTCGAGATACAGCCCATGGGGGCCGTTTCCACGCACCCCACGCTCCCATCTCTGTCCAGGGATGCGGCTGCCAGGTCCGGGGAGCACGCGGAGCCCATCTGTGCTTTCTTCCAAAATGACAGGGAGTCACTTCCTGGTGTCCCCCAAAGCACCCGGTGGGAGCGGGGGAAGGCTTAGAGGCATTGAATGTTCCTGACGCCCACATGGGGAGGAAGGCAGATGAAGAGTGGGAGGAGGGTGCCCAGCCACGGGGCCCACACGCACCGTCCCATTTTGCTCAAGTAAAATTCCTACGTGAAACAAGGCTGCTCCTGCCACCTTGACCCTGAAGATGCCAGGTCACTCATGCTGCCCCAGCAGGGACAGAAGCATCGTGTCACCGGAAACCGTGTGCACCACAAAAAGAGAAAAGGAGATGGGACCCGTGGATTTTAGTTCAATGGAATGGTCCACGATAGGAATTCTGTTATCTGAGCAGAAAGAAACTTGTTTCCATGGTGTCCCAAAAGGAGGGTAGGAATAATCGGTTTGACCTTGATTTTGAGCCCGTCCTCCGAGGGACACCCACCCTGTGTCTGCGAGGGGCTGTCTCTGGACCCCCCTCTCCTGCTGGACCCCAACACCAGACCTCACGGGAGCAACCACACTCCGAGCCCGGCCAGGCCACAAAACGCTCCCACCGCCCTCCACCCCTCGGGGATCCAGACCCATCCAGGCTCATCCTCAGAGTTCCTTTGCCACCTTCGCTAGAATGTCATTACCTGTTCTTTCTTCTTCAGGAACTAAATGCCATGTAAATTGCAGTAAAAGCAAATCAACCTGATTTATGGAGCTTAATTACCAGCATGAGATTGAACATCGACACACGCAAAATTCGGGGCCGGACTGTAGGCCTTTGCGTGTTGTCCCTGGGACCTGCCTCTGACGGTCCTGCATCTGCCCTGGCCTCCTTGGCGGTGACACTTAGGCCCTGACATTTCCCTAGCGATTGTCTTGGTCCCCAGGCCTGCTTTGGGCTGAGCTGACCGCAGGCCCGGGGACAGCGTCCCAGCAGGAGCACGAGGAGGTGGTCAGCTGCCTCACTTCGGGACTCCGGGGTTCGCTGGAGGCCCTTCTGCGGTCCGGAGCCGCAGAAAGATCCAGGCTCTAGAGCCTGGGCTTTCCGCTCCTAATCTCGAGCCCTGTTTGCAGCAGAGCAAAGGCGAGGACCACGCCTGCCCTTGAAGGGGCAGCTGCCGGCCGCTCCTCTGGCCCAGACGCTGTCACACTCGAGCAGGGCACAGAAACAAAGTGAAACATCGGTCGCCTGTTTCGGGATGCGAGTGAGGCTCTTTGATTTCCACCCCAGAGACCCATGGAGCTAGAAGGAACCACCTCGACCTTATGATTTATTTCAAGCAAAAGCGGGTTCGCCCTGATTTTCGGGGCGCCTGCTTCCTCCTCCCTCTCCTTCCGGCCCGATTCTGCCCTTGGGGCTCGACCACGATGACGGTGATACAAACAGCTGCTCACGACCACATCGGACGGGACGGGACGGGACAGGAGGCTGCGAAGCCCAGAGCAGGTGGTCGGGGCCCGAACTCGCCGAGGAAACAAATTCAGATCCCGCCGGTGCGTCAGGAACACCACGTGAGGACGTGGACTTGGAGAAATATCTGCTGGTGCCGGCGGGGAAAGGCGGCGGTCAGGTCACGGCCCCGGAATCAAGGCGCTGTCCGGGGGAGGTGCCGTGGAGGGGAGCGTTCCCGCACGTACACGGAGGACAAATGATATCGCAAAGTCAACAGGCACCGGGCAGATAACAGCCACGGCCCGTACCAGGCCCGGCACCCAGGGCGGCGGCGATACGGGCTGTTTCTTTAAAAATAGAGCAAACAGAGGCCTGCATCAGAGCAGACAAGAACCAGGTTGCCTCAAGGTCATCCATCGCACTACCCGTAGGGTCCGTTTACCCTGCAGCATCTGAAGGCGCCTCTTAATTCAATAGTCCAGGCTTTTCCGAGCACGCGACACAAACACCCCTAAATTCCTTCCGAACAGCCAGGCGGGAAGGGCAGGACAGGTCGTCTGCAAAAAGCCACTGAACAGCCCAAACCACTTACCTGTTACGTTGCCTGAAGATGCTCTCCTCGGCCCAATGAGGGCCACCCTGTGGGTCTCCGAAGAGCACACGACCTGCCCCCAGGAGGGCCGCATCTCCCAACTCCTCACCTCCCACCTCACCTTGCTCCCACCTGGCCGGCCGCTTCTGCAGGTGACCCGACCTTGAGAGGCACACACGGCATCGGGCGCCTGGGGACAGCAGGGGACAGGCCGGCCTGCACGGTCCAGCTGGCCAAGCTGTGGCCTCCCCAACTCTGGGCTGTTGTGAATCCTGGCTGGCCTGCTCTTCCGTCCATCTGGTCAACCTACTACCCCTCTAAACCTTCTAAGTCTACAGAGCTCAGGCTGTCAGCTGGCAGCCGGTAGGGGGCTTCTGTGTCCCCTGATGTCCACACTCCATGTGCTACCACAAACCACACTCCCCCAGCTTGCTGGAGAGTGGGGGCGTCCTGCGTTCGGGGCACCCTCGTGTCCTTGTGAAGGGCATGGAGGTCTCAGGTCTGCGGCCACTGCCACCAGCACATGCACCGACTCAGGCAGCCTCTTTGACCTTTACGGAGGGTTTCCAAAGCTGACGGGCCCTGGGGAGATGCTCAAGGGCTGCTGGGGGTCCAGGAGCCTCCCAGGGGTTAGGAGGAGGCCGTGCCCATCTCTAGGGAGCAGCGGAGGCTCCAAGGCAGCCTTCCAGGCCGTAAAGACTCACGAGAGGGGAAAGACAGATGCAGATTCGCCCCTTGCTGTACACAGAAGGCCGAGACACACAGTTTGGGAACTTCTCCAAAGCCACGGAGCAGCTGGGGGGAGTCGGCTCCCCTGACCCCCGCTGCCCTGGTCCGCTGTAGGGGACACGGCTGCCGGCCACACAAGGCCCTCTTCCCTCCTTGGACAGCGCGCCCCTTCCTAGAACTGACCTCCATCCAAGCACTTTTGGAAGTTGTGAAACACCCAGAAGGAATCTGGGTTGGCATTTGCATTTTCCATCCAGGCAGGGTCCCTGCCAAAAATACCACCGAGCACTGGCCGTGTGGAGCCAGCAGAAAGGCTACGACCAGAGGGGAGAGCGCTTCTGTGGGGCCCACGGTCCTTACGAGACCACCTTGAAAGCGCCCCCACTGGGGCCCAGTGACGCTCGTGGCCCGAGCAGGATACCTCCGGGGGGAGGGCTGCCTTTGGGGGTGTCAGCAGCCGTGTCCCCACCTAACCGGCCTCCCTCTCCTGACCGCACACGGGCTCCAGGACCATCGAGCCAGGCCCAGATCGTCAGGGAAATGTAAACCACAAGGTGCCCCTCTCTGTCCCCGCTCATCTGAGAAGCGCGGGCTGCTCTTAGGGAGCCAGCTGACCCGGGCAGCCCGGCAGGAGGCCCTTGGCATGGATGTGCCTGGGGCATCTGTGGCAGCGTGGCCACCAGCCACGTTTTACGAGCTGCCCCTGGCTGCTCCTGCCAGGAGGTGGGCCCCCATCTGAGGGGCTTTCCCGGGAGCAGAGACTCCTGTTCTGGGAGAGTCCATCCATCTCTGAGGTTCTGCCGAGATTGCAGCCTTAGCACCTAAGATCCAGACGGGAAGCTCGGGGGGTTTAAGACATGAGCTCATTAAAGACACATTTCCGGGAAGAGAGCGGGCACAGCGGACGGGGGCTGCCAGGCAGCTACGAGGCCCTCTGGTGTTTTCGGAGTCGCGTCATGCAAGCCGCAGGATAAAATAAGCCTGGGAAATGTGACATTCGAATGCTCTCTCCTACCCAGCCTCCTGCCCCCGGCGGCTCAGCTCACCCGGCTTTATAAATAGATGGAACACGAGATAAATGGCCGCGATCAATCACCCTGCACGACAGAGCTCACCTCCCAGCCGAAGTCCACCTCCTTCAGTGCGGCCCGGGGCGCCACCATGTACGGGCCAAACCGCTCCCCGACCTCCATCTTCTTCTTGGCCCAGATCCCCAGGCCGGCCCCGGGGATGGAGGACTCGCGGAGCTCGAAGTCTGGTGGGATGGGGATGTCCTCAGGAATGTAGACGGGGGCCTCGTAGGGCGAGCCTTCCTTGGGGGTGAAGTCCTCGCTGGTGGGGAAAGGGGACGGCGGCCCCATGGGGATGGGGGACATGATGCTGTCCTCGGTCTCGTCCTCGGCACTCTCGCCAGCCAGCAGGTCGGGGTCCGGCCCGTACATGTTATTTACAATGTCGCCGTCACCTGGAGGAGACAAGGCAGCGTCAGGCTCTGCAGCTCTGCTTCCCAGGGCTCAAGGCTCGGGACCACCTGGGACATGGGACAGAACAGAACCAAGGGCGCCAGAGGCCCAGGGGTCGCCCGGCCGCCACCCCTGCCTGGGAGGCACGGCCTCTGCTAGGGGCTCCCAGGGGACTGTTCCAGCAGCGTCTTGGGGAGCAACGCAGACCCCTGGGGGGCTCCCCGAGGCCCCGGGGGCAGCCCGAGGACACGCTGGCCCGTTCTGCGTTAGGACAGGCGGGAAGGAGGTGCCCACACTCCACAGGTCGGGGGCGGCGGGGGAAGCCGACACACCAGACACCCGACCCGGGGCTGATGGTGAGGCATTCCTTCTGGAACCGCTTTGTGTCTGCAGCCTTGGAAATTAGGGAACGGGGGCAAGTCCCAAGTTCTTGGGAAGACTCAGAATTTGGGTTACTGTGAAATTTGCCATAATACCTGGGCTGCTCTGGGCAGCTCAGTGGGGCCGGCTGGGCCCTGGGGAGAGTTCCTGGAAGTTCCCGATGAACTCATGGCAGGTTAGGACAGAGGCCTGTTGAGGTCATGAGTATGGGACCCATGGGGTGGCAGGTCATGGGACTGAGCAAAAGGGTCCCCAGCTTGTCTGTCTGCTGTGGGCCTTTCTTCGGGGTCCAGCCCAAGAGGCAGTTGGTGCCAAAACAGTGCCACCTAGAAGTTCACCCGAGGGTAGCCCGAGGCACAGAAAAGATAATAAAGAGTGGGCGGGGGAGAGACAGGGCAAGCAAGCAGGTCCAACAGCCAGGAAATCAGCTTCACTGCTCGGTATCGACCCGAGAGTGGAAAGCAGGGAGGCCGATGGGTAAGGATGCCCAGCGGCGTTAACCCACAGCCCCCCGAGGGAGGGGCAGCCCAAGTGTCCATCAGCAGATGAGGGGATCAACGCGTGTGGTCCATCCACACAACAGAATATTTATATTAACATAGAAAAGAGAAAAGGATCACTGACACAGGCTGCAACACGGGTGAGCCTTGCAAACATCCCTCAGAGTGAAGGAGGCCGAACACAAAAGGCTACGTGTCCTACGACTTCATTTATGTGAAACGTCCGGAAAAAGCAAATCCACAGACACAGAATCCATGTTCGGGGGGAAAACCGAGAGTGACCGACTGATTGGCACATGGTCTCCTTTGGGGGAAGAAAATGTTCTGGAACCAGATGGAGGGGGCGACTGCACACCCTGGTGCCTGTGCCCCGTGCCCCTGAATTGTGCACTTTAAAAATGGTTCATTTTTATATGCTGTGAATTTCACTCAATAAAATTAAAGAAGTCAGAGGAGAGTGAGAGGAGGAGAGGGGAGGCCCGGGGGTGGGAGGCGCACGGGCGGATTGCTCATGGCTTGGAGCCCGCTGACCTCTGATCTAGATGCTTCCGCCCAAGGCCCTCCTTCTGGGACTTGAAAACCTTAGAAAGTGACCCAAACGCTGTGGTCACTTTGGCCCTCATCTCGCGGCCCCCTCCCTGCTCCTGAAAGGGTCGTCTCCAGGGAGACGGGAACTTTTCAGTACGAGTAAAACGACCTCAGATCCGATGGAGAAGTAACAAAATGTTTTCTTTCAAAAGAAACCAAAGTCTAAAAAAAAAAAAAAAAAAAAGAGAAAGAAAAAATGGGGATAACACTTATTTAATTTAGCAGTATTCACAGAAGTAATTATTATGTTTTATGTGGCCAACGGTTCCTTTTTAATTGACTCGTAGGATCCTTTCAAAAATGCAACAACAGAACGGCAGCTGCTACTCCCCCATCCTGGGGACCCGAGGCTGTTTAGGTTTGAAAGAACACCCCGACCCTTCCTGGGGCTGCGCGCGCACGAAGGTGTATTGCGGGGATAATTAACATGCCACCTTATCATGTGACCTGGTGACTGCACAGAGCTCCCAGCAGACTCAGGTAGGACCCCCCCAGCGCGCTCCCTGACCCCTCCAGGGTCTGATGCCTTTGCTTCCGGGCCGGTAGGAGTCCGGCTCTGTTGATGTGAGGGCGCTGGGCAGAGAGCGGGGACGTGTCCCCATCCCGTGCATATCCATCTCAGGGCTCTTTTTGTTTTTCTGGGTTGTTTTTTGTTTTGTTGTGTTTTGTTTTCTTTCTGTTTGAATTCGACTTCCCAAAACTCCTCACCTACTGGAGGAAAATCAACGCTTGAAGGGCACGTTTGATTTACTGGCCGAGCAAACAGCTTAGGAGAGAAAGGTGGTGTTTCCTGCTGATTAAAGGAAGGCTGTGTATCGCCCACCTCCCACCCGCCGCAGTCACCGAGGTTAAGTGATTGCCCGGAGCCGCCAGGAAAGCCCAGGTCTCGTTCTGCTGCCCCACTGCTGGCGGGGAGGGGGCCCTCTGTTTTCAGACGTGGCTGAGAGGAGGCCTAAGGGTGCGCAGAAAACATCTGGAGAAAAGGAGGCGCGCTGAGCAGCCCCCCAGGCCCTGCAAGAAGCAGGAAGCGGCTCGGATGCTGCTGGAGCCCGTGCGGGGCCAGCACAAACTGTCCCCCCCCCCGAACCCCGGGTCCCCGAGCAGCTGGGGGGCTGGATGGAAGGAGCATTCTCCCTCGGCCCAGTGCCCCAGCCAGACTGCCCTCGGGACGGGTGGCCCAGCAGGAGCCCCTCAGCCCCGGGCTGCCGGGCATTTCCAGGGAGGGGGCATCATTACCCCGGCCCCCTTCCCCTGCCACCCAGGCCTGTGACCACCGTCACATTCCCAGCCAGTGCTCTCTGGAAGGGCGGAATGCAGTGCCAGGAACATGAGCTTTTTATGACCTTGGGAATCTAGGCTGTGCCATGGCATGTTATTTACTCATGAGGAGACCGAGGTCCTTCACTGGGGTTTTGTGGTAGTTTCAGGCTCAGGGTTCATGACTGAGTCCGTCATCCCCAAAATTTCTCCTGGGAGATCTACCCAAATAATAAAAACAGGGAGGAGAGGGGAGGGGAGGGTGCAGGCAGCGGCAGGAGGAAGAGGAGAGGCACGGGGCGATCCTGAGCCACGGCCACGGCCGTCAGGCCACAGGGCACCTGCCACCGGGGCCGGGTCCCAGCCAGGGCGGCAGGCTCTCGGCGAACTTCATGCCGAAACCCCGTTGGAGGCTTGTCTGCCCTCTCTCACCCAGATCCCTAAAGCCACCCCTCCACCCCCCAGAGAGCCCCATCCAAACATCAAACCCACGGCCAGGATTTCAGGGTCTGGAGCGAGAGAAGGCCCCCAATGAGCACCGCTGTGCCCGACTGGCCGGGGGCAGAGGGTCCCTCCAGTACCGTCCGTGGGGCTGGCAGCCCTGCCGTGGCTAAACGAGCAGTATCCCGGGCGGGGGACATAAAGACCCCCAGCCCTTCCCTGAAGCTCCAGCTCCTGGTTGCTCGTAACCCTGGAATCAGGCCGATTTAAGCCTTGATCTGCGGCCGGGGGAGTGTGAGGCGGGCTTCTCTGAGCCACCGTGTGTTTTGCTCTGGTTCCTCCTTTATTGTGTGGCGGGATTTGTAGCAGAAGCTCTTAAACCGTGCAGGGCACGGGGAAGGCCGTGGGCCGCCCGAGGCCACCTCAGCCAGCCCCCTGCCTCCACGCGGCCCTGTAGGTGGCGGGACATGGCGGCCTCTGCCCGGAGACCCCCAAGAAGAAGGGAGGAAAACGCGCCGTGTGGGGGCCGCCCTTCCACCTCCAGCGCTGCCTCCACCAGGGGGGCGGCCAGGAGGGTCTCTGGGGGGCGTCGTACTGCAGTCTGCAGAGAGGTCAGGTGTCAGGGTGGACGGAACATCACATGCTTTTCAGAAGACTGGCCGTTATGGGAAGAAGATGCTTCAACATTCCTTCCTAAAACACCTGCACCCAGCCTCCTGGGCCAGCCCTGTCCTGGGGCGCAGACCCCAACCTCTGGCCTGGCAGGCTGCCCCTCGACACCGCCCTGGTCCAGGTGGAGCGTCTCATTTGGGGCGGGGGTGCTACACGTCACCCCACAGACACCAGGGCACAGGCACCAGGAACAGGGGACGGCGTGCTTGGAAGAAGCCGTCCGGGCCCAGAGGTGAGCTCAGCCTGATGCCGGCTGGGCCTCACCCCGCAAATGCCACAGAGCTGCCTCCCCCGCACCCCCAGCACGTGCTGTGAGACCCTCCTTTCCTCCCCCGAAAGAGAAACACCCTCCACACAAACAAAACACACGGGCCGCGCCTTGGGGTAAAACTGAAAATGCATCCAGGTCTGGGTCTCCTTGCCGGTTCAATTGTGTCTCACCCTCATCACCGGGTTTAGAAATGTAAGTGGGTGCGTGAACGTCACAAGAAGGCAAAGTGGCTGCAGAGGCTCCGGCGGGGTGACACGTGGCCTGGGGGCCCAGCCTGCAGGATGAGGCAGCTTGACCTGTGGGCCCGAGCACCCCCTCCCCCCAACAATAGCCTATGCGGCAATCATCTCGGGGTCAGTAGGTCAAAAGCAAATTGCCCTCAGCCAACTTGATGCTGACTCTGGAATGGGGGGGACTACCACCCCCCAACAGGGCAGAAGAGATCCTTACACGAGAGGGAAAAGAGGGACCCCTGGACCCCCATGAGCCGAGCTGCCCAGGAAGGGGACTTGGGGCACCGCTGTCGTACCCATGCTGGTGGCTGTGCTGGACCTGGAACTCGGTTTGCTGACGGAGCTCTGACGGGGAGGACAGTCGACGGCGGAGTCCACCCAGCTGCCGAGAGGTCACCTCGCTGTCTGCCCTCGGCCTTGGCCTGCTCCCTGTGGACCTGGGATGCTCGGCCCTGCCCAGTGAGGACTCGTGGGCCAGATGGCCGCCTGCTTCCGGGCTGCCACCTGAGGTCCTCCCTGCCCTCTGCAGCCGGCCCAGTCACTCCACAGACCCCAGCCCCGGAGGCTCTGTCCCCTTCTCAGGCCTCAGAGCCAATGGAACCGCTTCCTGTGTTCATCCCCAGAGGAGGACCAGGCAGCCTGGCCTGGGCCGGCCGCGCCACTATCAGCTGGCCACCCTGGAAGTGGCTGGGCTCCCGGAGCTGACCCCTTCTCCATGTAAATTAGAATAAACGCACCCGCCCTGGGCAGCGACGGTGACACTTGTGGGAGTGGCATGACGGCCAGGCCCAGGCTCAGGTCTCGGTTGGCTCCCCCGAAGCTCCTGGCCGCCCACATCTCTTTCCAAGATCACATTTGGGGCTGAAGTTTGTTTACAGACCTCCTCCTCAGTCAAGGACATGCCCGGGTCGGGTCAGGCCCCCTCGTACATCTTGTGAGCCGCCCCCTTCCTGGAGCCCCAGGAGGCCCAGCGCAGGCCCTGGGCCGGGAGCTCCCTTGGCCGTGCTGCACCCTGTGACCTCTGAGCCACAGAATCCACAGCCTTACCCCTTGGAGGAGTGGGGTTCTCGTGGGAGACCTGCCTGCCCGGCAAAGACATAACCCGGGTCCCACAGCGCTGACTCAAGGACACACGGGGACTGGGCACCAAGGGACACTTCTTGAGTCAGGCAGAGTGAGGTCGACGCTACGCTGAACTGAGCTGGGAACTGATCTCAGGTGTGGCCTCTTGTCTGAAGGAGCCCAGGTGCGTTTAGGAGATAATAACAGATCCCAAATGCCCCTGGAGACAGGACCATACGGCGTGGCGTCCAGCTGGGGGTCAGGCCAAGGTCCAGCAAGCTCCACGTCCAGAGCTGCCCACGGGACACAGACCAGCTGGGGTGGCCCCCACAGCATCGCCCAGAGGGACAAGTCCAGTCTGAAAGGCAAGTCACCGGCAGAGGTGCCCCTCTGGCTCAGGGGTTCTCAGAGCAGGGTCCCCAGACCAGTGGCACCGGCATCCCCATGGCACTTCTAGAGATGCAACTCCTGGGCTCCACCCAGACCTGCTCGACCTGAACCCGACGGGGGCTGGACCAGCCAAGTGTCAGAACCACTGTGGGAGCTCAGCAAGGGGGAAGGGCAGCTGTGTCTGCAGTGCCCCGACGATCAGAGTGCAGCGGGGGGGATGGGACTCGGCACAAGGGGAGCAAGTCACCTTAAACCTTCCAGGAGCTCTCCCTGGCAATCTGGACCAGCACCCAACTACACGGCCCCGTTTCATGCATCCCTGACCTGCTGCAAGTAACCGAAAATGTGCCACTTAGCAGGAGAAAAGAGACCGTCACCGCATCTCCCGTAACCCTGCCTAGTCTGCACCTCAGACTGTTTTCCATCAGAAGCACTTGGAGGAAGAAGTCTTTGTTAAAGGAACCACATCCCGGCAGAGCTCGGTCCCGGCCTGGTTCATTCCACCCGCCGCACACCCCGCCCCGGCTGGACAGGAAGGTGGGGTTTGCCAAGGGCTTCCCAAGGGCAGAGTGAGAGCCTGCCCTCGCCCGGCTTGCAGGGCAGCCTCCAAAGGGTCAGCCGCAGACACGAGCTGCTTGCTTTTATTAACGAGTCTTTGGGGGGTGAAAGGGGACGAGAGCTGCAACAGCATGTCCAAGTGTTCCCCCTTTCCTGGCGTCGCCGGCAGGGACAGGACCCACAGTTCCGTGCAGGACACACTCCGTTGTATCTCAGTGAGATGGGCTGGGCCAGGCCTCTCTGGCCTTTTCAGCGGAAGCCTCCTACACAGAGGGCACCAGACACGGGGCCACCTTCAGGAAGTGCCCTCTCCAGGATCTGTGGGGGCCCAGGTCTGAAGTCCCTGTCGTATCAATCAACAGCAAGGACCCCAAACCATGGCCTCTCCCAGGGAGAGGCAGGCTGGGGCACGGGCACGCCCCGATCCCATGGCCAACTCCAGGTTTGAATGTCCGGGTAGTGATCAGTTTCACCAGGCCTGTCAATGCAGTATTTAAAACTTACGGTTCAAAAAAAATTTTTTTTAAGAATTAAAGTTACTGTTCAGTTCAACTTATGAAAGGAATACGGTGGTCGAGGCGAAGCCGAGTGGAGAATGGACAACCCACCCGATCACAGCCCTGAGACCTTGGGCAGCACATCCCTGGTTGGCCACATGCCCATGCAATTCGAGGACCGTCCCGGAGAGACTGCGAAAGCAACCTGGGGACCACAGGTGGGCCTGGTCAGAACACTGTCTGCCTTGGCTCTGCCCGCCTGTGTGTGACAGGTGCTGACAGGCCTCAGGGAGCACGCAGCCAGCACTGCGGTGACTCTCTCCTCCAGAGAGGAGGCAGAGATGTGACTTCACCCGTCTTGTACATCATGGAAGGGACGCTCGGGGAGTGAGGACTTGCTCAAGGCCACACAGCTAGTCAGGGCCAAGCCGGGAGTGTTTAGACAGTCTTGAACGAAAGCCCTCAGACCCCGTATCACACAGCTCCAGTGTTCCCACCCCTGTGAGAAAGCACCTTAAAGAGTGCCCAGCCTTTAGTGATGGCCTTCCTCGTGTCCACAGAAGACACACAGGAAATGAATGGGTAGATTTATGGGTGGACGGTTGGGTCAGTGGATGGGTAGATGAGGGGATAAGTGGATGGACAGATGGACAGATGGATGAATTCAGGAATAAATACATGGATGAATGGAGGGGAGGGGGGATGGAAAGATGAGTCAGAAGATGGATAAATGGGTAGATGGATGGTGGATGGATAAATGGTGGATGGATTGATGGACTGTGGAATTGTGGTCAATGGATGGTGGATGGATGGATAGTGGCATAATTGTGGATGGTGGTTGGTGGATGGATGGATGGTGATAGAATAATAGTGGATGGATTGTGGATAAATGGATAGATGGTAGATGGATGGGTGGATTGATGGATGGATGGTGGATGAACGAATGGTGGATGGCTGGATGGTGGATGGAGGTTGGGATGAATGGTGGATCAATGGATAGGTGGTTGGTGGGTAGATTGATTAATGGGTAGATAGTGGATGGATGGGTGTAGAGTGGGTGAATGGATGCATAAATGGATGGGGGCGAGGACAATCTTGAGGGCAATTTTTTAAAAAATATTTATTTATTTATTTATTTATTTATTTTAATTTTTGGCTGTGTTGGGTCTTCGTTTCTGTGTGAGGGCTTTCTCTAGTTGCGGCAAGCGGGGGCCACTCTTCATCGCGGTGCGCGGGCCTCTCACTATCGCGGCCTCTCTTGTTGCGGAGCACAGGCTCCAGACGCGCAGGCTCAGTAGTTGTGGCTCACGGGCCCAGTTGCTCCGCGGCACGTGGGATCTTCCCAGACCAGGGCTCGAACCCGTGTCCCCTGCATTGGCAGGCAGATTCTCAACCACTGCGCCACCAGGGAAGCCCCGAGGGCAATTTTTAATGACATAGGTGGAAAGGAGGAATCCTCACCACCCACCCCCTGACTCTTCTTCCCCGAGATGAAGCCCCACTAACAGGAGGCTCGAGTCTGATTGGTTAATCTGAAGACAATACCTGGGCTTGCTGGGCCCAGACCCCACCTCTTGGAAGAGCGCCGGGTGTCTCTGCTGCTCGTTCAGGGCTTCCCTCCCTCCACCCGCGCAGGGTGGCATGCCTGGTCCAGCATTGTAGGGGTCGGGGGGCACATCTGTGATGCCGGGGTTCAGCCGCAGGCCTGCCCGGCCCTCTCACCTTCCACCGGAACCTTTTTGGAGAAACAGCATGGGACTTTGGTTCCCATCCTCTGACTTTGACTTCTTGAATCAAGCAGAGAGGAGTGCTGTGTACTGCGCCCCTCAGAGACCCCCCCAAACTCCTTCCCCAGAGCCTATAAGTCCCCGTGGTCTGTGACCGTCACAAGGACCATCTCAGCTGCTGCTGGGCTGGGAGGGGACGGACAGAGGGACGAGCGCACTCAGATGAGCCGGGTCTGGGGGAGCCACCGGCTAAGGTGGTGAAATAAGATGCCCTGAATTCTAATCGGGATATCGGTGCAGCCACCTTCCCGTCCAGCACAACAGGCGAGGGGGAGCCCCCTCCTCGGTGGGAGGGTCCTTGGGCCACAGCCCCACTTCCGGAAACGGTTTGCTAGAAAGAGAAACCTGGGAATTGACGGGGTCAGTCTTGCTATTGTTCTCGAGCTTTTAATCAACCGCAGCCACCACGGCGACCCCTCCCCCAGCCCTGGACCTTGGCTTTAAGACAGGAACTAAGAGTCCCCATTCCAGGAATGCCCCTGCCCAGGGCTGCGGCCACCAGGGGTCTCACCGCCTGCCCGAGATGCCCAGGGCTGTGGCCGCCCCGGGCACCTTGGCTCCTGGCCTCCCCCTCGCCCGTCACCGCTGAGCTAAGCCCAGAGCAGAGCGCGGCTGTTATTAACGCGGCAGATTAATAGCACCGGGAAAAGACGTTCCTGCAAACATGCTAAATATTAATAACAGTCGGTGGCCGTTTATATTCCCAAACCCACTCCTGGGACCGTGCCTGCAGGGACCGGAGGCTACGAGCCCCAGCTGCCGGGCTAATGGAGCTGCATTATCATCAGGGCCTGGAGAGCCCGGGAAGGCGCAGGGCCTGGGGTCTCGCTCACCGCCCTGTCCCAGCCACTCCTGCGAGGGCCCGAGGTACGGACACCTCCCCCCAAAAGATGCAAGCTTCCCCCTCCTCTCCCCGTCCTGACAAGATGGCAACCGCTTTCCTGGCTACTGCCACACACGTGCACTTCTTTTGTCTCAAACCCTGAGCTGGCGGGGGCGGGTCCAGGCCTCTGACTTGGCTGACCGCTCCACCGGCCCCCACTGCCTCTGGTCACCTGATGACAATCGGGAGCTGGTGCGACTCCCAAGACGTCACGGCTTGAACTGTGCCCCCAAAAGAGATGTACTGGTGTTCGAACCCCCGGAACCTGTGAATGTGACCTGATTTGGAAATAAGGTCTCTGCCGGCGTGACCAAGTTAAGATGAGGTCATTAGGGTGGCCCTGACCCAACGGCTGGTGTCCTGATAAGAAGAGGGGACAGAGTCACACAGAGAGACACCCGGGGAAGACGGCCACGTGGTGACCGAGGCCTCCAAAAGGGAGACGGTAAACGTCTGCCGTTTGAAGCCCCCAGTTGAGGGTACTTTGTTACAGACACGAAGGCGCAGGCACAAAGAGCAAGGCTGGAGGGCCCTGACCAGCCACAGTACGTGGCCCCGGGGCTGCCGTCACCTCTCACAGGGTCCCCCAACAGAAGGCCCCCGCCTGCCCCTCTGTTCTTAGTCTACCCGTAGCACCGAGTAGCAGGTCACCATCTACCCATTTTGCAGACGAAGAAACTGATGCCCAGAGGGTAAAGGAGCAGGTGAGGCCCTTGCCCCGTTCCCTGCACGAGTCTCCAGCTGCTGGCTGGCCGCTGCCAAGCTCAGCCGACCTCAAGGTCAGATCACCTCCCGGGGTCAGCCCCGCACGTCTGGGAGAACCAGAGGTGGTACAGAGGTGAATCCAGAAGGGGACTCAGAGGAACTGCTCCTGCCGCCCTCCCCTCCCACACGTGAGGTCGGCGGGTGGGCCCTGGGCGAGCGTCACACCCACCCCACACCCCTGGGGCCCCTGCGCCCTCCTCAGCGTCCTGCCGGCAGCCTGGCCCCCATGTCGTGAGACTGCCTCTGAGACAGCTCCGGGAGCCCGCTGCCCTCGGAGGCCCCACCCCAGACCCCCACGGCCCAGCCGAGTGGCCACAGAGCTGTGAGGGGCTCTGCCGGCAGCCCAGACCACCTGGCCTTCCTTAAAGCCGGCGCATGATTCTAAGACGATTATTTCTCTGCGCAATGCTCGGGGGACTCCGGCTCCGGCGTGCCTATTTCAGGCCCCGCATCCACTATTTCCTCCCTGCCTCCGTTGCCCGGGGCAGGCTCTGAATGACTTGCGATGCCACTGTAATTTTGATCAAGGCTTGTTCCCGGTCAAAAGCCTCTTTGTTTCAGAGAGATGTGATTTGGCCTTTTTTCTTCCTCTCCTTTATTCCTTGGTTAATATACCACTTCCCTGAGCCCCGGGGGCAGCGAGGTAGCCCACGGATTGCTCAAATCTCATGTTTTTCTTCTAAATCACCGCCGACTCTCCCTGGCCCCTGTGCTAAGCACCGTGTGAGCTGGCGGCTCAAGCAGGGGGTGTCCCCTAACCCGTCACCTCCGTACTGTTCATGCACCAGAGGGGCCCCGGGCCCCAAGACGCCCCCAAATATCAAGGGAGGGAGGCTCTACACACCAACTCTGTAACCTCACATCTGGCAACACCACAGTGTGCTCTTGTAAAGACTGAAATAAAAGACGCCTAGCATAACATTTACCGCCTTAATTATTTATAAGTGCACAGCACAGTGGCATTAAGCACATGCGCGCTGTGGTACAAACATTACCACCATCATCTCCAGAACTTTCTCATCTTCCCAGACTGACACTCTGCCCGCCTGAGACACTCACTCCCCACCCCTCCCCCAGCCCCGGGCCCCACCCTCCTACTTTCTGTCTCTGTGAGTGTGGCTCCTCCAGGGACCTCACAGAAGCGGGATCACACAGAACGTGTCCTTTTCTGTCTGGCTTATTTCACTCGGCATCATGTCCTCAGGGTCCATCCACGTTGGAGCAGGTGTCAGGATCTCCTCCCTCTTTAAGGCTGAATAATATTCTGTCTCATGGATGGACCACATTTTGTCTCTCCGTCGTCTGACGATGGACACGTGGGCTGCTCCCTCCTTTCTGGTGATGGTGAGTGACGCTGCCGCGAACATGGTTGCACAAGGGTCTGTGTGAGTCCACAGGGCTTTGACCATCACCGTAGCCCACAGGAGAGAAGGTTCGTACAGGCCGTTCGCCCAAAGTGAAACCAGCTTCTGTCCGGCAGCCCCTCATCCAGATCCTGGGCCCTCCCTCCCTCGCCGTCCCGGCTGATTCTCGGGTGCCATAAACGCAGGCAGGCTCTCCTTCCACTATGCCTACAGATGCTCTCTGGACCTCAGCCCCCACCCCCATAAAAGACGGGTACATCCAACCTGCCCAGAAGTTCAAGGTACCAGCGCAGCCCGACGTGGGGACTCTGTCATCGCACGATCGCCAGGGGCCCCACGCTGGACAGCGCGCGCCAGCTGCCAGCAGGGCCCACGGCACCAGCTGGGCTCCTTCTTCCTCCAGCAGCCCTCTGTGCCCCGCGGTGCCCACACCCACCCCGCAGGAAAAGGGGACCCCATTCTGCTGGGCAGCATGGTCTTGGAGGCTCCCCAGTGAATGGGGCTTTGCCCTCAGCGTCTGGGGGGCTGCTCTGGGATTTGGGGTTTGGGGAGGCGCTCATCCAAGCTGGGCTTCAGAGGCACCTCCTCCGCCGGAGGGTCCTCGGGCCCCTCCCCTGCTCAGCCAGGTTTTCTGGGACCTCGAGGCCCGAGGGCTGTGGAGTCCTGGACCCTCCAGACGGAGGAAGGGAGGAGGGACCCAGAAGGGATGTGGCTCAGGTGCCGAGGGCAGCACGTGGCCAGGACGGGCGTGGAGAAGGGATCCCAACAGCCACAGGCGCACTGAGGGGTGGGCCGGGGCGGGGACGGTCCCCTGGCCCTAGTCAGCCACCTCTGCTGGGGGTTTGGGGGGATGAGGCCGAGGTCCCGGCACGGAGGGAAGAGCACGCGCCCGGCGGTGACCATCCTGCGCTGCATTTCCCCCCGTCTGCGCGGCCCCGCCGAGGAGGAACGGGCTGACGCCGAGCCAGCACCCCGGCCACGCCACCACACTATTTATAGACACGTTTATCTCCTTAGTTCCCACCGACCCAGCCTCTGCGGCTCCATTCACAGGCCACGCAAGCGGACAAGTGTTGCCCGAAACAGAAACAGCTGAAGAGAGCGGTCCAGGGGTGCCTCCCTCTGCCCCCCTGGGGTCCCCGTGGGCTGGGGTGCCCGTGGGAGTGCAGGCGGGAGGGGCCAGGCTCTGGGCAGGGTGGGTGGGGAGGACACGGCCCTGCTTGGAGATGCCATCAGCCAGATGCTTGGGAGGCAGAGCCCTTTCCTCCTGGGCTTCTGCTCCGCGGCCTCTGCTGCCATCGGAGCAGGCTTGGCGCTCCCAGCAGCTCGGGGTGCTCAAAATGAGAGCTGGGCCGGAGGAGGGGGCCGCCGTGTCCGTTCGCCTGCAGCCCTGGAGATGGGGTGGCCGGTGGTGGGCGAGGGTTCCCTCCCTTGAGGCCAGCTGGCTCCCTGCCCTACGCTCCCTGCCCCCACCAACCAGGGGTGGGGGGGTCCTTAGGCTGAGCCCCTCGGAGGTCAGGACTGGGGGCTCAGGGCTTCTCAGCTCCCCCATGGGCAAGTGGTGCCTTCTTGGGCCTCAGCTCTCAGGGGGCCGCGAAGACCCTCTCTTTGTCTCTGCCCCGCCCAGGCACCTGCTCCCAATCCCCTCTGCTCTCCTCTCTCAGCTGCCCGGACAGTAAGGGGCTGTAGACGGGAGGGACGAGGGGTCAGCTGGGGGCGCCCCGCCCTCCGGGCCACAGAGCCAGCGACAGCCACAGTGCCCCTCTGGAAGCCTCACCCCTTGCAGACCCCGGGGGGGCTGCCCACCTCCCCCCCCGCACACACACTCCCACCCCAGACCAGTCTCTAGCTTCGGCCGCTGCCGACACCCACCCTGGCCCTCCGGCCGCTTTCTGCCCTAATCAAGACGTTTATAGTTTTAACCATCAAATAAAGTGCTTGACTCCACCAAGCCCAGCCCCCAGCTCAGCGGCTCTGCAGCTTCATTTAGCAGGCCAGTGGCGAGAAAAAAAAGAAAGAGAGAAAAAAATTCATTAATTTTTATTAACAGGGAGAGCCATTTGTTCCCTGTGACAATATTTGACTTGTCGAAATGATTTTCACCTCTGCCATGAGGTGGGCGCTCCCACATACATCACCCGATTACTCGGAGCATGCTGGCCGCAGTCATTAGGCAGTGAATTAACGACAATCCCACCACTATTAATCACCCTGACAAAGGCGTGAGCTCGCTGCTGACCCGAGCGCGGCTGGCCCGGGACCTGCAGCCCGAGCAGAGGCCCGTGCAGCTCCGGGCGGCCCCAGGGGCTGGAGCAGGCACCCGGCCCTTCCGTGCCCGCCCCCCGGCATCCTGACACCAGCTTGGGGGGGCCAAAAACCGGAGTTTTCTTCCTTGGGGACAGTGTTGTTTTACTGTCACCCTCCTCGTCCAGGTGGTGACCGACATCCACGTGCCTGCCGGGAAGTCCACCCCAATAACCTGACTTGATCCCCGAGACACAGCCCAGCATCGAGGTCCATCATTACCCCCATTTTATGGATCAGGAAACTGAGGCACTGAGAAGCCAGGACCTGCCCACGGGGCGGCACCGGGGCTGAAATCCGGGTCTGAGGAGTTGCGGCTTCTGCTCTGGCTCTGACCCCCGTGACAAGGTCTCTGATGCCCCCAAGACAGCCGTTGCTGGAGGTGGCATCAGGGAAGCTAGTGGGGGTTTTTCTTTGGTTCCTGATAAGCTTTACAAGAATATTTTCGGATTGCACATACTCAGAATGGCAGGGCTAACCTTAGAAATCTGATGTGCATGAAGTTTATTGGCTCCTAAGGTCCCAAACTATGGGTTTTTTGGAAAACGATGAGCAGAAAAGTCTCAGGTAGTACAGGAGATGCCCCACTTAGATGAGGGGAAATGAGGCTGGGAGGGACCTGAACAGGGGGGTGCTGGGAGACCCCAAGGCAGGGACATCGCAGACCGACTCAGGGGATTTCCATCTCAGGTCTGGGCTGTAGACCCACCGGCAGCAGCCTTGAGTTCCCCTGAAATGGTCCCATCCCAGGTCCTTGAACCTGAGGGGTCGGCCCCCAGGGAGGCGGATGGGCAGAGGGTCTGGGCAGCACTCCGGGCTCTGCGTTAGCTAGACGACACGCCTGCCTTCGTAGCTTCTCTGCAGAGGGGAGCGACAGGCCCACCTGTCAGAGTCCTGGTGGGACCAGTGACGTGACATCTGCAGAGCACTTGACAAGGGCCGGGCAGGTGGCAGGTGGCCCAGGAAACACTGCCCCTCCCTTCACTCCCTGACACCACTTTAACCATTTTCGCACATTAATCCAATTAATCATCTCTACATCTTAAACCAATGTCTTCCCATTAGCCCAGCCGTCAGATCTGTATTTCAGTCTGGCGAAAACCAGAGTTCGAAAGCCCGGGGGTGGGGGGCGGTGGGGGGAGGAGGGACTAACTCCCGACACATTTGTCTTCTTTCTCTGGACTTCTCATTTTTTATGCTTCAGCAAATTTCCTAATTTTCCTCATTAGCGACTAATTCACAAGTCTCAACAATCTTTCCACCTGTTCCTTTCATCGTGGCGCTTGCGAGATGGGAAATAGCCCCTTGCTCACTTGTGTGATGCTGGGGCCGCTTCCCAGCAGACATGCGGGTGGGGCCGGGGCGGTTCCACGGAGGCGCAAAGGGACCGCAGAGGTGGCACCTTCTGTGCCAGCATCGGATCCCCAGGCGGGCCCCCGGCCCCCACGGGACCCCTTGGTGACAAGCACCCGACCCAGCTCCTTCTGCCTCGGCGCCTCTCCCTAAACCTGCTTGCCCCGTGGCCCGCGGCCCGAGCTCCTGGGGCGCCGGGAGCAGCCCGTGGGCGGCTGGCTCTGGCTGGGGTGGCTCTCAGGCATCCCGTGCACGTAAGGGTGAGTGGAGGCCGCTCGTGCAGGACGGAGGCCCGGGGCTCTGGGTGAGTAGCCTCCTTATTTTTCTCTTGACAGTATTCTTGGAACATTGCCTTCTCAAGCTTGCTGCTGGTAGTAGTAGTCACGTAGTGTAGACCAGCACCGACTGGGCCCTCTCACGTGCCCTCAGCTCCTTCCGAGGCGGCAGGCAGGAGAGGCAGATGGAGCGGTGGTGACACGGTGTCTGACCCTACTTATTGCATCCGGCTGTGTGTTCTCGGACAGGTGCCTGCAGGTCTCTGGGCCTCGTGGCAGCATCTAGACAGCACAGTAACACCGGTGCCTGCTTCTCAGGGCCGCCCTGAGAGTGAAATGAGCTGACACAGGCAGGGGGGCTTCTGAGCACGCTGGACACCAGAACAGCTGGCCTGGTGAGCGTCCCACTTCACAGATGAGACCTGAGGTCACTCAGACAGGCCAAGAACCTGGTCCGGGGTGACCTCACGCTTCTACCCGCCTCCGGCCGACCCTCGGAGAGGCTCCGTCCAGCGCCCGCCACCAGCAGGGCCCCTGGTCCCCGGCAATGCACAGGGGTTTCCATGGCATCAGCACTTTCTGCTTTAAGGAGAAGCCACAGGCCACTACTGACACACTCTCGCGGAGCTGTATCCCCCCACGAAGGCCCCCCTTAATGGGACCCTGAGCCCAGTGGCAGCTGGTACATTTGAACTGGGCCCACCGCGGGCCTGGGGACTCACTGTCCTTTTAAGAATTACCCAAAGACACTCTTAGAAAGTCGCATAATGGCCCATCGCACCTGGAGTGGACCCCAGGGCGCCTGCAAAGTAACCCCCGTAATGTCTGCCACCAGCCACCCCGGGAGGGCAGACTGTCTGGCTTCTCAGCAGAGTTCTCGGGGAGCTGTTTCTCGTTACTTGCTTGCATCAATTTGATTTTCTCTGCTAAGTGGAAGGCTGTGGAAAAAGCTGGGTTTGGAAATCCATGATTTCCTGGCAGTTAATGAATTTCAGCCAAACGGAAAGCAAGGTGAGGCTCTGTTGTAGCCTCAGATCCAGACACAGGAAGGACCAGGGGCTAAGAGGAGGCTCCATCCTGCCATTCTGCCCCCCCTCAAAAGCCCACAGAAGCCCCTCTCCAAGGCGCTTCTCAACTTCCATTTTGCTGAGTGTTCAACATACCGGTGGTGCAGCCACAGGGAAAGGAAGCTGGGTACACATTCCCGAGTCCAGGTGAGCCCATCCCTGAGTCCAGGCGAGCCCCATCCCTGAGTCCAGGTGAGCCCCCATCCCTGAGTCCAGGTGAGCCCCCATCCCTGAGTCCAGGTGAGCCCCATCCCTGAGTCCAGGTGAGCCCATCCCTGAGTCCAGGTGAGCCCATCCCTGAGTCCAGGTGAGCCCATCCCTGAGTCCAGGCGAGCCCCCATCCCTGAGTCCAGGTGAGCCCATCCCTGAGTCCAGGAGAGCCCCATCCCTGAGTCCAGGTGAGCCCATCCCTGAGTCCAGGCGAGCCCCATCCCTGAGTCCAGGTGAGCCCCCCTCCCTGAGTCCAGGTGAGCCCCTCCCTGAGTCCAGGTGAGCCCCCATCCCTGAGTCCAGGTGAGCCCATCCCTGAGTCCAGGTGAGCCCCCATCCCTGAGTCCAGGTGAGCCCCATCCCTGAGTCCAGGTGAGCCCATCCCTGAGTCCAGGTGAGCCCCCACCCCGAGTCCAGGTGAGCCCATCCCTGAGTCCAGGTGAGCCCCCATCCCTGAGTCCAGGTGAGCCCACCCCTGAGTCCAGCTGAGCCCCCATCCCTGAGTCCAGGTGAGCCCATCCCTGAGTCCAGGTGAGCCCATCCCTGAGTCCCAGTGAGCCCCATCCCCGAGTCCAGGTGAGCCCATCCCCGAGTCCAGGTGAGCCCATCCCTGAGTCCAGGTGAGTCCCACCTCTGAGTCCAGGTGAGCCCCATCCCTGAGTCTAGGTGAGCACCCACCCCTGAGTCAAGGGAAGCCCAGGTGAACCCTAAGCCCAAATAAGCCCAGTCTTTGAGCCCAGGTGGGGGGTCACCCCAGGAGATTACCTGCCTGTGATCAAGTCCTCTTGGGGAAGGGCTGAGCAGAGGAGGAGGCTGGAGCTTCTGCCACCAACCCCAGCAGGCCTGAGCCATGTCTGAGCGTGTCCTCGTGTGCTGGGCCACCTCGCAGAGGCACGACCTTTCCCCGCGGTGTCACAGATACGGGGGCTGGCGGGAGGCGTCTGGAGGGCAGAGGTCCCCCCCCCCCTTGCATGGCTGGGGAGAAGGCCTGTGGTCCAAAATACCAGGGGGGGAGAGCAGGTCCGTCAGGGTCCCCTGTGCCCCGGCCCACCCGACTGACCCCCGTGGGATCTGGGCAGCCCATTGGAGGCTCAAGGCAGTCCCACAGCCCATGTCCCAGTAGCCCCCAACACGGCCCCTCCCCTGGAATTGCTTCCCTGCTTCTTCTCCTGTCAACACGGCCAGGCCTGCATAGGGCGCCACCGACACAGGTCCATGACCTCATTTCTCTTGCAGGTCACCTCACTCACCCCCGCCCCGTCCAGGCCACCCGCTGCCACCAGCACTTAGCTAGCAATTCCTCACACTTCAAATCCATCCTTTCCAGACACACTTAGCCGACTACACGGCGGAAAAGTTTTCTGTCCGATCAGCAGATTGCTTGCGGGATTACGTCGTGGCCAGAGGGAGGCCGAGGGCGGGTTTCCAATTTGAAGAGCGAAAGCCTTTCGCTCACACGGCACAGCAGCTGCGGCTCCGATGCCCTAACCCGCGAGGCCCCGACGGCCTGCGTGCGTGAAAACCATTCTGGGAAGCTGCCGGCCTCCTCCCCAGCTGACATTGATCGTGTTTCTAAAAATTAAAACAAGGCAGCAAAATCCTTCCATTTAAAGAACTCCGTCTTCTTGAATTGCCGATCACACTGTCTGCCAACCCCAGGACAACCTAAAATTACTCTAAATCACTTTTCAAACCTTAGAAAACCACGAAGCAGAATGATCTCCTGTGTTTATCACACATTATACTTAAGCTATTGGCCGGCCGTCTGAGCGGCATAGAAGTCACAGGGTGGCAGCCTCTGGAGTTTGTAGAAGACATGGGTTGGGGGGTTAGGCAGGCGAGGGCCAGAACCACAGACGAACGGCACCCCACAATCATGTCAGAGGGGTCGGTGAGCTGGCTGGACAGAGGGTGGGGGTACCCAGGTGCCGGCAGCGCCTCCAGGTGGCAGGAGCCACAGCCTGGCCAGGCAGACCTCTCCCCAGAGGTGCCCTGGGGAACACGGTTCCATGTGGGATGAATTGGGCAGCCATTCATTGTTTTGGGTTGGACAGTGTCCTCCAGATTCACGTGTTGGAGCCCTAACTCCCAGCATCTCAGAGTGTGACCTTGTTTGGAAATAGGATCATTGCAGATGTAATTAGGGAGGTTAAGATGAGGTCTTAGGGGGGCCCCAGTCCCATAAGACTGGTGTCCTTATAAAGGGGGAGGTTTGGACACAGACACGTACAGAGAGAGGCCGTGTGAAGGTGAAGCAGAGCTGGGGTGATGTGTCCACAAGCCAAGGAGCCCCAAGGATCACCAGCAAACCACCAGAGTCCAGGGGAAGGGCTGGGAGGAGGAACCAGCCCTGCGACACCTGGATCTTGGACTTCCGGCCTCAAGAACGGGAGAGGCAGATCCCTGCCGTCTGAGCCCCTGGTCTGGGGTACGTGTAGAAACCAACACACCCACTAATCGCACTGATGGATTTCACTTCACATCTTTTCACTGAGCACCCACTGTGCACGATGGTCCAGGGGCTCATTCAGGCGTCGGGATGGACACGTAGTTTGGACGACCAGGGTCTGCCGAGTGGGCAGCCAGTGTTTCTTAAAAACACCCTCTGAGGCTCGGTGCTGGGGGCTTCCACGAGCGCCCCCCTCCTAAGGCGTTCTGGAAGCTGTGTTTGCGGGTCCCCAGGCCCGGCCTCTTGGAATGGTGCCGCTCTGACCCTTGACTCCTGCCGCTGTGTGTCTGAGACTATAAAACTCGCCCCTGCCTCATCATCGACTCTGAAGGTTAAGGGGCTGCAGAGCTCAGACCCACGCCGCACGTGTCTACACTCTCCAAGTCGCTCATCTTATTTCCCGACCCACAGCAGGGTCTCCCCAGACTGCCATCGGGGTTATTCCCTCCTCGGCAGGTGTGTGTCTTCCTGTTCGGCCGGTTCACTGCCATCAACCCTGAATTACTCCCTTCCGGGGGGCAGGGTCATTTCTGTCCGAACAGGCTGCCCACAAAACCAGGGTAAAAGGACGATGAGTAAATGCACAGAGACTGGGACCCAGGCAAGGGCACTGCGCTCCCGGTGGCTCTGCGGCGCTGCACGTTTGGAGTTCAGATGATCTTCGCTCCCCCGGGATACACTGTTCCATCTTAAAAACATAAGCCAGCACATCCACAAAGACGGAAAGTAGAAGAGAGAGTGCCACGGGCTGGGGGAGGGGGTGGCGTGACCGCTTAATGGGATGGAGTTTTTGTTGGAGACGATGAAAAAGTTCTGGGACAGAGAGCAGAGAGGTGGCGACCATGCACACGGGGACGTACTTAATGCGGCGAGTCACACACTCACTGATGGTCAAGATGACAACTCTGATCTGTTGTCTATTTCACCGAAATGGGAAAGTTCTGGGGAGAAGCTGCTCCCAGCACCCCACCTCCTCCTCCCCATCTCCACCTCCTGCTCCTTCAGAAGAAACCCCGTGTCTTCCCCAGGTCACACACTCGCTCCCCCTCTTCCATACCCAGTGACACGCGTGTGGGGACGAATCGAGGACGCGGTGACTGCACGGGACGGGGAGGGCTTGTAGACCCAGGGCGGCCCCTCCGAGCCCCTCGTGGAGGAGAGAGACCCCTCCACCCGCCTCTGGAGAAGCCTGCCGGCCCCAGAGCCTGGTGACAAAGTGCCTTCCGAGCAAGGGGACAAAGGGCACAGCCCAGGAAGTGATTTTACACCTAATGGTTCCCGTGTCTTTTGTTCAGCATCTTCGGGGCGCCTGGCAGGCCTGTTCACACTGCATCCAGTGAAAATCGCAGGAAGGCCGAGGTCTGGGATCTCGTAACAGGGGCAGCGCCTGGTCGCGGGATGGGGCGCGCTCATGTTTTGTAAGACGCCGAGAAAAATCCCCACGCAGACGTCTGATCGCTCCAGAAAGCAGGCGTGCTGACAGCCCCTCTGGACCGCCCTGGCTGGGCTTGGGAGCCATCTCTGGCAGCCGGGCGGGCAGGGGACACTTAATTGTGGGCCGTTCGCTGGCAGGGAGCCCTGCCTCTTCCAGGGGCAGCCAGCATGGTAATGAGACAGTTTCTATGGAAATGAGCTTATAACTATTCATTTTCTCCCCATTCCCGACCCATCCACAAAGAGGTTTTCCAAAGTGACCCCCATTTTCCTACCCCCGACATGTCCTCACGCCATCGCCGAGCAGCTAATCAGCCTGAGGAGAAAGGAGAGAGGAAATGCAGGCCTTTGACAAGATGTGGGAAACCCCTCGGTCTGCACTCGCTGTGTCTGTGACCAGCAAACAAAAAGCCCTCGCCGGCCCCGCGGCCAAGTTTCCAGTAAACTCTTCCCTGAGTACTCTGAGCGCATTTTGTGTGTGTTTTCTGGTGGGATCTGAAGCACGCCTTTGCCATCTTTTGAGAAACTCTGCAAACCGTCCTGTTCTGCTGGAACGTTCATGGCTGGCCTCCCTCACCTGTCGCCCGGTCCCCGCAAACCCCTGTCTTTCTTGGGACAGAAAAGGGCCCCAAGGGGGAGGGGGGTCAGGGTACCGTCAAGTCCGGTCGCTCACCCCCTTCAGGCTGTCAGGGATGGGGAAGGGGGGCTACCAATTTCATCGCATTTTCTCTCCCTTTTTAAGGTCTCAGAAACTAGAGGGACGACATCGTCATGGGGAGAGGAAAAGTAAAAGAAGGGAAGCCACCAACCCACAGGGGAGTCTGCCTGAGACGCGGCGCAGGGGCTCAGACCTGGCCTCTTCCTGGCTGTGGGGTCTCAGGCCGACACTTGATCTCTCTGAGCCCTGCCCCCCATCTGGAAGTGGAGGTGGGCGGGTCTCCTTGGTCATCACTGACTACTGAGGTCTTGTCACCCGCTGTCCAGGGTACGGCCTGAGGACACTGACCGAGAGGGGTGTCCTGACCCAGGCTCTGTCTGTGCCTCACCTATGCCTTGGGCACGAGGAAGGTGGACCCTATTTGCTCCTTGGGCCCGGGGGGGGCTCCCTGCCTCCTTCCCTTGAGGCCTCCTTACTCCAGGTGGGGATGGGGGGGCGTTCCTTGAGGGCCTCTGTACCTTCACACCTCCGAGATGCCCGAGGGGTGCCTGTGCACACAGTAGGCGCTGCACGGATGCTTGCTGAGCTCATCCCTCCCTCAGGGAGGGAGGGGCGTGACACGGCGTCCCAGGCTGACCCATCAGCAGGTGATTTTGACACGGGCTGAGCACAGGAGACCCAGGACTCCGGGCAGGCGGTCTGGCGTCCCACACCGGCCACTCGCTGCCTCCCCAGCTCCCCCAGATGCCACTCTCACCCAGGGCCTGACGCCCGCGGGCCCCCCAGCTCCATGTGCAGGGGTGAGACCCCTGGCCACGAGAGGAGGATACCCGGCTGCCCCGGCCAGGCCCTCGGTGAGTACGCGAGGAAGTGTGAGGGTTCCACCCTGGGGAGGGCGTGTGGGTCTCAGCAGATAAAAGTACAGGACACTCAGTCCTGAACTGCAGATAAACAACAGGCAAATTTTTAGTCTAAGTGTGTCGCATGCCGGATGGAGGACTCTCTCCCACCCGCTCACCCTGGGCTGTGTCTGGGGCCGCCCCCAGGTACACGTGGGGCTGCAGCCTGGCACCCAGCTCCTGCAGACCAGGGGGCTAAATTATTAAAGAAAAGTATCTAACAAACCCTGACACCCAGACTCCTTCCCCCACCCAGAAGCTGGTCACATCCATTGGATCAACTTCTCCAGGCCTGGGTGTGGGGAGGGCGCCTTCTCAGCTGTTAAAGAAAATATCAGTTTTAAAATTTAACTGACTCAGCAAAAAACCTAAACTACCAGTGGCTTAGGTACAGGATTAAAACACACACACACAGACACACACACACACACACACACACAATTTTAAATGCCTCTCATTTAAATAATCATAATACATTTTAAACAGAAAAAAGTTTTAAGATCCAAATTGGGTCGGTTCCCTCTTTTGGAAAGTAGCCCCCTTGAGGACAAGACCCAAGTTTTACTTTGTCTTGTGTTTCATCTTTGCTGCAGTCAGGGTGCCTCTCAGGGTACGGCCGAGTCTTTTGATGGAGAACGTGGACCATTAAACAGAGAGGAGACACCCTCCCCGTCCTGAGACCCTGGCCGCTGGTGGTCCTCGCTAACACAGACCAGGAAGGGTTAGATGCCAAAGGTGTGGGGGAATTATGATCTCAGGTCATGTGTCGTGTACATGAAATACTTCATATGTATGACCAAGGGGTTTCCCACATCTTGTCATAATTAATTTAATTTATATACAACATACAGACACATAATTTATGTAATTTATATATATTATATACGTATATCTATATATAAAAGATAAACACACAAGACTGAAAACGTAAGCAAATATTATCTCTGTGTGATGGGATGTGAGACTTTCATTTAAAATACATGCTTCAGTATTTTCTACAGCGAGGATTCATTATATTTATAATTTCATAACTTTTATAGCAGGTGACAGTTTATGGTAAGTGTTTAGGTGGGAGAGCAGACTTCTCCGTGCAGAAGCTGCTGGGCCTGCGGCGGCAGCGGACAGACAGGAGCGGGTGCCGGGCCCCCAGTGGCCCTGGGGGTGTCCTGCAGCGTCACCAGCCCGGAAACTGCCCGCCTGGGTGTCTCCCAGGACCCTCTCTGCTTGCAGACGAGTCTGAGCCACCCACGCAGAGCCTCCGGTACAGCAGGTGACAGGGCGCCCCGTCAAATCGGGGACTTTCCAGGAGGCACCTGTTTGGGCCATGCGATCCTGCCCACAGAAGAGGCCCAAGCCTCCCCAAGCTTTCTGTAACACACGAGCCAGTACTTCTCTGCACTCTCCATCTCTGTCTCTGATCTAGCATCTTTTTTCTGCGCAGGTGGACCTGGTCCCTCCAAACTGGACCTAGCTGAGGCTCGTGTCAGTGGGAATCCGTGCCCCCTCCCCACGCCGTTCTATTTCGAGTGGGGTCAGTGCAGGGCCTGGAGCCTGGGGGAAGGGCTGCCAGCTAAAACACAGTAAATACGATCTAAAATGCAATAAATACGATAAAAAGCATGCCGTACTTGGGGCATACTTCCATTAAAGATTATATGCTGTCTATCTGGAATTCAAGCGTAACTGCGCATCCCGGGCTTTCCATCTGCTGATTCCGGCCCCCTTCCCTGGGGATCTGATGTTGCCTTGGGCTCAGCCATTGCAGAGGGACCTCCCTTTCGTACTTCCTGCTTTGTGAACCCCACAGGCTGACCGGGCAGGTGCTGAACCCCCTGTCCTGGAACCTCAGCCTGGGAGACCGGGTGGCCATGCCAGCCCCGGGTGAGCATTTTCCTCTCAGACGCCTAGGCTGTCCCTCCTGCCCACGCCAGCCCCAGTCACCGCCTAGAGACTCAGTGACCTACGGCACGGTGCCACGTGCAGACCTCACAGCATCGGGCTCCCCAGTAGCATTGGTCCCCCTCTGGACACTGTGGGAACCACTGGTCCCCATTGAGGCAGCTGCAGTCTGTCCCCCCCTGGGCTCCCGGAGGCCACGTGGATGGTGCAGAGACCCCTGCAGATGCCTGACTCCCAGAAGCAGGTCTGGGAGAAGCCGGGGTGGTGGCCCACCGACCACAGAAGCACTGAGGCTCTGCCCGGGTCCGACACTGTCTGCCGCAGAGAAAAATCTCCCCAAACAGGTATCTTTCCCTCTTTCCCACTCCCATCAGTTAAAACCCATCCAAGTGCGGAGCTCAGGCCCTCAGCGGGAGGAGGGAGACACCGGCAAGCAAAACCCTCCAAACCAGAAACACATTCTTGCCTCTTTTGGAGGGGGTATTGATTTGAGTGGGGGCCCATTCTTCTTGTTAATAACGGTCATCCACCTAAACGGACCCAGCCACAAAAGCAGAAGCAACGGCTACTTTTTTTCTCTGCAGAGAGAGAGAGAGATGGGTGAGGATTCTCCGCAGGAATCATCTTTATCATTTCTCCTCCAAGAATAATTTTCCCCAAAGTCACCCCCAATCAAATTGATCACAATTAACATTCAAACTGGCCCCAACCAAACGCGTCGCAACTGTTCTGCCACCCCGGGCCCGGCCCCATCTGTTGCTGGCCAGCAGAGCCCCTCATTCTATCATGGTCCAAGTAGGTTATGTGAATAAATGGGAGAGGAAGTCAACGAGATATATTAGCTCTGCGGGATATTCGTCATCCCTCTGTCTCTCCTTCTCCAGGAATATCAGTGATGAATTTGCAAATGGTTCTGGATTATGACAGAGCGTTTTCTCTCTTCTTTATTTATCCCTCCTCTGAGCACCTTGATCAGAGGCCACAGTGACAAATGCATGAATAAAAGGCAGAGACAGTATTTTAGCAATGTGTTGTAAATCTCCTTCTACGCGTTATTAATTTAAGGAAGTCCATTACACCGAACAGCTCTGCGGAGGAAGACAAGGGTAAGGCAGGAACGGCCCTGGCACTTGAGGGTCAGAGAAAGGAAAGGAGAAACCCAGCTCAGTCCCCGAGCCGAGGTCGGGCTGGTCTCTCACCAAATCCCCGAAGCCTTCAACCACCGAGGTTTTATTTAATTGAAAGACGAAACATTTGCTTCCCACAAACGCAAGCACATTTTGCAAAGTGGGAAATGGCACAGTTTGCAATGATCTCATTCTTCAGGAGCTGGGACGGCGAGGCCCATGGGCTGCAGACGGCCGGGTGGGTCAGGAAATGCTGGTCCTTTCTGGAGGGAGGAAGGAGGAGAGCAAATAGGGGAGCTCAGGGCGGGAACAGTGCGCTGGCAACAAGGCAGCGCCACCATGAAATCCGGGCACAACCCGAGAGCCGGGCAGGGATGCCGAGAGCCCGAAGCCAGAGCCCGTCTGAGAGGACGCTAATCGGGGCGGCAGCCACAGCGGTCGTGTCCCCACCCAGCAGCCTGGGTTTTCTTCCCCCATTTTACTTTCTTTTAAAACCCTCCAAGAAAGGAGCCGCGGGCCCCGGCCCATAACCGAACTGTCGCCCAGAGACGCGGGAGCAGCCTCTCCCAGGGACCTTCCTGGGAAATTTGCAGGGAGACCACCAGCCCTGCAACCTGGGGGTCCCTGAAGAAAAGCCAGGACATCCTGGAGGTCAGGGAGGCCACTGCCTGGCTCAGGCCAGGATTCCCATCCCAGAGCTCTGGACCCCACGTCGCAGACCTGCGTGGAGCCGACTGGAGCTCTGGAGTCGGGGAAGAAACAGCATTTATTTCTAGAAGGGATGAAGGAGGTGGTTCATGAAGACCCTTCATCCACCCACACAAACAATTAGTTTTGGAGTCTGTGGGATTTTTTAACGACAGAATTTGGGTTTCTTTTTCTTTTGCTAAGACTGATTTTCCAGCAGTTTTCATAAGTGTTCCTCCCCGGCCCTGCCCGACTGCCCTCACCTACACTCGTCCCCTGGGCTTCCTGTTCTAAGGGAGTGAGGGTGCCTGGGGTGATGGCCAGGGTGCGGGTGCGGGTCTGCACTTGTTCTGCGTGCCCTCCTCTGCCAAGACTGGCACCAAGGTCCCCCCACAGAGGCGTGAACCGGGATGCTCCGGCAATGAACACGTGCTGAAGGACTTGAGAACACCGGGGGCCCAGCTGGGACCTTGGGGGACATGGAAGCGGGAAGGGGGGAGAAGCCCCTGGAAGCCCTCTCAACCTGGAGCCCGGGGTCACAGGAGGGCCGGGTCCTGGAGCTGGACGGGCCATGCCGCTGATGGCTGTCCTTCAGCCCCTTCTGACAGCGCCCCACGTGGCATCTGTCTCCCTGAAGCGTCAAGCCACTTCTGGAGAATGCACAGACCACTCTGTCCCCTCCTGTAAATGCCCGCCCAGCTGGGACAAGAGCATCCACCAGAAAATGTCCGCCCCTGCTCCCGAGGGAGAGTGCGCCAGCCTGCGGTGACAGCTCCCATCAGCCCATTTAGGGACACGGTGGTGGATGCCGTGTGCAGATCCTAATGACTCATCCCAGGCAAAGCCCCGGTGGGTCTGCGTGACAGCGCAGCCGCTCGCGGGAAAGCAGTGGCTCTAACATCAGAAACATACAGACAAGAGGGTTCACGGATCGTGAGAGACAGGATTGGAAGGGGGCAAGGAATCCCAGGTGGATCTGACTTTATTTTTTGTTCATCAGCCTAATTGCGTCGGAAGCTGTGACTTTCTTTAAAGTGGAGCCCGGGGAAGGAAGACTCCCCGGCAACACGTTAAGTCAAAGCGCCCGAGTGTGGATCTCCGCGCAGACATGCATGTATTAATTTGAATTTTGCAAGATAAGTGTTGCATGTTATTAATATAATTGCCAGTTATAGAAACGGCATATTTACGGAGTTTACTCTATAACCGTGCACACCGCACCGCCCAACAGTGACAGTTTAATATTCAGCTGGTGTTTACTTAGCATATGACTGTTAATCAGCGTAAATTAAATGTGTACTTGAAACCTCCACTTAAAGCTCTGCTAATTATTTTTTGATCCAAACAGGACGGCCTCTTCCGGAGGGGGAATCGGGCTCTCCAGGACCAAACATCAGTGAGAGAAACTGTTGCCAGCGCTGAGGATCGGCCTCCAAGAGACCCAAGGCAGGTTCTCGTGGGCGTTTTCCCGCAGCGAAGGATGGGTGGTTTCCCCGTGAGCCCCGCTCTGGTCCAGCCCTGTGGCCACCCCCGTGCCAGGGAGCCCAGCCTTCCACCCAGGAGGGCTAACTGCTCGTTGGGTGGGTGAAGGCTGTGCGTTCCATTCCGCTGAACTGCTGAACTGGGACCGCGTTCCGGGCACAGGCAGTGTAGCCTGGACACACGCACGTGCACACGTGGATACACGCATGCACACGTGCACGCACAGCCCGGGAGCCCATGCTGTTTCTGGCTCCACTCCCAGCCCGTGCTCCTCACCCCCGCCCCCCCCGCAGCCTCCACCCCACTCAGCACTCACCTCTCCTGTGAACACGAGGATGTGCGGGCCAGGAGGAAAGAGAGGGCAGGCCCGGCAGGAAAGGCCAGGGATGGGGTCTACTCCCTTCTCCCACTCAGAAGAGAAGAGGCAGACACGAGCCCCGCCTGGGAGCAGCTCTGGCCTGGCCGTCGGCCTCAGGCTATCTGGTCAGCCCCTCTGGGCTGGTATTTCCTGCACATCTCCTGACTAAAGGCCCCTTTAGAAACAGCCTCTGTTGGGGCTCTCTTGGGGCTCTCGAGTCCTCCAGCCCTGGGCTCGGCGGGGAAAGAGGGGCCCCAGTAGGAAAGGTGGCATAGCGGAGGGCCAGCCTGAGCCTCTGGGCAGAGCTCATCCTGCCTGAGAACGAGAGCCTCCTGGGACACTGTCCTTCCTCAGGACGGTGGCCTTGGTGTCCTGGCTGAGTCCTGGCCACCTGGGTGGTGTCTTCGCAGCCCTCTGCAGCGGGCCTGGCCTGGGGGTTAGGACGCACGTGGATAGCAAACAGCACAATCCTGGAGACCACTGGCCTCTGCTCTCAGGGACCCCAGGGGGAAACATGCCTCCATAAATAAGTGCGTTCAGTGCCGTAGAAGGCGCCACAGTGGACAAGGGCCCACTGTAGAAGGAGAGGTCACAGCAGGACCCCCACACGCTCCATACCTCCCCTGAGCCTGCTTCTTTGTCAGAGATGGGGATCGAATAGTGCCTGTTTAGAGGCCCAACAGGCTGGAGCAGAGACGGTGCATGGCAGATGAAGGCACTCAGTACATCTCAGTGGATGGATGGACGGAGAGAGAAATGGGTGGACACATGGGTGGATGGATGGATAGAAGGATGGAAAGATGGATGGATGGTGGATGGATGAATGGATGGAGAGAAGGATGGATGGATGGTGGATGGATGGATGGATGGAATGAGAGAAAGATGGATGGATGATGGATGGTGGATGGATGGATGGATGGACGGATGACGGATGGAATGAGAGAAAGATGGATGGATGATGGATGGTGGATGGACGGTGGATGGACAGACAAGTGAATGGTTGGATGAGTGAGACAGAATCACCCTGAAAGCCTCCTCCTCTGGTCCCTTCTTCCCGGACTCTGGGGAGCTTTAGACCATGGTCACCTCTTCTCCAGACCAGACAGGGGGACAGGGGTGCCCAGGGCCTGGAGCCCACCGCCTGGTGAGGGGACACACACTGTGGCCCCATCTGCTGTGTCCAGAGATAAAGGCAGTGGGACCGCTGGATGACAACACAGGGGCCCAAGGTTCTGGTGACGATGCCATGACCAGGGGTCAAGGGTGACTCCCACATAGTCACAGCCCCTCCCCTGAGGGCTGCCCCTCCCACCTCCCCACACGCCCCGGGGGATAAACAGCAGGGCTCTGCTTCGGCTGCAACGTTGTCACTGTGAACCGGCTCCCCCCAAAGTCTTTCTTTCTCCCATGTGTTTGGAGTTCAAGTCCAGAGGGGATAGCCAGACTCCCTGGGGGCGGAGGGCAAGTGTGCACGCACGTGCTCGCAGTGGGCGTCTGCAGGGGCCGGAGAGTAAACGCCTCCTTCTCGGACAGCCTGGGGCCGCGTGTCCACACCAGACGAGGAAACAAGTTCTGGGAGGTGGCCTGGCTCCCCCGAAGCCCCTCCACTAACCAGTGGAAGCCGGGGGTGCCGACTCTGCCCGTGTGGTTGGGCGCTGGGCTCTGCAGACGTGGGGAGGGGTGTCTGTACCCGTCCTGGCCGTCCGGGGTGTGCTGTCTCCTTTTAGGAGCTGCCCATCCCCTGGGGACACGACGCCAGCGGATCCCCGGCACTCGGCGCCTAGCGTGGACACACCCGGCCACACAGGCCCCTCGCCAGCATCTCCTGTCCACCAGCGAGGGTCTTAGGAAACAGGTGGGCCCCCGGCCCCACAGAGCACTGAGTGTCAACCCCAAGGACCAACGTCGGCCAGACCCCAGCAGGAGTCTGTCCCAGGCCCAGCGGGAACTGGAATCGGCTTCCAGGGTGACAGCGGCCCGAGGGCGCCTCAGACACTGTGTCCCCACACTGGAGTTGGACGGTCAGCCTCACTGCCCTGGGCTGGACTCTCCGTCCTGAGCAATTCAGTTGCCCGAGAAGTTAATTAATATGAACTGCCGGTTTCTCTCTTCCTGGTGAAATAAAATCCGGCGAAGTCTTGTCATAAAAATGGTGTTCCATGCCTGTGGGCCGGTGGCCACTTGAGGCCCCGCAGATGCCAGCCAGGCCTTTGAGGCCATTGGCACAAACCCTGGATGGCACGGGACCCTGCCGGCTGGGAGCGTCCGCCCTCCCTGCAGAGGGGCTGCGACGTTGTCTCGGGACAAGTCCTGTGTCCCTGAATCCCCAAGGACCCCGCACCGCAGGATCCAGAGACACAGACCACCGGCCATGAGTGACACCACAACCGCAGAACCGTGGGCCAGACCATGGAAACTCCGGATGGACGGGACTGCGGAGGTTGCTGTGGCCGATGCCCCAGCAGCCTGAAGGGGACGCAGGCATGGAGGGCTTCAGGGACTTCCCAAACTCCTACCGGCCCCTAAGCCGACATTTTTTGCAGAAGGGAGAGCCAGTGTGGGGGGGGATATGGTGACTCCCCACTGATTAAAACACAGTCGCTGATGCCCTGGCTTTCTAGAGGACTTTGGACACGTGTTACCTAAAGGGGACGGACTTGGAGATGTTGTGGGCACTGGTGTCTCAGGGGAGCAGGGCAGCGAGTGAGGGGCCAGGGTTCCCGTGAGCCGCTGGCACTCAAGCCAAGACCCCTCTGGGTACCAGGGCAGGATGAGTCCGGCGGGACGGCGGTGTCGGATGCCAGGAAGGGAGGAGCTGGGGCTGAGAGGGCCTGGAGGTGGGTCCCAGTGCTGCCTTGGGGCCACCCCCAGACCCCCTGCCTTGCCCACCTGGTGTCCAGGTACATCCTGCTCTCAGGCGATTCCCATCTGGATACGCTGATACACAGGGCAGGCCAAGGGGTACAGACTATGGGACTGGGGGGAACTGGGACCGCCGAGATCCAGGCCCAGCCCCAGAGAACAGCACACGCAGCTGGCTGCTCGGCTCACAGGGCTGAGGATGCGCCGGCGTCGCCCAGGTGGCCAGCCTCGGTGTGGACCCACCTCTCTCAGGGGTCCAGCCCCAGCGGTGTCGGCTTCTTCTCTTGGCGGCTCCAAACCCAGAGGAATGCGGTGGAGCACCTTCCACAGGGGGGTCACTTCTTCTTGCTACGAAACCCAGAATCGCTCACAGATTCGCTCCCGCGTGCCACCGCCCCACTCGGCCACAGCAGGGACAGAAAGTTTCGGCGGGCAGGCTGCGTTTTCCCTTTCACAGACCAAAATGAAACCGAGGAGTCCTAAAAACCACTCAGTGCCCCAGTTCCACTGGGAACAGGACCCGGGGAGGCCGCTACTTGGTGCTTCCGGAGGAAGGGCTCTAGAGAAGCAGGCAGCCGAGGTCAGGAAGCCGTGTCGAGCTGCCTCTCAGCTCTGCCTGGCAAGGAGCCCTCTAGACCCTCGCGGCTCCTTTTCAGCAGCCTGCTCTGCTGCCCCGGGGGGAAGACGCCCTCAGGATTCTCCTGGAAAATTCCATCTCACAAGAGAGGTCTTTGACCCAGACGGAGTGACCTTCCCACTGAAGCCTGGCGCTCTCAAGGTCATTCAAAGTCATTGCACTCAACAGCCCTGACCACAAACAAACCTTCCTGCTCCAGTCGGAAAGAGGGTTTCTGCCCTCAAAGCTGCTTCTGGGAGCCCGAAGGGCTGCTTTGGACGCTCACAGGTGAACTGAATGTTCCGGCTCATCCGGGGTCATCACAGTGACCCCCCTGCCATGGGTCCTGATTGTCCCACCGCCTATCACACACTGAGCTCACAAGAACGATTTGTCAGAAGACAAAGCAGACAGAGAACATTCCATGAATTCAAATCAGTAGAATGCACCTCCTCAAAATGTCCTGCAAGACCTGGCACTTATGATGACCCCAGAGACACTTCTTAAGCTTTCAGAGAATTTTAAGCCTACAAGGTTCTTTCGTCAAATGGCTTAAATCTGAGCAAAGTGAGGCTCAGAAGGAGGGGGGAGGGACTGCCCAGTGTGGGCTGCGGGCAGTAGAGCCAGGGCTGGCCGGGGCATCCCCCATCAGGTGCGCAAGCGTGGGGCACACCTGTGCCGTGGTCCCGATGCTGGTGGAGGCCCCCTGGGTCTGGCCCGGCCACACCTGGAGGAAGAACAAAAGAGCAGATGGCGGTGCACTGGGTCCAGGGAGCGCATCACAGACGGCAAACCCGCCCCAGGCCTCCTCCCCGAGCACTGGGGTCCCAGAGACGCGGGCCTCCGCTTAGACACAGTCGCCTTCCTGTCTGGCTCCTGGGTGGGGACGACTCAGGATAAGGGCGTGTCGGGGAGGCTGCAGGCTCCTTGGCGTCGCTGGCAAGGGCGGGGTGGGGGACCCAGCAAACACTAAGCCCTTTGCAGAGGACGCTCTGGCCAGAAAGAGACTTCTAGAACTCCGGGGAGAGCTCAGCCAGGACACTGCACAGCTCACCTGAGGCTTGAAGACCTGGCATCCATGGGTGCCTCAGAGGCCCCGGGAAGGAGCCGACACACAGGAGGGCAAGCGGGCACCTCCTGGATTCCAAAATCCGGAGCAATACTCCCAGGGCAAGGGCTGCCTGCAAAGGGGAAGCCCTGCCCCTCAGAAAGGGGAGGGAAGTTCAAGGAGGGGGTGCCAGCTGCTCTGGGGGAGGGGTGACTGACAGCTCCCAACGTGTCAGCCCAACGGTGCACGTCTGGAGGGCCGGCTCCCCTGAAGCCCCGGGCCCCTGGCTTTGCAGGGCTGCCTGGTGATGGTCAACCCTAGAGTGAAAGACCCCGAGGGGCCTCCGCCTGGGATGCTGCTCTGTCCTGGCGCCTGGCCTGCTCCCAGTGGCACGGCGTCACCCGCAGTGGCACGGCGTCACCCCCAGTGGCACGGCGTCACCCCCAGTGGCACGGCGTCACCCCCAGTACTCCTTCATTTCCCTGGGACTCCCGCTTGCCCCTCAGCCTGGGGCCCCCAGCGTGAAGCCATGCTGAAGCCCCAACCGGCCCCAGCCCCCCACAAGTGCACGAGCCGCAGGCGCTATGCCAGAGCCTGCATGAGGGCATTCAGAGCAGGGAGGGGCGGGCATGAGGGCCTGGAGAGGAGACCGCCCCCTCGAAGGCCGGAAGCAAATGCTGCCCATCTGGGTCTCTCCGACGGCGGCTCAGAAGGTGAGCAGAAGAAAAAGTTTCACAGAGCGGAGCCAACCCAGAATCAGAGCTCCTCAGGGCAGCAGGTGGCCCAGGAAGTCAGCATCTGAATGGAGGGATCTTATGAAACGAAACAGGAAGCAGGCCCTGATGCATACACGGTGAACACTGCGCTGGGTCTGGCTGGAGCAAGGCGGCCCCCCACCACCGGGGGAACCTGGAACCTCAGGCTTCTGCTCCTGGCCTGAGACCCAGGCTCACGGATGGAAGCCAAGGACCCGCCAGTGACCTGGGACCCAGCCCCCATGCCCGGCACCTCACTGGCGATCAATGCTGGCATGGGGACCAGATGCACCTGGGCATCCCCGAAGAGCCAAAGCTCAGACCGGGGTCCCGTCCTTCACTAGGACACTGCAGGGCCATGGTGACGGATGCCAGCACCTGGAGCCCATTGCTCGAGGAGGAGAAGACAGGAAAAGAGCGATAACCGGAGAGGGAGGGACACAAGGGCAGCCCCCGGCCTGTATGGCCTCAGCTCACCCACAGCCTCACCTGGGCCGGCACCGCGGTGCAAAGAGGGGTCACAAGGGCATCGGCATTTCCAAGTCTGCCTGAGTCCGATTGCTGGACAGCAATCGGGGGGACAGCAGAGACATGAGTGGGACCAGGGGGACCACGTCGCACACCAAGGCACACGGGTTTCCCTTCCTTCTCCGGGTCCAAGATTATCCAGCCTGAGGAAGCATGCTCACATCACTGCTTAGAAGTGAACACACCACACACACATACACGCGCGCGCGTGCGCACACACACACACAAGTGCACAAGCACATGTATACACCTACACACACGTGCCATCCTTGACAGCAGACTTCACACTAGTTTTAAAGCACATCATTTTTATAAACCGTTTCCAGTAGGATTCTTGAATGCTTTACATCGTCCTCAGAAACTGAAGGGGGTTGGTTCCAGGACCCCCGCAGATACCAAAATCCTTGGATGCTCAAGTTCCTTATCTAAAACGGCATAGTATTTACACATAACCTAGGCACATCCTCTCATATGCTTTAAATCACTGCTAGGTTACTTCTAATCTTAATAGCAATATGATGTAAATGCTATGGCAACAGTTGCCAGAGCCACGCAGAGTCAAGTTTTGCCCTTTGGAACTTTCTAGGATCTTGTTTTCAAGTGTTTTCAGTCCTTGGTTGGTTGAATCAGTGGATGTAGAAGCTGAGGATACGGTGGGCTGACCGTCTCATTGTCCCCCGGATAGTTTGCCTCACTCCCTGGTTAGTGGAGCCCCAATCTCTGCCAGAGCAGGTGAGGGGGTGTGGTTGCCCCCAGGTGTGCAGGAACCGAGACTTTGCTGCGACACAGAATCCTGACGGCCCAGAGCGTATGTCGGGTGGGGGGGTCTGAATGTTTTCCCCACCAACAAACCCTGTCCTGCAGAAGCCTGCATCCCATGGACCTAGAGACCTAGAGATTATCCTACTGAGCGAAGTAAGCCGGACAGAGAAAGAGAAGTATCGTATGATATCGCTTATATGCGGAATCTTAAAAAAATGATACAAAGGAACCTATTTACAAAGCAGAAACAGACTCACAGGCTTAGAGAACGAACGTCTGGTTACCGGGGGGATGGGTGGGGGGAGGGACAGTCAGGAAGTTTGGGATTGACATGTACACACTGCTATATTTAAAATAGATAACCAACAAGGACCTACTATATAGCATGGGGAACTCTGCTCAATATTCTGTAATAACCTAATCGGGAAAAGAATTTTAAAAAGAAAAGAAAAAAAAAAGCCTGCAACCCATCCCGCCCCGATCCTCAGAGGCCCCAGGAGGTCCAGTCCCAGCCGGGAGGCCATGGGATGCCCCGAGGTGGTGGTCACATCCTTCCTGACCCAGGGGGCTGCCTGACCTCTGGGTGACAGGGTTGCCCACGTGCTGGGCGATAGGGGGCCACGGCTTGCTCGGACAAAGTAGACCATTAACTGGACCCTGGCTAGACCCATCGCACTTTCTTAACGCAGTGATCGGGAGCCCCGGTGGGTTGGAAGGACCTCGCCCCGTGGCCGAGACCTGGTCTGGTGAGCTGGAGGCCCCAGCCCCCTGCTTGCAGGTAAGATCTCTTTCCTGGGGGGTGGGGGTGGGAGATTAGGAGAGGCAGGATGTGCCGGGGCGCAGGGGTGCAGCCCCCTCCAGCCTCGGCCCTGAGCACGCAGACACTACCAGTGACGCCTGGGGAGGGGTTGGCGGGTGTTGTGCTTTGCGCAGGAATTTTGATTACTTGACTCTGCTGCCCAGAGGAAGGGAGCCCTGGACGTGGCTGGATTGCGGTGACCTCCGGGAGCGGGGGAGGAGACCTGGGGAGAAGCTCCCTGGACGGCGGGCCAGGTGGCATGGGGGTCCCAGGGGTCAGCTCCACAAATGTCTCTGAGGCAGAGGCCTCTGGGTCCCCCCAGGACAAGCGGAAGGGCTTCTCCTTTCTCAAGGTGGCAGCCAGGTGAGAGGACTCTCAGGGTTACCTGCCGGCCGTCCCTGCCCCGGATGGGGGTTCACTTGCCTTCACCTGGTGGATGGAGAGAACAGACACCTGACCCAGGCGACTCAGACACGTCCTGCCTTGACCGTCTGGCCCCGGGGTGTCCTGGAACTCACAAAATTTTGGGAAAAGGAAGTGCCCTTTGCTGGGAGCTGCCCCAGGCAGACCCCGAGTCTTGGCCTCAGGCAGGTTGCCAAGCCCCGCTGCGGAAGGGGGCTCGGCTTCCCCGTTTGTCAGCGGGGAGGTCACTGCAGCCGCCTGGTTGGGGTAGGACACCAACGGAATATTATTCAACTATGAAAACTAAGGCCTTAATCCTCACAATCACAGTCAGCGCTCAGGAAAGAATCTGCAGCTCATATTAAGAGTAGCTTCTTTCATTCATTTGCTTATTCACCCATTCTTATCACTCTCTAATACATCTGTATTTTACTAAGATTCAAACTATAGGGCAGGACCTCAGGCCTCCTCTAACCATCCTGCCTGGGGCCTCCGTCCCCTGGGCCGTCTGCCCGGCTTCCCCGCAGGCCTCCCCTGGAGGTCTCTGTCTGGCCCGGCCGCCACCGTGTCCGGCCTGACAGGGTGGAAGTGGATGAGCATCTCAAGTGAACGAGAATCATGGCGCAGGGCTGGTGTCCCTTCTCAGCAACGAGGACACCGAGACAGGAGAAGCTGGTCCCAGAGCTGCACCCACCAGTGAGGACTCGTCAGCCCAGGCGGACCCCACAGGTGGCCAGTGCCCGTCGGAAGGCCGGGCCTCATACTGCCTCTCACGGACTCAGCTGCCCACGTCCTGGGGCCCCAGCGCCTTCCTCTGTGGGCAGTGGCGGCTGGGCCTCGCCTGCTGGTCCCATGGAGGCAGAACCAGCCTCCGGGGCTCGGGGGCATGCCTCCCGCAGTGACGGGGCACAGGCGGTAGGAAGGGCCCGTCGCCCAGGACTGGGGTGGGCAGAGGCCTGCAGCGCCGAGGGAGGGGCCCTGGCACGCCGGGAGGGGAAGCGGTTGTCTTCAACCGCAGCAGGGGAGACCCCTCCCCTAAAACAGGCTGCCTGAGTGTCTGCTGTGAGGACCCTGGGCTGACGCCCCAGGGACACGGACCAGTCGGTCCCCTCCCACGCTCCGAGCTGCAGACACTGCCCCTCACGCTGCTTTCAGATTCAGGAGGCTCAGCCCTTGCCCTGAACCTCACTGTTCAAAAACGAGAATCCCAAATGCTTTCAAACACTGTTGTCCTTTTCTTCTATGAGGAAGAGAGACAGGTGGAGAGCCGGGTTCCCACGGGCAGCGGGGAAGCCGGAGCTGCTGCCCGTCCTGACGCCCCAACGGCGCGCAGACCCACGTCCCCTCTGCCCCGCAGACCGGCGCTCCCTGTGCGCCTCACCTGAACAGCCGGTGAGACCAGGGCACTCGGGCCGCGGGGTTCCCCCTCTGCCCTGTCCTGGAAGGGCCTTGAACCAGCCACGTGGCCTGGCAAGGTCCCGATACAGCGACACACGCTCTCGTTTTGCTTTTATTTAAAAAGACAGGCGGCCGAAAAGACAGAGTGCAGGCTTCTGCGTGTGGGCGTGTGTGCCCGTGTTCACCAGCCCCCGTGTGATCTAATGAGAAACATAGCCGGAGCCTGCATCTGAGCAAATGTTTAGGATTCCCTAACGGAAAAGCTGCTACCGATGGATCGGGGTCCTGCCGAGAAAGCCCGGGAGCTGGCCGGGGGCGCGTGATGCCAGGTTACCCCTCGCCCGTGGAGACTACCCGGGGCCCGGCCGACGAAGCACTTTGCCCGCAACACTTTGCCGCGGCTCTGCAGGCAGATAATTACGTGAACGTCCCGGTCCCCCGTGTTGATGCCGCATACATTGAAGTAAATGCCCACTCTCGGGGGAGCGTGCGGCTCGGGGGCACCGGCTCCAGGAACCACCCCCCCCACCCCGACGCATGGGCTGTCAGTCCCGACGCCCAGGCCACCTGAGGACCACACAAGTTTTAGCTACGGCCTTTGAACGTCTGCTGCTGCTGCTGAGAACGTGCCCTCCTCCTGTGCATCCCCGAGACCCAGATGCAATTTTGAAAGTGAGATAAAGGACGTGGGCAGAACTGTGGCCGGAGCTGACCCGGCCAGCCCTCACCCCAGCGCCCGGGGCAGGGCTCCCACGCTCAGCCGGGCAGCAAGTCCCGAACTTGTTCACAGATGTTTTCACTCGATTTTGTAAATGTGCTCCAGGTCTAAGACATCGCTGTTTGTTCTAGAAATCAAAAGGTCTTGCCTGGCTGTGAAAGACGCCCGGCCACCACCCGCCCGAGCCCCTCCCCACCCCTTCCTGGAGGACCAGACCCGTGAATGTGCTGGGGCAGGGGGACGCCAAGACTTTCGGTTTCTCCCGAGCTTAGTCTTACAATGTGCTCCCCGCTCCTGCAGGCTGAAGGTTTGCGTTTGGCTCAAGCCATGATGTCTGTCCCCACAGCGGCAAATGCACAGTGTGACCCCGAATTTAAGGAAGCGCTTGCCCCAGTTGGACCCAAGGGCCACCGGCTCCTGGGGGCCAGGAAAAAAGTCCCCTTCCATAGCGACACAAACCTCCATCACAGGACGCCTGGGCCAGGCCAGGTCTTTGCTCGGCCACAACGTGACCAATTTCAAGTGCTGTCGCCACCACGAAGCTAAGAGGGTGGGAATGGATCCGAGTCTCGGGAAAGTTCTGATGCGTCCCACCGTCTCTGTCTTTCTCCTTCTCTATTTCTCTGTTTCCCTCCGGCTCTCAAAAATCAGGACTGGCAAAGCACAACAGAATAAGGCTATTTATTTCCACAAAATTTATCATCCGCTGAAAAGGCCGCAGCGGCCAGTGTATTATTTACGGCTTGTCGGGATGCACCCTTCACTCCCTCACTCACATCCTCGGCAGCCGGGGGCGGGGGAGGGAGGGTGGGCAGGAGGGTCCGGGGAGAGGCCAGGCCCGGCTTTGATATCTCACTGATAACGTATTGTACAATTAGATCAATTTGACAATTTCCATTATGGCTGATAAAATATTTATCGAGCCTTGGAGATGATGTCTGGCCTCGGCACCATTTGTTCTGCTAATGGGGGGGCAGGGACGAGGCTGCAGACAGAGCTGGGAGCCGCTTCCTCATCCCCTCCTCCCCATTAGGTTTGCAAATTGCCAGCACCCGTCGTAAATTACCACCCAGCCCAGCGAGATTGATGCCAGGCTGACAGGGTAGGTAGGTGACTTGTGATGACATTGTTTCATGGAAGCATTAATCATGGCAGAAAGAGGAAATACCCTCAAATTGGCCCATAAGTCTAAATATTAAGGAATGAGAAGCAGGCAGCTGGAGGATGGTTTTAGCAAGAGCTGGAAATTGGGAAATGAAAAACATTTTCTATTATTTAACAAATCATCTTAATAATTCCCAGTGTTTTTGCTCGGAGTTCCAGGGAGCCCAGCCTGCAGGGACCAATCGTGCCGTGCTCTCTTGCCATCCCCGATGGTTAATAAAACGTGCCAGCCTCCGAGGCCGCCTTTGTCACCGGATTTCCATGTCGGGGGAAAGGGGTGAAAATCGGGAGTAAAAGCACGTGTGGTGTCGCAGGCTGGGGTCGCCTGGCTGGCCGGCGCCTCCACAGCAGCAACGCTCAGGCCAAGCCCATCCCAGAGCCGCCCGCGTGCTCCGGAAACTGAGGCGGGGGGACCGGATGGGCTGCGGGGCTCGGGATGCAGGGAGGGGGTGCTCGGCTGTGGTCCCCACCTACAACCCCCCATGCGGGGCAGCAAGCGTGCCCCACGTGCTGCTTCGAGGCCACGAGTGTCCACGCTGGCTCGTTTTTACAGCGCTGAGCTGGGCTGTGCTGGTGAAATACCGCTGCAAAAGATAAATGGCCCTTAATGAATTGCCCCTAAGTTAGAGAGCCGACGTGGTTTTAATGGCAAATGAAAAATAAACACACCAATAAGTGAGTGAAAACGGTGGTCCGGGGCCGGTCCTCAGCAGAGACGGGTGGGGGTCGGAAAGGCTGGGGTCCAAGCCCAGACCCTTGGCCTGTGCCCTCCCGAGGCTGCTGGGCTCATCCTGAACTGGGGGCCCAGTGGGAGCCCCCGGTAGCCACGTTTCTACTCGGAAGGCCACAGTGCAGAGTAATTAAATTAAATTGATGCTGTCCCTGCTTTGAGGCCACCCTTGATTTAAGGCCAGAAAAGGAAGCAATTAAATTTAATAAAAACCAGGTTCCTAAACAAAGATACAAGGCCGGAGCGCCATCCGGAGACTGGTCCGCCCGAGGGGGACACTTTGGGTGCTGCCGATGTCGGCTTTAAAATAAAAGACATAATCTCCTCCCGAGCCTCTTGCTAACACGCTGCTCTGAACGCCGGTCCCGCTAATGACTTTGTCAGAAACCAGAACCTACAGTCCTTCTCGGGGGGAGACTCATCAGCAGGCCGACTGCAGAGACCCGAAGCCCGCGTGTGCCTGGCAGGCGTCATTAAAGGTGGACCATGGGGGCTCAAGGTCAGGGCGCATGGCCCCCTGGGGGACGTGTGAGGGGACGGCTGAGACGGGGGATGAGGAGTGGGAGGTGCAGGCGTCCTGGCAGGCTTCCTGCCGAGCCCCCGGCGGTGTCCGCGTTCCCGGGCCCCCCACCCCACCTCGACCGCACTCAGCCCAGGAGCTCTCCCTGTGATGGAGCAGCTCCCGCTCCTGCAACAGTACCAGAGGTGGGGTGGGGGGACCGGAGCGGCAGTTTCTAAAAAAGTTCTCCCCTCGTGAAAACGCGAGAAATCACAGCCCAGCAGAGAGGGGGTGAGCCGCAGCAGGACAGCCGACTGCGCCGCCCACTGTCCGTGGTGGATTAACGGTGACTGCGAGCTGGCCCTCCCCTGTGCGCCCCCCCGGCACGTGGCACTGTGGGACTGTGCCCCGGAGGGGTTCAGCTCAGGCGGGTCTGGGCCCCAGCTGGAGCCCTCCCCCCACAACCAGCTAACTGCTCTGTCACCTCGCTCTCCTGGCTGGGTGACCGGCATTTGCAAAGTGAGTCGTCTGCTATCAATCTGCTGCCTGCTTTGGGCAAAGGGGCAGGTGATTCATTATTTAAACATCAGTCCCCGCACCCCAGGGTCACCAAGGGCGGCCGCAGCCCTGTGCTTCCAGGGTCCTCACGGAAATGGATGGGCTCTGGGGGGGTGGGGCGTGGTGAGGAGGGAGGCCGGCGGGGCTCCAGCCAGAGGGCGGGGGAGTGCCTTGTGCCGCGTTTCCCTGGGGAGGTCAGGACCCAGGACGGGCAGCAACGGTGCCAGGCAGGGCGAGAGTACAGGACATCCCTCTCCCCCGGCCAGTCGGCGGGCCAGCCTCTCCGAAATGAGAAACGCAGAGAAGTGCAAACGCGCTGTGTTTAGATTTACCAGCCAGGATAAGTCACGGGAGACACACTGCATCTCTGGGCACCAGCTCCGAAGCCGCCCCAAGAACAGAAGCTCCATTATCTCATCCTAAAGGTCAAAGTTGAACGCCCACAGCACCGGGAAAACTAGTCGAGGGGGAGGTAAGAGGGCAGCGCAGGGGATGGCCCTCGTCCCTCCTCCTCCCTACAAAAGGACGATGAAACAGCAGCAAAAGGAGAAAAATCCCAAATCCACCAGCCAGCCCCAATCCGGGGTGCCAGCTCATCCTCCAAGGTTTTCCAACTGAGTAACCAGATGGCCATGTGCCCCACCCCACCCCATGTGTAGCTGGAAGGCCTGTGCCCTGGCACCTGCTGGGCCAGAGCAGAAAAGCCTTCTGGGACTTTCCAGAACTTTCCAGAGCTTTCTGTGCCGAGTCTCTCCCACCTCCCGGGGGCTGATGCTGTTTTCTGAAAGGAAGGATCTGTGACAAGAGGTCAGGTTCTCTTGGTTGCCCCCAACTCCCACACAGGTCTAAGTGCCAGGGTGACGCACTGCCAGGGGAGCTCGGCTGGCTGAGTGTCGGCTTGTTGGCTGGATGGACCCAGGCACCCTAAGGAGACGCTGAAGATGCTGCCTGCACCTTGAAGAGGACTCAGGACAGAGGCTCCAGAACACGCGTAGCTCTCAGAGTGGATCCATGACTCGGGGCAGATGCGGGGTCCGAGCCGGCCTTCCTGGGGGACAGGACAAGCACAGACCCAGACACGACCTCAACCGGGCGGCCCGACTGTCGCCCCAGCACCTAGCATCTCAAGGCTGGCTCAGCGAATCATTCTTGTAGCTAACTGATGGGTTTGGCTTTCAATTCTCTAAGAGATGGACGCAAAAAAGCTTAAATGTCAGATGATGTCGAACTTGTGGCAGGTCCTTTGGATTTTACACAAAGCTCAGGATGGATGCGGCCTCACCCTTTTCCTCCCCCAACTCCCAGATTACAGTTCTCTGACGGGGAAGATGGAGTAGGGGTTGGGGGGGGACACACACAATTACTTGAAAAGAGGTTTAGGGTTTCCCCCTTTTCCCACCAGGCTCCACCCTCCCTGCTGCCCACCTGGCCAGTGGCCCTCGCCCCCCAAGGGGTCCTGAGACATCTCAGCCCAGAAACCACCAGACCCTGCCCACACCGGACAAGCAGGGGGGCTGCTGGTGGCTCTGCTCCCAGTGGGAAAATTGCAGGGGCTTCTGTGAAGCAGCGTTTTCTTCTGCATCAGGGATATTTCCATGAACCCACTTTGTAGGAAACCTGATTCCCAGCTGCTGTGTGGAGGTGAGAGGGGAACTCAGGGTTCATGTACTCGAGAAGGAAGCCTTCTCGAGTCTTTCTTTGTTCATCACAGGAAGTCTCCACCCTCCTCCACCCACACGAAGCCACCTCCTCCAGGGAGCCCTCCAGGGCTCCACATCCACCCCCGACTCGTAGCACCTCCCTGGCTAGCAGGCCAGGCACCCCGGGGGGGGGGCTTCACTGCCAGAACATTCTGGGACCTTTGAGAGAAACATCCTAAGGACTCAGCCTGGGTGGCTGGGGACAGCACTGGTAGCGTCCTCCAGGCAGTCACCACTGTCCCCAGAACTTATCTCACACATGATGAGGCTTTGCAGGAGGGAGGGGTCAGCTTTGCATTCCTCGCTCCCTTCACGACAGGCTCACGTCTAAATCTGCACCGTGTGACCCATCTCACATGCTGGCTCTCGGGCCAGGTGGCTGCGAGGTCAGAGAGAGGGGAGAGGGGCCCGGGGGCCGCCCGAGGGTGCTGCTGCAGATATGGGCCTGCCCTCGGCCCCTGGATGCCTGGGCTGGGAGCAGCTGGCAGCAGGGGCCGTCCCAGGTCTGATCTGCACATCCCAGGCTGGGGCTGGACTCCACCTGCCTGCACGGCCTGGTGGCCTCTCTCTGACTCAGTTTCCTCATCTGTAAAGTGGGATAAGACTCCTGCCGCTGACCCTCCCATCCACCCCATTTGCCTGATGACCTAACCCTGCAAAGAACCCCCCCAGGGCTGAGACCTCCCTCTGCACCAGCCCCAATCCAGAGCTCCCCTCGGTGACTTGGGCCAATGTGAAGGCTGTAAACGAGTCTCCAGCATCCCAAGCACTGGGGCTGCCCCATCACCCATCACAGGACAGGAAGGGGTACGGACTGCAGTCTGCCCAAAGGAGGGGGCTCTTGTGTTGGGTGGCGAGGAGCCTGCAATCGTCTGCACAGCAGTGTGTTTGCCAGGAGTGGGAGGTGGGGACGAGGGGGGCTCAGGCAATGCCTGATAGGCCTATTCCTCTGTCCACACCCAGTACCGGGAGCCGCTGCTCAAAGAAACCAGCATCTATGGCCTGGGACAGCTCGGGGGCCCTCAGAGCTGTCCCATCAGAACTTGTGGACACAGGGACGTGGCAATCATTGTGCCCAAAACTAGGAACTGGTTTCTGCCCACTCTGCAACCCAGAGAAACAGTGACAATAAGGCAGTGGGGGGCAGGGGTCCCGGACACAGCCAGGCCTCGGTTCAAATCCCAGCTGCAAGCGCTTTGGAGACTGTGGTCCTTGGAGAAACGCCCCGTCTCCCCAGGCCTCCGCCTCCTGTCTGTAAGATGGGCGACACCAGGGCTGAGCTCCTCGCACGCTGTGAGGACACTGGATGGTGTGTGATCCCCGGGGGGTGTCGCTCAGTGCCTCCACCTTCCCTGCCGTCAGCCGGCCTGGGTGGGGGGCAGCCCCTCTGTGCCCAGCCCCGCCCCAGCGGCGTCCTGTGGCTGTGGGGACAATACCAGCAAAACAAGCTCGTTGCACCTGGACGTTTAATTTCAACTGCTGTTAAATGAGAGGAGACACCCCGGTGCTCACTCTCCAGGCTCACCCCCCAGCACCCCAGGGGGGCCCCTGCCCCCTCCCCAGAGCCCACCTTCCCTGGGCCGCTGGAGGACACTGAGGAGAGTCCCGGGGGACGGCACCCAGGGGACCCAGCCGGAGAGCCAGGGGAAGGGAAGGGGCAGCGGGGGTCTGTCTCAGGGCTGAACAATGCCAATAACTGTTTCTCGGGGTAACCCAAGCCTATAATTACGCTGAGCCCCGGGGGTGTGCCGGGGCCACAGTGCCGGTGCTCGGAAGGAGGCCGGGGAAGAGACCCTTCAATTGTCACTGCCACGCCGGGCACATTGCGTCAGGTGTGCTCCGGTTACCGGGCTCACAGCTGGCGTGTCACCTGCCCGCATGGAGGGGGAGGGCGCGGCTGGAGCACAGAGCCCGCCGGGCTGGGCCCCGCTGGCCTTGGCCGTGGCTGCTCGGGCTCCTGGCGCGCTGGACGTGCTGGGACAGCCCCTTCCCGGCGGCGCGATCTCATTGTTTGCCCTCAGATAAGAAATGGGGGCTCGTGTTTTCTTTGCTTGAGAAAATGTCGGGCCCAAGGATGGTGTCTGCAAGACAGGAAGAGCTGGGCGCAGGGGAAGGGCCGCACTGGCCCACCCTTCCCCCTAGGTGCCCCTCCCCAGGGTCCCCACCTGCTCTCGGCCCGGCCTGGGGAGACGCAGGCTGGGGGTTTGGCGCCCGACCCCCAGGGTCCTCCAGGTCAACGTGGGGACCACGGGTTCACCCTCCTTCCCGGGCAGAGCGGGGCCCGAGCCCTGGGGGCTCTTCCTTGGTTTCTGGGGTGCTCCGCAGCCCCCCCAAACAGATGGGCAGCCCAGCTCTGCCAGGAAGATGCCCGTCCTCCCTTCCACCCTGGCCTGGCAGGAGGCCGGTGTGCGGACGTGGGGCCCCAGGCCCCAGCCTGTGGGTGGCCGGCAGCTTGGCCGTCTAATCCCCCGCTAATGCGACCCGATTCCCTCCACCAGGGAAGGTGGGTCCCGGGTGCCCCGCGCGGGCTGCGCCGTCGGGCCCCTCCACCGAACAAAAGGCCGCCTGTTCGCTGCCTCTGCCCCATCGCGGCTTAAGGACATTTTTGTCATTTTTGACCAGCTAATGTCTTGAAAAAGAAAATAAGTTCTAATCGCTTTAAGTTTAATCTTCACTGTTTTGAACACTCTAGGTGCCGATGCTGACTTTCCTGGACCAATTAGGTGCAGGCGCTGCTACTCACGGCTCTTTTCCTGCCCCCCGACCCCCGACCCCCGCGATGCGGGCAGAGATGCCCTAGTAGTCGGCCTCAGCCGTGGATGAGACCCCCGCCCCCATGTCCTGTCCAGGGGACCCGTAAAGCGCTGCCCTCTCAGGCCCGACTGTCCGTGCGTGGTCCCCGCCTCCCGGCCACTGCTCGGGCTGTGCCCTCCGCCTGGCGTTCCTTCCCTCTGCCAAGAGCTCCTCTGCCAGCCAAGCCCTCGTCTTTAAGAATCAAGATGCGTGCCATGTTCCAGGGAACCTTCTGGGCTGCCAATCTCCTCCCCCGCTGCTGGCCTCCTGGCCCTTCCCACACAATTCCCATTATTTGGGCAGAGGCTGGGTATGGGCCTCCCTTCCCATCGGCCATCAGCTCCAAAGGGCCAGGCCTGGGACACACGCATCTCCCGCCCCTGCACCAACCCGGGGCCCATCATGAGCCTGGGTTCTGGATGTCAGATCACTGGCTGAATGATTTCCTGGGAGCCGTCCCTTTCTGCAAAATGGAGCCAACGACTCCGTGTGTTGTGGGTTCTGCAGAAGTCACATGAGATCAAACGCAATGGCCGGGTGTCTCCCGGGGGCTCTTGGTAAGGCATGGGGAGGGCCCGGAGTGGCGGGTGCTGGGGTAGCAGCTCGGGACCACAGGCTCTCAGTGGAAGGACCCCCACCCCCCAGGTCAGCTCCAGCAAAGCCTTCCTCCGGGGGCCCACCCGAGGGCCCTGTACCAGGATCCAAGGAAAGCCAGCCCCACGAAGCATCCAGTGGGTTTCATCTCCTCCAACACCCAGTCAGGACGTCCCTCTGCTCCGTGTGGGGAGGGGACAAGCGTGGCCACCACGCCAGAGCCTCATACCCACCCGCCCACCCACCAGTCAGATGCACCAGGGCCTCGGATCACCGATGCGGCCACGCCTGCCGCAGGTCTGAGGGCCCAGCCTCTCTGAAGCGTGCTGCTTCGGTGTCTTCTGTAAACATTCACCCTCCCAGGGCAGTTAAACACTGCTCGGTGCTAATTACAGGCCTGTTTTTCCATAAACTGGGGGCAGGAGCACAGAATTTGTGTTTGCAAGACGCAGGGGCCCCAGGCAGCCTTGCCAAAGCCACCCCGTGTCCCTTCAGGAAGCAGGGAATTCCTAAGCGGATGCTCCCGCGTGTCCCACCAGGCTCGCCTCAGAGAATGCGGGACCAAAGGGTCACTTTGCTTCAAAGATAAGTCCTGTTTCAAATGAACCATCCTCTCTCTCTTAGGAAGTGGCAAGAGTATGGACAGGATTGCTCAGAACGTTCTGGCCTCCTGTTGGCTCCAGGGAAGCCAGATCCGTCAGAAAGACAGGGGGTCGTGATGGGAGTAGGTGGAGAAGCCCCCTCCCACCCTTTCCCAGCATCTGGGGTCTGAGGTGGCGAACTATGCAGGATGCAGCCCATCTGCTTCTTGGAGCATGTGCTCTCCTCCTCTGGAAGGTTTTGGAAAGTTCCAGAAAGGCCTATGTGGGCTGGACCCTTAGGGCCCAAGGCACTGCTCTGACCAGGCCCAGGCTTCCTGACCACCCCCCAGCCAGCAGCTTCTTCTCCTTTGTCTGCTGGCCAGAGGAATCTGGGCAGGGACCAGGGCCTGTGTCCAGGTTCTGACGTTTCGTAAGCATCGTCGAAATAATAAGACGATATAATGACCGCACATTTCTCCCCGCTGTGTGGCCACATTGCCCTTCGTCCCAGTTCCGAAATTTGCCCTCGCCCTCCTCGGCGCCCCGCCTTCCAAGCTGCTCAGGCTGCAGAGACCCAGCCCCAAACTCTGATAAATAAGTTTAAACCTTTAAAAAGTGCCCTTAATGCCCCATTGTGCCCTTGATTGCTCATTCCCCAACTATATAATTAGCACATAAAGAACTCTCTCCTCCAAATTAAATGGCAGTAATTGGGTTTTTTAAAAAAACTAATTTAAACCCTAAACCCTTTGAAAAAAAAATTGTCATTGTTTACATATTTAACGGACTAGCATTTTAAGTATTACGGGGCTAATTTAACAGGCTTATCTAGGACGTGGGCCACAGGACGAGGCCCAGGAGGAGGGGGCCCAGCAGCAGGAAAAGGGCCTCCCCTCTCACGAGGAAGTGGGGGGGCGCCCAGAACCCCAGGGCAACCCTGTCACCCGGACAGACCTCAGGGTCAAGGTCATCTTTCGGTCCTTGCTGAGCTGGGAGCTGCCCCAGCCTGCAGCCACCTCCCCAGGGCGCTCAGATGGGGAGCGGGCACCGCGGAGCCGGCACACACCAAGGGGCAGGGGGCCGGCACTTTCCCAATGGCACAAAAACATTTGCTTATTGTTTCTAGAATTGCCTCATTACATTTACTTTCTGCATTGGAGTCAGTGGAGGGGGTGTAAGAATTTGAATTAATTTCACTTCGAAATATTTAATTTTCACGCTAAAAAATCCTTTGAAGTAAACGGAATGAGAAATGGGCTGGGACGGCTACGAGCGAAAAGACAAAATTTTTGTGAAAACCTTTTTTTGAAAAAAAACACAAAAACTTGACTAAATGGAGACACATATCATGTTCTCAAATGGGAAGGATTAAAAATCATAAAGTTTTCTATCCCCTGAATGTTAACCTAAAAATGGAACAGATGACAAAATAAATCTCTGTTGTTTAACTTGAAAAAAATGACTCCAAAGTTTATCTCGTGGTTGGGGGTCGGGAATATAAACCTGAACGATGACAACAGATGTTTAAAAGAGAAGGGGAGCCTTGCTCCTTCACGAATTTGAATATTCGATATACAGTGCAAAGAGAATACAAATAAAAATAAGATAGTTGAGAATTTCGAGGTGGGGTGTAGACAGGAGGAAACGCAGAGCGGGGTCAACCACACACGGAACAGGGCAGCCTGGAGCGTCCCAGCATCTTCGCTGCCTCCCAGCAGGACCAGCCCCCTCCCTCTCTCCGTCCCTCCGTCCCTTGAGCCACGCATCAGAACAGTGACCCACAGGTGCAAGTTCCCAACACACCCTTGGAACCCACGAAACGGCCGGAAAGAAGCAAACAAGAAGATCTGCATCATCTCACGCAAGGTAGACGGTGCGAAGGGGACCGAGGGGTCCAGCTGCACGAGAGTCACAAGTTGACATAAAATACAAAAATTCTGCACCACAAGTGAAGAGGCACCCAGCTCCCGACAGAAGGAAGGTGAAATCTGTCTGTCATGAGCTCTTGAAAATTCAGAAGCTGAAGCTGAGGGTCCCCAAGGGAAAGGCTGGCACGGGGGTGGGCAGAGGAGGGGACGTTGAGTGTCAAGTCCCAGACATGCCCGCTAAATCGGTGGGGGCGTGGGGTACCGTCCACAGCTGGGGTGGCTGTGAGGAGGGAGGCGCCTCGGTTTCCAAGCCCGAGGAAGTGTCCAGCCTCTGACCACACAAGGACTCAGCCCCGCTCCTCCTGGAGTCCGGACGCTTGCTGCTGCATTGGGGGTTTGTTCGTGGTTTGCCAAGGACATACGGGGATGGGGGCACAGGTGGGCGTGGACTGACCCTCGTGGCCGCCAGGGAGAGCCCAGCTGCCCACAGGCCCCAGGGACCCTGGGGTCAGACACACGGCCTGAGACTCAGGGGACCACTTAGCAGTGGGTGTGTGTCTGGGGTCTCAGCACCTTCAATCTTTCTTCAAATCATTCTGGAAACACTTCTGCCAGAGCAGGTCCTCTGCACGTGAGCGCAGCTGGCCCTTGGTGGGTGCAGATGGCTGTGACCCTCCCTCCCGGGGCCCTAAGGCCAGGGGCACTGGGGGCTCCCCGAGCCCAGGCTGGGCTCTGTCCTTCCACAGGCCTGCTTTTTGTTCTCTTCCTTTATCGTTTTCATAGAACGAGGATCCTTATCTCATCAGGAGAAAACTGCCAATAACTATGATGTAATGTATTATATTAAATAAATTACATGTAATAGAATAGAATAAACTATATTTACATATGTATACTGTACATGCGTATATACATACATGTATACACACAACACAGAGAGAGAGGAACAGAGAAAGAGAATCTGTCAGTTTGGCGCAGTGCAAGTCTAAACCAAATCCTTTTTCTCTTCCGGGAGTTTCTGCTCTGCAGGGTTTGGGACCCAGTGCCTATGGAGCGCCCCACCCCCGCCTGCGGCACAGACACCCTCAGGCTCTGTCCTCAGGCTCTCCCACAGCCACGGGGAGAATGGGAATCTGCCGCAAAGGCCCCTGGGCTCCCATCCGGTCCTGGCTCTGCCCGTGAGCATCAGGATGGGTCCGTGTGGGTTTCAAATGCACCGGTGCTCTGAACCTGCTGCCCTCTGCACTGGTCGCAATACACAAGGGTGCACACGCGTGCGCGTGCACACACCCCGGGTTCCCCCCGGCTGCTCCATCAGGGCGTGCAGACGGCCCCCACGCCAGGAAGGAAGTGGGCAGCGGTGACAACGCCCCCACCAGCCCCCCTTGGTCACCCTCCCCTCATTTCACACGGCCCTCCCACTTTCCAGACAGGACATCAGGCTGGTGGCAATGGTGCCAGGCAGGGGCCAAGCAGACCCCAAATCCCAGCAAGGTACTGGCGGGACTGCAGACAGACATGACATGTATCTGTCCAGCTCGTTCCCATGGCGCCCAGCTCGGGAACCTGGGCAGCCCGGTGCCATCACTGCCCAGAAAACACCAACTGACCGCCAGTGTGGTCACTGCCAGCATAAAGGAATGAAGAAGCAACCCCATAATAGTCTCAAGCCCGTTTTACCTAGGACAGAACAGGACCCAAAGTGGGCTTCATGGCCCCAGAGTTTTCCGGCACAAGGCGCCCAGGGTCGAGAGCAGTAAACAGATCGCTGCCTGTCACGCTGGGTGCTCTCTGCTTCCCTTTTTCTAAACATAATTTTTCTACCAAATGCCAAGTACACGTGGCAGACAGACCAATCTTTCTTTCTGTGTTAAAGCACTCAGGAGGGCTCTTTCTCAGAGCTGATCCCTCAGCGGAGGGGCTGACCAGGGGGACAGGAGGCTTTGATTCAAGCACCGTCTGAAGTGGATGGAAACATACCGGCCCGTTTCGCAGGAATTAGCAATCTAGGCAGGAAGCCGGGGGAAGCGTCCCAGATGCCGGGAGCTTCCCGACAAGGGCCAAGTCCAGAGCCTGACTCTCGGCACAGAATCCCCGTGACCACCCCATCCAGCTTTCTGGGCTCCTAAGTGAGCAGCCGGGGCTGACAGGCCTCCCCGGACCGGGATCTGGTGGCCACTTCCCCGCTGCTTCCACTCACAGAGGCAAACCCGCCTCTGCCCAGGGGAGCCGGCCAGCCCTGACGCAGGTCCCACCGTCCCCTGCCCTGCGGAGAAAGGGCCGGGTTTCGCACACAGAGGGAGTGCAGTGGCCTGGAGCATCTATATTTGCTTAGCAGCAAGTCTTCCAAAATGAAACCAGAAACCAGGTCTAATCACTTGAGCTCGATAAAGATTCCCCAAGTGCCCGGGAATCCGGGCTGTGCCACGCTGGTAACCAGCATCCTTTCTCCCCAGACCCACGGCTCCTGCAAGCAGCAAAATGAAGTACATTGGCTGCACCCACGGAGTTGAGGGTGGGGGTGGATATCTATCTCACGAGGGCATCGTCTGGGTAAGATGATATCTGATGTAGCAAACAAGAAAAGCAAAGTTCAAGAAAGCAGCACAGATCAGCTTTTGGCCAAGTCTGTGCACGGCTGTTATGCATTTTAAACCACCCGATGCCAGATCGTAGCAGGCTCCCCTTGCCAGAAACCAGGAGGGTCAGGCAAGGATCGCAGAGGAGCTCAGAGATTTGTCTTTAAAAAGCACGGTGCTGAAATCTATTTTGAGTTTTGCAAAACAAGAGGCCGTGGGCCCTATCTCCCTCCCTCCATCTTTTCTCTCTGACCTTTCCCTTTTCCTTTAAAGCTAGCATCCCAGCCGCATTCCCACTGCCGGCCTCCAGCTCCAGGCCTGGCTGGGCTGACCGAGGTGTCAGGACAGGATCCCAGCAGCCGTGTCCAGGACCACTCGCTGCCCTGCCCGCTCCCGGCTCCAGGGCTTCACAGGGCTTGCCAGCCGGGTCTGGGTGAAGCAAGCTCCCGGCCCTCCTAAGTCTGCCAGAACACACGGGGAGGGCACCTGGGGACCGCGAGCAAGTGCTGGGCCTGACATCCGAGAACCTGTGCCCCACCCCTACCCCGTGCACCAGCCACACAGAATCAGGAGCCTTTCTGGAATGTTCCTTGCACCTCCCTGCCTCTGCACCTTTGCTCGTGCTATTCCCAACACCAGTCTGGGCTGGGAGCCTCCCCTCCTCCCCTCCCTCCGGAAGCATCTTCCCTACAGTATAGGTTCCACACGAGGCCCCAGGGGCTGGGGCCACTGGTCTGCCTGTGCCCCCGACCCCCCCGCCCTTCATCTCCCACAGAGCATCAGCCAGCGCCCCTGGCCGCCCAAAGCCCACCTGGGGACCTCAAAGCCACACCAGCTGCCAGAGCTACTTGCTTCTGAAGGCCCCTCCGCAAGGGCAAGAGAATCTGGATGCTGCCCGCAGGTCACCGGGTCTGTCACTCACTGTGCAACTGCCATCCGACCCTCAGGCCTCACCATATCCATCTGTACAATGGGTCCACTAGGGCAGTCCCCGCAGCACAGGGAGGAACTGAGCCGCTGGGAGCCGGGAGGGACTGGCGGAGGAGGACGCACCCTGGCAGCTGGGCTAGGCTTGCCTGGGGCCCGGCTGGGCCGACACTGTTCCCAGGCACAGCCGGGCTGGCCGGATGAGGCCCGGGGACCTACCACCACCTCTGCCGGCCGGAGGAGCTGGGCCGGAGAGGGAGGCCACAATGGGCCCCTTTCTCCCCTAGTTGATTGAGACAGTTCAGTTGAGAATATTTAAACAGTTGTACATTCACAGATTGCAGCGAGGGGCGAGGAGACCTAAGGAGGGAGCCGGGGATCAATGCATAATCAGATAACTGCCCGCTCCACGGGCTTTAAGCGAAGATCAGCCACTCGGACCTCTAATTCCTCCTGCTAATTAAGCAGCCTGTTAATTGCTCTTGGGGCTTGTAATGCCCGTCATTATGCCTGTAACAGCCCGCTGACAGCAATGGGCCTGAGGCTCGGGGCCCACAAAGGAGCCCGGCCTTTAATGAGTCCCCAGAACTGGGACCCCGCGCCATGGGCCGCGCCTCCCCTGGGTGCTTTGCTCCCTCGAGGGGCCCGGCACGGAGGGGTCAGTGCCCCTCACGCCGACCAGACGGAGCACAGATGCTGGGACTCGCCAGGATGGAGAGCAAAGGAGAGGCACCCGGAGCCCTGGCTCTTTCTTCCCTTGAGAACCCTGCCTGGTCCAGGGACCCGCATGACGGCTCCCCCAAAATTCACAGCTCCCTGAAATCTGCTCGAGCTCCAGCCGGGTCAGCGTGGGGCCCGCATTTTCCGAGTGCACATCCTGCTGTGCCGGCCACGCTGCCCTTTGGAGCCTCCGGGCAGCAGCTGAGTGGCCTGGAGCAAGTGGCCTCACCTCTGGGGCCTCAGTTTCCCCTGTGTGACCTGGTGCTGATGGTGCTGACCTCAGGGGGTCACAGGAGACCTGGGGGGCTGAACAGATCCCAGCCAGAGATAACACAGAGGTGGCCCACCCCCTCCTTCCACCCTCGTCAGTGGGCACCGGGCCCGGCCTCCGGGTCAGCTCTGGGGGGCTTTCAGGCCCAGAGCCCCAGGCCTGGGCTATGCAGTAAGAGCCCAGACCTGGCCCGAGAGATTCCAGGCCCCCGAAGCCTGCTGGCAAAGGGAGGATGGGCCTTCCCAAGGAGGCACATTGCCGGGAGGCTCCCATCACAAGCCCTGTTGCCTTTGGCCACTGAGGCACCTGAGCAAGGCTGAAATGTCAGAGCCATTAGGCACAGAGAAACTCGGCAGGGCTGTGTTTGGTTTGGGTCTGCTGAGCGGGGTTTTTCTAGAGACCCACAAATAGCCACAGAGAACACCAAGGGCCCAAGGGACTGGGGGAGGTGAAACTTGCAGACTCTGAGCACAGGGGTGGGGAGGCTGGGGTGGGGATGCAGGGGTCGGGGTGCAGGGGTCAGGGATGCAGGGATCAGGGTGCAGGGGCGGGGATGCAGGGGTCAGGGTGCAGGGGTGGGGATGCAGGGGTCGGGGTGCAGGTGTTGGGGATGCAGGGGTCGGGGTGCAGGGCTGGGGATGCAGGGGTCGGGGTGCAGGGGTGGGGATGCAGGGGTCAGGGTGCCGGGGTCGGGGATGCAAGGGTCAGGGTGCAGGGGCGGGGATGCAGGGCTGGGGCTGCAGGGGTCGGGGTGCAGGGGCAGGGGTGCAGGGGTGGGGATGCAGGGGTCGGGGTGCAGGGGTGGGGATGCAGGGGTGGGGGATGCAGGGGTCAGGGTGCAGGGGTCGGGGTGCAGGTGTCAGGGGTCGGGGTGCAGGTGTCAGGGGTCAGGGGTGGATGCAGGGGTCGGGGCGCAGAGGTGGGGAGGCAGGGGTGGGGATGCTGGCCTGCGTGTGTGCGTGGCACTGCCTCCTTCCAGGGCTCCTTCCTTCCTTGCAGGTCTGCCCGGGGGAGGGGCCGCAGACCCCTGGGCTGGGCACAACAGCCAGCGTGGGTTAGAGATCACCATCTTGCTAATGTCCTCCCGATGTCTAGAGGGTCACTGCGGTGCCAGGAAGCCAAGCAGGGACCCAAGCCCTCACTCCTTCCCCGCCCGGGGGCCAGGCAGTATGGCCCAGTGGCATAGCAGCCAGGCGGGGCCTGGAATGCGGCGGGCGGCTGCTGGTACAGCAAGGGGGTCGGGCTTGGCCCAAGGGCCCTGCTGTGGCCTCTGCCTCTGTCCTGCCTGGTCCACTGTCTGCTACCGGACAGTGGTCACTTTAGAGGTCACTCGTGAAGATGGCCCCTGGCGAAGGTCACCACCGGCCCAGCCAGGCCAACAGCAACGCAGAGAAGCTGCAAGGGCTCAGAAGAAACCGGGCTTCCTGCCGGGGCCCCTGCACCAGCTCCACGGGGCTGGGGTCTCACACCCGATGCTGGGAGACCACTCCCAGCCTGGGCACCAATGGCAGAGACAAAGTCCTGTCGGAAGCCTGAGGAGGCAGAGCCGTGCCCGCCGGTGGGGTGGGGGCTCCTCGGCCATGACCGTGTCTGGGACTCGGGCCGTGAGCATTTCACAGACGCTGCCTCGTTCAGTCTGATGAGGACATGAGCTCTTTTCTCTCCCCCAAATGAGGAGGGGCGGAGTGACTTAATCCACATCTAACCACCCCCTTCTCCCAGATCCCAACTGAACTGACTGGACCCGTGGCCTCCAGGGAGCGCACGGCAGGGCCAGGGCTGGCTGCCCCCCGGCTCTAGCCGTGTCCACGTCACCTAGGAGCCGGACGCTGCTCTCTGAAGGGAAAGGCAGTAAAGAGGAGGGTGGGAGTTCAAGTCACAGCGTGGTGCCTCCTCCAGGAAGACCCCGTGGGCTCCAGGCACTCTCCCCCCGCACCTGGGGAAAGCATTTTACCTCGGCCTCCTACCTCGCTTGGGGGTTTACAGACTTGACAGGGGCCTCGAGACACACTGCGCTTAGCTCCCCCATTAACGACGGTCTCCTACAACCGTCTCGCCAGCTCTCCCGGGCTCCCCTGCAGGTGTAGGCAGACAGGCTCCCAGACATGGCCAGGTGACATTGCGCAGCTCCTGGCCTCATGTGGGAGGGGAGGTGCCCGGCGCCTGGGACAGGGCTCCGAGCTGCTTCACGGTAAACGATTCAGGGCTGGGAATCGCAGAGGGGGAGGCAGCAAAGGTGGGGAGCCCCTGACTGTGCCCGGCTGTGGCCACAGCTGACACACAAAACCTGAGTGGACCCTCCTCCACGTCTCGGTCGTGGCATCAAAGAAGGCAAGTGGCCCAGAGGGACGGATGGCTCCTTCGTGCGGCTCACTGCCAGAGCTCCCGCCCCACCCTGCACCCTCCTGGGCCTCGGACTCCCCTCGCCCCTCCTTCCAGAGGGCCTTCCCTGGCTGAGCGTCTGGGCCACTGGGAGGCTGGGAGCCTGGGAGCCTGGTTTGAATTTGCATGGCCAGGGCTGGTTCTCATTGCCGGCAGCCGCCTTCCCAGAGCCCCTACAGGAAGATTCAACCTGTTCAAAGTAGAAATAAAATAAAATACAGCGGCATCTCTCCACCCCTTATTAAATTAAAAATTCTGGCCAGTAAGGGAAACCCCTAAATTTGATTTCCTTTCCTGGACTGTTTTTGGTGGCGGGGGTCAGAGTCTGGAAGAAGGCAGGACTGTGGTATTTGTTGGGTTGAGACGGTTCATTTTTTTCACTCATATAATGATCCTTTCTTTCCCCGGCCTGCACGTGAGTTATGTTCATTCTGCCCAAACCCATCACTCCTCCACGAGGTGCTCGGCACTGCCTAGGGGTCCTGGGCTGGGCCGGCCCCTCCGAGGGGCAGTCGAGGCTTCTAGAAGGCGTAGGAGAGCCGACTCCTCCGACCAGACACCTGACCCTCCCGAAGAAACCTGCAGACACTGGATGTTCCCGGATCAGTGCCTTTGGGGGTTCACTCACCGCAGCAGCCGCATTTGACCGCCTGGGGGAGGAACGGATGTGAGGCTGTGCAATCAGACAAAGAGGATGATTTGCAAAGAGAGTTTCGGGGCCAAGGTATCAGGAGTCGATTAGAAATAGTCAGATGGCCTGTTTTACTTTTCCCCACACTGGATGGAGAGGTGGGTGGGCAAGGTGGGCAGGGGGTAGTCCTGACTGCGCTGCCACCCTCCTGGCCGCCGTGGGGCCCCTGACCTCCTCGGCATGTGCAGGGAAGGGGCCCGCGGTGAGCAGGGCTCCCCTAATAGAATCCATATTCTGCCGGGTGCGCGTTTAATATAAAAGATCTGGCGATACCCACCGTCCGCCCTGCTCTGGTCCCACTGAAAGGCCTTTGTTCGGGGAGATTAGAGAGGGATTTGCTTTCATTTTTCACGATGTTTCACTCACTACATCACCGAGGTTACTGACGTGGCTGCAGCCCCCTCCCCTCACGGCCCGCCCGGTCCTCGCATTCCAGGGGTCTCCAGAGCCTTGGGGACAGGGTCCTGGCTGAAGGGACGCCTTCCCTGGGCCGGCTGCGTCCGGCCAGGCTGCAGGCGGCTGTCTAGGCCACGGCACCGTCCCCCCGAGGCTGCGTGACTGCCCTCGGTCCTGCGCCGGGTCCCTAACCAGGCCCGTCCTCCCCTCCTGTCCAGACTCACATCTGTTTCTCTGCATGCCCTGGTCATTCTTCACTGCCACCCTTTGTCCCCGACTCCCGGGTCCCGGCCGGGGCCTGGGACACACTTGGGCCGAGCATCAGGGCCTGAAGGCGGGCGGCCGCACCATTCCCGCAGGTCTCGACAGAAACGGTTTTGTTCCGGCTGGGGGCCTCTGCGAAACGGCTTGATCTTACTGTGTTTTGTTTTAATTAAGAGCTGATCTTTTTCTGAGCCCGTTCCTGAAAATAGCTCCATGTTGCTTTCCTCCAGGACATAAGGCTTTTAAAATAAAAGTCTTTTTTAAAAAACAAATAATGCTGTCCCCCCACCGCTCCCAGGGTCATTTTCACGGGCAGATGCTGGTGCCGGAGCTACTGTAGCCCCCCGGGCCCTGCTGGGAGGGTGGGCTCCTGGGGCCCAGGCCAGCTGAATCCAGCACGTGGAGGCCCGAGGGCGCCCTATGGCCGGCGGGCTTCATGGGGAGGCCGGGCCCCGGGTTCTCCACTGCCCCTCTGCTCGCAGCCTCCACCCCCTCCCCCAGCCCGGCCTCCAGAGCCCGGGCACTAATTGCAGCATTTTCCTGCACAACAGAAAGAAAGAGGAGAAAACACCCACTTATGTTGTCCCAACATGAGATTCTGACATGTTAACAAGTTTATTATATCCTGTTTCTAATCTAAACACGGAACGAGTTCTCTCTGCAGAAGTGGGAAGTCGGCCCTAACGGTCTCTGGGGCCGCAGCCTCCCTTTTGCTCCTGGCCCGGGCTCGGCCCGCTGCCCAGGGTCCCCTACTCTGCCCGCCGGGGTCACTCCCACGGGGCCCTCCGCTCCTGGACAGCCCCCAGCACCTACCCAGGCTCTTCCCACTGAAGGCTTCAGAGGCCCCAGCCCACCGTCCTCCCTGGGGTCTGCAGGGCTCGAGGAGAAGGGGCTGGCGGTCAGAGGTCTGAGCTTCACTCTGGCCATCCAGGTGGTGACGACCCTTTGAGGTCACTCACTAGAAGTAAAGGATAAGCATGCACCAGGGGTGATCTCGGTGAGGAACAAAGCCTCCAGCTGCCCTTCAGCTCCCGGCTGTCCCATCCTCCGGCCACACCCTGGGCAGGGTGGGTGCCCTTTACACCTGCGGCATTTCACACCGCTCCTCAGCTTTCTTTATGTTTTGTCCATCTCCTGGCAATTGAGGTGGACAAGGAAAACAGCTCCCTGAATGCAGCCCAAGTGCAACAGACGCATCCCCAAACCTTCCAGCGCCCGGGGAGGGGTGGCCGCCAGACTGTGAGTGGCGGCGGGGGGGGACACTTGATATTTGTGGAACAACATGATATGGGACCAGTGAGGAGACATCCTACAGATTTAATCCATCCCCTTAATTACTTGGATTTCAAGCTGCGAACTGATAAGAGCCCGGCGGCAGGGGCTGGCCCATCATCGTCTTCCCACAGAGGCTCAGGGAAGCACCTGTGGACCCAAGCCAAGGATGGGCATTGGACGGCTTCAGCCACCGCCCTCCCCCAAGCATGGGGCCCCACATGCGAGAGGGGCCATGCCCCAGGTCCCCCAGCCCTCGGGGAGAGACTACCAGCACCCGCTGTCTGGTGGGGCTCAGATTCCAGGGCAAACAGGCAGAGCTGCCAGCCAGGAAGGTGGGCTCCCCGCTCCGCTCCCCAGAGACTGGACAGCAGCCGAGACCACCAGGCAGGGCAGGGGTCCTTCCTTCCTGCAGCTCTGGGGGCTGCAGGGAGCGGGGTGCACCCCTCCCCCAGCCTTCGCCCTCCCCCACAGCCTGCAGATGGGCCTGTCAGCTGCTAAGTAAGAGACAATCCAGCGTGACCAGAGGGCAGGCCTTTCTCAGCTTCTGGAACAATTTTCAAACACTTAACTCCATGGCTTACATTAGGGAAAAGGATCGGTCATCAAAATCTCATTGTCCAGAGGCACGAAAACCTGGCACCCCCTCCGTCCCCCACGTTCCCCAGTCCCGGTCCTTGGGTTCCTGCCAGCCCGGTTGCGCTGCCCCAGAACCGCGGCCCCAGCACGCTGCCCAGCCCAGCCCCCCTGGGGGCTGCAGAAAGGACACGGAGCAGGGGGCCCCCAGGGAACGTGCTGCCGCAGTCATAGCCCCCGTGCCGAGGCCTGGGGCCCACTGAGGCCGCACCTCGTCCCGCTTCCCCCAGCCCTGCCCAGACCGGCGGGGAGGCGGGGGCCGGACCCAGAGCCCCCCTCACCATGTGCTTTCAGAGAAATGACTTTCCAAGCCGGGGTCCGGAGGAAGGTAATTAACCAGACCCCAGAGGGCTGAGCCTGCAGTCGGGTCACCTGCCTGGTCACACAAAGAGCCACCACAGGGCCACGCCGGGCTGGCCACGGCACTCCACGCGCACCAAGAGGCGGGGGCGGCTTGCTCTCCTCCACCCACACCTCGAAAGGAAGCCCTGCTGGGGTGAGAGGGGCGGCCGGCTGCTGAGGAAGGGCGAGCAGGGCTCAGCCGGGCAGGGCCGGCCACGCGAGCCCCCCGGACCACGGGCGCCCAGGTGGAGTCACGGGGCCAGCATGTTTGGCCACAGAGCCCCTCGGCTGAGAGAGGCACTGAAAGCAGGGTGGGACGGCCCAGGGCGGCCCAGGGGTGTCCCGGCCATGCCGCTCCCACCCCTCTAGGCCAGCCGAGCCTGTGGTTGAGGCCCTGCCTCGCCTGCCTTGTAATCAAGCAATCCTGAGAGCTGAGATCGCGCAGACGCAGTGCCTCCCTCCAGAGACCCGGGCAGGGGCTCTTCAGTGCTTTCTGCGATGGGAGTCCCCAGTGCCACCCGGCCACAGAGGCACTGCCCGTGGCCGCCTGTCCACAGGCCTGCACACGCACGCCAAAGCACGTGCGTGCACAGACGCTCACGTGTGTGCACCCACACATGTGCACACACATGTGCTCTCACGTGCGCACACGTATGTGTGTGCCCCCAGCGGAGCCCCTGCGTGTGGGCCTGGTGCCCACGTCCCTTGGTGGCCCCCTCCCCACTCAAAGCCTCCTGCCCAGTGGCTGAGATCACGTCCGCCCTGCGGTCCCCAGCACAGTCTGCTACCCCTCCATGAACACCATCCTGACACAGGCCAGAAAGCCACGCGGGAAGGCTCCAGTCTCCGAGCGCGGCCGGAAATCTCCTTCCCCAGGAGCGTGGAAGAGTCGGAGGCCCAGGTGCCACAACCCAGGCCCTCCTGTAGGTCAAAGGAAAGCACAGGAGCCTGCTTACAGCTCCGGGAAGAGAAGCGAGTGCTGGGTTTATGGCCCCATTGAGGAGTCAGGGCAACGGGAGCTCAGACGCCTACAAGGACCACCGGTCTGTGGTTCCAGCTCCCACCGCCAGCATGAGGCCAGCCGTGCCCAGGCCCAAACACGCGCGTGGCCTGGTCCTCTGGGCCAAGCCGTTCCCCGGCCCTGCTCCCCACGCTGGAGATGGCCGAGCAGAGGCCAGAGAAAGACCCAGGCCTTTCCGTGAATCACTGGCTGGAAGACAGAAGACAGTAGAACGGGCCTGCGTGGCAGCCGGCGGCAAGGTGGCTCTGAGCTCCCCACGCCTGCCTGGGCCCCACGCCTCCCCCCGACCGGCAGCTCTCCCTCCCTGCCCGGGGGCCGGTGATGCTGGGGGCAGGATGGGAGCTGGTTCCACGGCGGACCCCAGTCAGCTCCCAGCGGCCCTGCCCGGGCTCTTGAACCCCTGGTTCCAATCGGCCCCAGCCCTACACGGTCTAATGCGACTTCCTCCTCCTAAAGAAGGCCACGGCCATGACCGCAGGAACACGGGGCTGACCCTCCGGGCCCCTGGTGCCATTTGTACTTAAAATGGCCTTAAACCTGGCCCGCCCGGGGGCAGCCCTCACAGAGCTGGGTGTGGAGAAGGAAAGCCCAGGGATGAATCATTCCAAGAGGATGTGAGCTGGCAAAGTCGTGGCTAAAAAAGCTAAAAGCAGAAAACCTTGGGGGCGGGGGGTGGGTCTACCCCACAGAGGACTGCGCTCGCCCGATAGGAGACCCCGGCCAGTGCGCGGCTCTGGGGGAGCCTGTCACCCCACCCCCGCAAGCGACTGCGGAGTGGGCCTCCGCGTCCATCTGGCGCTGCAAACGCTCATCCCACACTCGGGACGGGTGCGGGCCCAGCATTCCCGGTGGACCCCAGGTGTGAGTGGTGTCGAGACCTTGGCTGCTGCCTGGGCTGTGGCCAAGCGAACGGCACTTCGCTGGGCTCCATCACACACGCGTCCACGTCCACGTGTTTGTTCCGAAGGGTCTGGTGCTGAGTTGTGAGAGAGCCAGTAGAAGCCACGGTGACCTTTCCCTCCTGATAGGGGTGGCCCTCAGGGTCCAAGCCCTAAGCCGAGTCACCTGCCGGGGCGTGATCCGTGGGCAGAGCCAGCCTGGGACCCGGATGTGCCAGACAACCAGACCAGTGGGAAGCTGCTGTGACGTGCCTCTTGCCCCGCCCCAGGTCAGTCCCCTGGCGGGGAGACCCGCATCATACCTGGCCTCGGCTTGGGACGCCCTGGGGTCGATGGGCCCACGTGGTGTCTGTAATCAGAGCCAGGGCTGGGGGCCTCATGGGGCAGCCTCTACCCCAGGGGAGAAAGAGAGGCCTGACAGGGCCTGGCCAGGGAAAGACAAGGGTCCACATCCTGGAGTGACCAAGCCCAGACCAGGGCTGCTGCCTGGGAGTGAGGTCAGTGGCACCCAGGCCAAGCTGCCATCTTGGGGGTGAAGAGACCAGGGAAACGGACTGATGGGCATCCTTCCCCGGTCCCCCTGGCACCTCCCCCCGTGCACTGCTCACACGCACTTCCGTCCTTGGCTTTGATTTTGGTTTTGTATATGGTAAGCACTCAACACAGGTGGAGTGAACACCCCAGGGAATGGACACAGTGAGTGAGCCTCTCTTGGGTGACCTTCTAGCAGGCAAGGGCACCTAGGGGCCTGGGACCATCCCTTCTACGGCTCCCGAGGAGGACCTGGCCTGGTGTCCTCCGGGTGGGGGCCCTGGCCACACACCTGCCTGAACTTTGCACCTGATGTTGAACCCAGCCTCTGGGGAGCCACTGGGCAGGGAGGGGCTGCCACAGAGCCCCCCAGGAAGGCAGCCTGGACAGCGGCTCCCAGTACTGGATGCAAGGTAGAAAGGTGACACTCCCCAGTCCCCGGGGAGACCAGAGAAGAGACAGGTGGAGCTTTGGGAGGCCCCAATATGGGAGTGGGCATCAGCGGCCTGGGTGCCCCTCCAGCGCGCTCCCCTGCGGCTGGGAAGGCGGGCAGGGCTGGACCCTCCACCCCGACATGGGCTTGCGGCGAAGATGGCGCTGTGGGTGGCGAGTGCGGACTGCCGCCATGGCCCCTTTGTCCTCGGGAGCGCGGCTCACGTGGCCTGCCTGATGGAATATTGATCCTCGGAGAGCAGAGTCCGGCATGCCATTAGTCCAATCTGCTCTCAAGCTGACACAATCCCATCATTTGTCATCTGCCCTGTCCTGCTGGGTTTGTTTAGGAGCTGGGGGTATTTGCTTTATCTGCCACTTTCCAAGCCTCCCCCCACTCCTTCCCTGACGGGCGTTTACGGGGCCACCACATTCTCACAGCCCCCCACCCACCCCGCGGGGACAGTTGTCTGGGGCTCCCCCCCACCGCCCCTCACATGAGGGTCCCGTTAGCACGGACCCATTTGGCCTCATCATTCCACAGCAAGCGTCTCCCAGTGACTCAACGAAACAAGTCCCCCCATCCTTTGCAACCACCATGGCAAAGGCAAGCACAGAGAGGTGCTGCTCCTGACTCAGGGTCACACAGCAAGGAAGGGCTCGGTTGGAGTTGAGAGCCGAAGTCCTCAGGCTCCAAAGGCTGCATGCGAGGCACCGGGGGTGCCGTCACCCACCAAGCACGGGCTGGTGGATGGGTGGGCAGGGGTGTGACCAGAGGAGAGAGAGGCCAGGACCAGCTGTGCAGAAGGCACTCCTCCTCTAACCGAGGGTCCGAGCCGTCCGTCCGGCATCTCGGCGTCTGCAGGAGCCTTCTCTCTCCTCCCCCACCACCGACTTCTGGGCTCTTTCTCTTGTCCCCCAAGGCCGTCCAGGTGGCTGGTTTGGAGGCGGGAGTGATGCCTGGCTGGCGGGGCCCAGGGGACAGATGCTGAATGGGGACAACAGTGCGGGCGTCCTTGTGGCCCAAGAGCCCAGCAGCAGGGGCAGCTAGCTTTCCCTGAGTGTGACTGTGTCACTGTGTGTGTGCAAGTGTGTGAGTGTAAGGGGTGTGCGAATGTGTGCACATGTGTACATGTATGTGAGTGTGCCCGTGAGTGTGTGAACGTGTGCGTGTGTGTGCACACGAGTGGGGGTAAACGCTGCTGTCTTCAAATGACACTGACACTCTGACATTTCAAAGGAACATCTAAAAGCCAATCTACATTTTAAAAACCTGGCAAATTTGTTGCTCAAATTCCTCCACACATTACTTGGTATTTAAAAACAAAATCAAACAAAACATTGGCAGGCGGAGGAAACTACTCCAGTGTTTGTCCCCGCGCATCCCGAGTGTTTAAAATAAAAGAAGGAGAAATAGGAAATATTCTCAAGTCAAACTCTAACTCTTTACATCCGGGGCCCCTGAGCTCAGAGACTGCTGAGGGTGCAGCACTGATCCCTCCCCCGCCAGACCCCGGCACATGCAGTGCAGGGAGGTGCTGGGGGGTGTCGGCACCTTGGGGGCATCCAGTGGGTAGGGGCCGGGGATACCCCTCAACGACCACGATGCCCCGGACAAGGGATCTTCCCGAACAAAGTGCCCAGGGGGTGAGAAGCCCTGCTGCAAAGCTGCCCCGCCCGCCCCCGCTGCTCCCCCTTCACACCCCGCCTCCCTGCCTTGCTCCTAAAGCCTCTGCTCCAACCCACTTCCCTCTTTCTGTCCCTCCTTCCCACACCTTTATTGAGCACCTGCTGTGTGTGGGCGCTGAGTCTCTCTGGGGCGTTGAGCCCCCATCACAGCATCTCTTTTCCTCCCACCCTTCCTCCCCACCGTCCCCTGGCCCCCCCTGGCCTCCCTCCTCCGGCCACGGCAAGACCACGGAAGGCAGAGCTCGGGGTGGGAGTGTGCGGGTGGAATGTTCTCACCCCTCTGCAGAATCCAGACACCCAGACCCTCTCCAGGGGGCCTCGGGTGGGAATGGGTACAGCTGTCCAGACAGACCCCAGGGAGCGGCTCTGAGTCAGTTCTCGGGCGGGATCGGGGGCCGGGCGACCAGGGCTGGTGCTGGCCGGGCTGCGGAGGGCCCGCCTGGAAGTGGGGGGCAGTCCTGATCTTCTTAACGGTTTGCTGAGCCTGGAGTGAGTGGCAGGCCCTGGGCTGTGCCCTTTGCACGCCTGACCTCACAGTCCCCAGGGTCCCTTCCCACCAGGACACCCCGCTGGCCGCCCCGTCCACCCAGAGGAAGCCGCCCTGCCCTTCACCTCCCTGAATGGCTCCAATTAGGGGCATTGCAGACTCAGATAGATTCGTCAATAAGGTGACTTTCCCCTTAGTCACTGGTGCCCGGGCCCAGAGCAGCTGCCCGGCCGCCGGGGAGAGGACCATGGGGGGCGCAGCGTGGACAGTCATCGCCGGGGCCCTGGGCGTGGGGTTCGAGCCGCCGGGCGCTGAAGTCATCAGTAGCAAAAATAAACACCCTGGCGCGAGGGGCCGGACCCATAAAAGCAGGCGGTGCGGCTCCCGAGCGCGGAGTGTTTACGAGCCCGCTGCCTCCCCGCCCCGTCCGCATGCGGGGCTCCGGTTTCATTTTATTTGGGGAAAACTTCTACTGCAGCAAAACAGTGTTCATGACTAAAGAAAAGCAGAACTCGGAGGCCGGGCACCGCGGCCGGTCTGACGCTCAGCGCTGCGTTTCCTCCGAGCGGGAATTCAGAGACAAAGGCGGCTCTTCTCTCCGTTCCCAGTGCCCTTTGTCGCCAGAGGAGAAACGCTGGCTTCCTCAAGGTCTGTTTAATCCTTTCAAGCGATGCCCCGAATCCTACTTTGCCTTTACCTAAGACCTTTTTGGTATTTCCTTCCGATCCCCCCAAAAATAAAGGAAAAAAAAAAAAAAAGAAATGACAAGGAAATCAAGGAACTTCCCGAGCTGGTAAGCGCGGATGGGGCCGGAGTTTTATGAAAGTCTTTTCTATTTACTTCCCACCTAGATAAGATCTTAATCACAGCCCCCAAATTATCGGCGCTGACATTTGTCGAGGCCGGGCCGCTCCCGCCCGCGCTGGCCATCAGCCTTTCTTCCTGCCCCCCTTTCAATGCGAGTTAATTTCGAGAACATGATTTATCTTGCTGGGCGAGCAGCGCCGAGGCGGCCCACCTCGACAAAGGGCGGGCTGGGGAGTGAATTGCAGCCGAGCTGTCCGGTGATTGGGTTCCGTGGGGAAGGAGAATAGGCAGCAGTATGTTGCCTGATGTGATGCTGGGCCTTTTCAGCCCGCAAAGAAAAAAAGATTAGGCTTCTGACGGCGGGGCTGACAGGCGAGCTCGGGGCAGCAGACAAAAGGCCGGTACCTGAAAGCCGGACCAAGCCGTCCCCCAAGGGGGGGCGTGAGCCCCAACCCGCCTCCTCTGCATGTGCTCAGGCGGCCTCAGCGCCCTCCACTGACCACTCCCCACCTCGCTCTTGCCCTCTCTCCCTTCTCCCTCCCCCTCCTCTCCCACCCTCCCCCTTCTCCCTCCCCCTCCTCCCCTTCCCCCTTCCTCCTCTTCCCCTTCCACTCCCCCTCCTCCCTTTCTCCCTTCCCCTCCTCCTCCTCCTCTCTACCTCTTCTTTCCTCTCCCTCCTCCCCCTCCTCCTCCCCCTCCTCCCCTCCCTCCTCCTCCCCTCCCCCTCCCTCCTTTCCTCTCTCCCTCTTTCTCCCTCCTCCCTGCCACCCTCCCCACCCTCCCCTACAGCCCCAGGTCCTGCAGTCGGGTCACTGCCTGGCTCTCAGCCCTCCGGACAAGAATCCCGCCTCTGTGTGCAGATTCCTCCCCGTCAGCACCCCCTCAAGAGGGAGAATCTTGTCCTTCGTGTCCTCACCCCACCCCCCAGCTCAGGGAACACACAGAGGCCTGTGCAGACCGGCCCCCATGGTCCGCCTGTCCCCCGGGGATCTGGCAGGGCAGGCTTCGAGCGCGGGCGCAGGGTGCAGGGTTCCAGCTGGGCCCAGGGTTGGGGTTTGACACTGGCTCAGGTGGCTGCCCTCGGGATGCCCAGGACCCTCCAGGGCACAGCCAGCATGGGGTCCCGCCCAAGGCCTCCCTGGCCCGCACACTTGAAGCAGACCCGCTGGCCTGGGGCCATGTCCTGGCCAGCGCCCCGCCACCATCCTGCCCAGACACCATCAATCTCTGGCCTCTCCTGATTTTGACGTATCTCCCCCTGGGAGCCTCAGGAGGGCAAGGACTGGACCACCGTTCTTGTGCACTGACCAGGCCGTGTACTAACTCCCAGCCTGTGTCCACTCTCATGACCCGCACCACCACCCCCACCCTGCCACCGGGTCCTTCTCTGGAGGTGACGGTGCTTGGACCTGCTTCCTTGGAGTTCTCGCTCCCAGTTAAAGGTGCTAAGCCTGCCATGTCCTGAACCTTCCCTCCAGGACCACAGGAATCCCACGACTCAGACACAACATGCTAGGGGAAGGAAAATTCACACCAAGCCAACCGTGACTTCCTGACAAAAATAAACCATCTCTTTGGATGTCAATTTGCAGGACTGTGAGAAAAGGCCTACTTTAGATCCACCGTGTTCACTGAAATACGCTAATTTGAATACTAGGGAGACAGAAGAGCCTTGGGTGGGACAAGCAGAGGAACTCTGGGCAGGGGGCTCCCAGGCCCACCAGTTTCCGTCAGCACAGCCCTGGGCTGCCCGGAAGAGGTGTTGAGGTGGGTGGAGCCCAGGACCTTGAGGAGGCCCCAGGACCCAGCACAAAATCATCCTCTAAGAGGACACTGGTGTCCCTTCCCCATCCCAAGGGACCAGCCCAGGTGTTCACAGGGAAGCCGGACCCAGGAAGGCAGGCTCCTTATGCCCAGCAGAAACCTGGGGGCGGGGGGAATGCCTCGCCTGCTGGCTCCAGGCCAGACAGAGGGTGGGTCCCAGCATCATGAACTCTTGGCCTCATGTCGGACAGACCAAGTTCACGGCCGGACCGGGCACAGGCCACGTACCCAAGAGCCGGTCAGTCACGCCCTCCCCCAGCTGCTTCTTCACCTTCCTGGGCGGGGGTGGGGGTGACGAGGAGTGAAGGAAACACTGCCTGAAGCCCCCCGCGGGACCCAGCGCTTGCCTGCACGGGTGCTGTGCAGACGATGTTGTGTTCTACCTTACGTCAAGAGTGGGGGTGAAGGCCGTAGTCTCAGGCGGTCACCTGGAAACGGTGAGCCCGGGGCTGCGCTGCACCTGGGGGGACGATGCCACCGCCCGGGAACTGAAGCCAGCTTCCGGGGTGATGAGCTTCCCCCCAAAGCTCTCATCACAGACGCCATGCGGATGGTGTTTGGGGACATTTGGCTTTGGAGATCCTGACTGCAGGACCTCAGATGGGGCTAGAGATCCTCCCTCGCCACCCCCTCCCCCAGGGTGAATGCCACGCTGGTCATTGATGACCATGGTTTCCTGCCCTGATGCGAAGCCGTTCCCTAATCGCTGCTCAATTAATCCTTGGCCGAGGCCCCTGGTCTAATGGCTTGTGATGCGTCACTTGGCCCCCGGGAGCGTTAAGTATGAGACAGTTATTAAAAGACAGTTGACTTCTGGGAGCTCTGTGGAGAGGAATCATTTTAGCATCTGTTTAGAGAGCCACGCTGGGTGTTGGCACCAAGGCGGCATGAAATCACGGCCCCAAATCCCTGCGGGTTACAGGATGAGGCCGCTCCCAGCGGTGCCATCCGTGGCTAATAGTAAAACAACAACAACAGTAATAATGATAATGCATACAAGTTCAGGTCCACAGTATTCAGTCTCATCCAAGAAGCTGGCCGCTCACCCACCTGCAAACACTGATGAACTCAGTAAGTACCCATGGTCCCACAACAAGGAAGACCTGCGACATCCAGAGAGAGGGCCAAAGCCCTGGCCTTTCTAGGGCAGCACACACCTGTCTTTTCAATATATGTGACTTTATTTTGCCCCATTTAAAAATGTTCTGACACCTTTTGGAACAATCCACGGTGATCCTAGAGTGACGAGGGGTTGCTGCCCCTGATTTCCTGTTCCAGTGTCCCCTCTCCTTAGGTTCAAGAAGAGAACCATCATCTTGGGCCCAGCCCCCAGCCTCCTGGCAGCTCAGTCTGGCCTGGAGCGGCTGCCCTGGAGACCCCGTGGCTTCTAGATCTGTGAGTGCAGAGTGAGGCTGTGCAGACCACTCTGGGCCTCACAACCTCTCTGTGACTTGCTGCCTTCTAGCTGCCCTCTCAGGGTGGACCTCGGTGCCTGGCGCTGTGTCCACTCCCATCCGCGTGCCTGTGACTAGTTTACCATAGTTACTGTGGCAGTTCCATCAGGCCCTGAGCATTGGCCGCCACAGACGCCAGCTGACCCATGGGAAGGGAGAGGAGATCCAGAAACCGACCCTCGGTTTGGTCTGTGACCCTGCAGGTGACCTGGTGACATCTCAGATCACAGTCTAACACTGCCACCCTACAAACCAGCTCAGACAGTGGCTACCCACGTGGAGCATAAAATAAAGTTAGGTCCTGACCTCACACCATATACGCAACCCCCAGTAGAAGGATTGAGGGATTTACATACAGAAAGCAAAACTTCAAAACTTCAAGAAGGAAGTGGGGGAGGATCTGACGTGGGGAGAGTCTGGGAAGGAATTGTTAACTAAGACACAAATGCACCGAGGACAAAAGAGAACACTGATCGCTCAGGGTTCCGCATGCTCCCTCCCTTCATCCAGCAAACCCTGCATCCCTGCATGAGGTGGGCATGTTCCCAAGCAGTACAATCAGTTTGTCCGAGCAGGAAAGAGCTTGGCAGGGCCAAGACCGCCTTACAAAGGCAACCTCGGCGGTGCAGGTGCCTCTGCGGCTCCTGCTGCACGATCCCGCCCCACCGCTACCCCTGAGTGCACGAGCCACACGCACGCGCTTACGACCTCGCGGGAAAGCCCAGCCCCAGGCTGGCCACACGGCTGCGTGGCCATGGGGGGCTGGCGCTCGGCCAAGCCCAGGGGCAGAGGGTGAGCAGAGACCTTCTGGGGGCTGTCCTTGGGGAAGCGCGTGGGGTTTGGCCAGCAGAGCTCCTAGGGATCATGTGTATCTCTAACAAGGGAAGGTGGTTCTAAGGTGTTAGTCCAGCGGGGAGGACAATAGGGCCTGAAAATCCACCCGGGGCCGCTTCCCATAATTATCGTGATATCCTACCAGGGTTGGCCACATGCACAGCCCGTCGGGGAAATGGGCTGAGACCAGAGGAGTGAGCCCAGCAGGTACCTTGAACCTGCTGGTGTTAAGGAGATCTGCAGGCTCCCTGTTGAGCATTAAATGATATATACTTAAAGGATTGCTCTATTTACATTAGAATTAGTCCAGCAGACTGACACCAAGGAATTGCTGGCTTCCAAATCCCAAGGCCGGTAATCCCCACGTAAGCCTCCCCGTCTAAACCACCTGGGCCCAGAATCACGAGTCACAGCTCCCCAGGGCCGGCTAGCGGCGGCTCCCAGTCCTTTGCCTCCGCCCCTGGGGTAAAAGCCAGTCTGCAATCCACCACACTGTCCCCCCAAGACCAGCAGAGCGGGGACCCTCCCAGCGGTGGGTTTCAGGAGCCCCACAGGGTGACCCTCTCCCTCGATGCCAAGCAGCTTTGCTCTTGAGCACGTGGCACCCATTCGGCTATGCTCCCCACAGCCCTGCTTCCTGGGCCCCAGGCCCCTGAAGCCAGAGCAGCAGGGTCCCTCGACGCCCATAGGGCTCCTACTGTCTCCGGCCCGATGAGGTCTGGGCTGCCCACTCCAGGCCACAGTGCCAGGCTTGACCCCAGGCCACCTGACCCAGGGCCTGCCCCCGCCACCCCCCAACCACTGAGCAATCCTGTCCCTCTGACCAGGGCAGGGACGGGAACCTGCTCCCACTCTGCTTCCCATCAGCTGGGCTGGCAGGGCTCTGCTGGCCCCCAGAACAAGCCGTCAGGGGGCTGCGCCTGCCCAGCCAGCCACATCAGACCTGCAGACCCAGCTCGTGTGGCCCACTGGTGCCGGGTGACTGATGGCTCTGCCTCCCATGCTGACCCAAAGGCAGGGGCCGGACCTGCCCCTCGGTGTGGCCCCGCAGGCCCGGCAGGTCCGGACAGAAACCTGGGGGTGCCCTCCCTGCCCACAGCCCACACGCAGTCCTTCAGCAGCTCCTGTAGTCTCAGCACCTCCCGGCCCCGACCTCGCCCGCCCCCGCCCCTCCCCCTGGCCTGACGGGCAACCCCTCACCTGCACCCACTCAGGCACCTCTATTCCCTGTGCTGGAGCCGCGGGGTCTTTGACACATGGGACCGGGCTCGGGTTGCCACCCGCGGGAAGCTCCTCTGGCGCAAGCTTCTGTTACACCTCGAGCAAAGCCAAGCCGTGCACCTCCTGCAGGCCGCCCACCAGCCCTCCTCAAGGGCCCCCGCCCTCCAGCCCCTCCTGCAGCTCCTCCAGCGTGTCAAGCTCCCCCAGCGCCCGGGGGCGGCTTCCTCCCTCCGGCAGCCTGAGTGTCTCCTCCAGGCTCCGCTTCAGACCGCCCACCTTCACCCGGAGAGCCCAGGCCTGGCCATCCTCTGGCATGAACACATTTGCAGCCCGCTGGTGGTGCCCCCCCTGAGGGCTGTCACCCTGTATTCCCCACACCCCGCACTCGTGCCACGAGGGGAGCCGGCTGGGCTCTCCTCTGGGATGGGTCCTGTCCCAACCCTGCCAGCCGGAAACTGGGGACAGCAGCCCCAGGGGTGGAGGCTAGGCCGAACTTGCAGGCTGTCCCCCCCGTGGGAGCCGAGGTGGAGCCCCAGGGGACACACGGAGGACGGTCCAGGCGGGGAGGGGGAGAGGCTTGTGGCGGGGGTGGGGGTCCCTCTCCTGGTCTGGCTCCCCTCCTGGATGTTCCGTGGCCAGCTTGGCCGGCCGCCCTGAGGATCTCACCCATTTCCGCCCCTTCTGGGGAAGGGGAGGGGCAGGGGCTGGGCCGGAGGTAGGGGAGGCTCCGGCCCCTGTCTCCGGGAGGGACCCGCAGCCCCTGGAGGGGCTGATCCGAATGCTGCTTGTGGGCCGAGCTAGGAATGTAATTACCGAGGGGGCCGCACTCGCCCAGGAATGCATTTGGAAGGTTACCATAGGAATCGCTGGCCTATTTATCCCGAGCGGCCTAATCACGGTCATGAGGAAGGGATTGGGGACAGGCCGCGGGTTACACCCAGGAGACGCGGAACAAAGCCCCCCGCACTCGCGCCTTAACCCTTTGGGGTCCAGACCAGTGACCGTGGGCGGCCCACGCCCTCCCGAGTCAGGTCCAAGCACGCTGCCCCCCACTGTGCTTCCAGAAGAGTCCACTGGCCAGGACAGCACCCAGAGCCGTCCAGGATGTGTTGCCCACACAAGCGCCTGTCTGCCTTTGAATGGACAGCAGGAATGAGGGGTGTTTAGGCCAGAGGTGAGCTGCCAGGGCCCTGCTCTGGGCCGGGCCGTGGAGGAGGCCGGATGGCCACGGTGGCCCAGAGCGGTGGACAGGATAAAAAGGACACGGGCCCTCAGTGCCCAGGAACACGGGGACGTGGGTTTACCCCGGGGGCAGGGCAGGCCTGGAAGGCTGGGCTGGGGGAGGCCAGTGGGCAGCGGGAAAGAGCCGGGGTGCGGCGGCGACCAGGACGCCGGCCCCCGCTGCCGGGTGGAGAGTGGGTGGCCCCCATGCCGGCTCCCGCCACTCAGTGCCGGTGGGCGGTGGGGTGGGCCTGGCTGTCTGGGGAGGCGAGCCGGCCTGCCCTCCTGCCCGGGCACCCCCGAGCCAACGCCTGTGGTGCCAGCCGTTCCAGAACAATCTGTCGGGTCCCGCCCCCACCCCTGCACCGCCAGTGCCTTCCTTCTGACGGACTCACCCTGACACCGGCCCCCATCTCTCATCATGCCTTCCACGAGCATTTATTGAGTGCCTACTGAATACCAGAAGCTGCTAGGTGCCAGAAGGGACAGGAAAACCATCTGGGGGGGAGGGGAGGCTACAACCCAGAAATGCAGGGTCAGGGTACCATGGGGGGGAGGGGAGTGTGGGCTCTGGAGAAGGCTTTAGGAGAGAGGTCTGCATGGAAGAAGGAGCAGAGGTGAGGTGGGGGTCTGGGACAGGCCATGAGCTCCTGCCCGAATGTGTGGGAGGGGTCGACGGGGCCAGCCCTGCGGAACCTGAGGGCAGCCGCGGCTCTTCTCACCTGACCAGCATCGGCTTCCTTGTTCCTGCATCCCTCTCCCCGAGGGGGCTGAGGGTCTCTGGGGGTCAGCTTGGGCATCCCACCCTCCTGGACCCCTGACTGGTGCACACAGCCCTGGGCAGGTGGGCCGACCAAGGAGAGAAGGCAGTTCTCCCCCGGGCTGTCCTCGGGACTGGGTCTCGGGCCCCTGCTTGAGGGCTCCCTCCTTCTGGAGGTGACTACACTGTCCCGGCCCCTCCAGAACTGTCCATCAGACACCCCCCATCCTGGGATGATCTTCACTCGCTTGCAGCAAACACGAGCTTCTAGAAGGGCAGCCGCGGTGCACAGAGACTCCCGCCCTCCGCCACCTCCCAGCAAGGACTGCCGTCCCTAGGTTGCCTCTGTGAGGCCCGGCTTGCCTTCTGGAGGCCGCCTCCCAGGTCCCCACAAAGCCGCTTGTTAGCGGGTCTTCTGAAAAGACCGGAGGGGAGAGCGTGCGCTCGGCCCCCGAGCCACGCTGTTCTCAACAGACCTCGGGGGACCTGTCTCCGTGGGATCCGCCGTTCAGCGGTGACCCAAGGAGCTGTGTGTTGTCAACACGCCTTCACCGGGCCAAGGAGCAGCCTTGGGAAGAGGAAGGCAATTTGTTTGTGAATTTTGCCCTTTGTTATGGAAAGCTGTTGGATTTTAAAAAATTGTAAAGGTTTGAACCGTTAACTCCCAGGGCAGTCTCGCCCTGCGGATGGGGAGGTTTGAGGATGTGTTTATTTCTTTAAAAAAACAAAACAAAACAAAACCAAAAAAACATACAGAATTGTTGTTAAGTAGCCGTATGCAAATTTCCTGGGGCCTGTTGATTTCATTCTCTTGAAATCTTATTGAAAAGGCTCAACCCCACAAAAATGAGAAAAATTGTGCTCTCCAGTCAAGCCCTGATTTTCCATGGCCGTTTCTCAGGTTCAAGGCCTCTCTTTTAAGCTCTTTTGGCCTTTCAAAAAGGAGCGTTTGTGCTAATTGCAGATTTCTCGCCCCCTCTCGGCACATCTGCTCACGGGCCGCCCAGAGGCCCCGATCACGTTTGGGCTCTGCGGTCAGGACACCCCCATGTGAAGCGTTCCTGCCTCATCCCCACTCAAGGGCCTGGGCAATCCTGGGGGTCCATTTGCAATCTGGTTTCTGGGGGTATGTTGGAATATCATCACAGACAATGGTGCTTGGAGAGGCAAACCAAGTGCAGTCTCAGATCAACACAGATTGTGGGGAAGGGCATTGTTTCAGGTCGAATTATGACCCCAAAACTTGTATGTTGGCATCCTGACCCCAAGACCTCAGAGCGTGACAGTATTTGGAAATGGGGCCTTCACAGGGGCAACTAAGGTAACATGGGGTCATAGGGTGGGCCCTAATCCCATGTGACTGATGTCCTTATAAGAAGAGGACATAGGGGCTTCCCTGGTGGCGCAGCGGTTAAGAATCTGCCTGCCAAGGCAGGGGACACGGGTTCAAGCCCTGGTCCGGGAAGATCCCACATGCTGCGGAGCAACTAAGCGCTGCACCACAACTACTGAGCCTGCGCTCTAGAGCCCATGTGCCACAACTACTGAAGCCACATGCCACAACTACCGAAGCCCACGTGCCTAGAGGCCGTGCTCCACAGCAAGGTAAGCCACCGCATCGAGAAATTCGCGCACCGCGACGAAGAGTAGCCCCTGCTCGCTGCAACTAGAGAAAGCCCATGCGCAGCAACAAAGACCCAACACAGCCAAAAATAAATAAATAAAATAAATAAATAAAAATTTATATATAAAAAAAAGAAGCAGAGGAGATAAGGACACAGACAAACACAGGGGGACGACCAGGTGAGGACCCAGGGAGGAGACGGCCGTCTACACACTGAGGAGAGAGGCCTTGGGAGGAACCAGCCCTGCCCACACCTGGATCTCAGACGTCCAGCCTCCAGGACCGGGGGAGGATAAATGGCTGTGGGTTAAGCCGCCCTGTGTGTGGTGCTTCGCCGGGGCCGCCCCAGGAACCCAGGACAGGCTCAGCGAGGGGCCGGAGCTGCCCAGCCATCCTCTGCTGCCTGACCACAGGGTGAGGGAGGATGTGTTGGATGCACTCGGGCCCCAGACCGGGATGAGCCAGCGTGGGTGTCACCACCGCACAGACACGACCCGGCGGCTTCTGGTCCGAAGGAAGCGGGGTATTCGGCGCCCACGGGTGCTCTCACTCCACTGTGACGCTCTCACTCATGTCCAAAACTACTGGCCAGCGGGGCACGATCTCATCCAAAGTAAGAAGAAGGGGAGGAGCCGGCTGGGAAGCCGAATGTTCTAGAACAGTCTATGTCGGACGCAGCTGTGCTTCGCAGGCCGTCCTGCTGCACAAGCTCCTGCTCTGCTCTCAGCTCATGAAATTCTGCAATAGGAACCAGCCTGCTCGTTCAGGCGATGGCTGGGGTCCTCCCTCCAAGGAGCAGGGGTGGGGGGTGTTCCAGAAACATCTACAACAGAGCATCAAAGCCCATGAACCTGGGAAACTTCACACCCAGCACAGAAAACCCCGATTAGCACTTCCCCAAACACCCAGAGACCAAGACGTGGGGCATTTTGAATCCAGAAGTGCCTTCCAGGAGAACAGCCAGAGGCCCCCCGCCTGCTGGTCAGAGCTGGGGACGGGGCCTTGAGGGCTGATAGCAGACACTCTCAACCAAGACCCCCCACGTGACCTGAACCCCCAAGCCCAGAGGTGTCCGCCGGTGACAGCCTTCGCTCCCGGCGCTAGGTCACTCCACGACTACATCTCGGCCGACTGCTCTGTGTGCAGCCAGCCCAGCTGAGCCTCCAGCACCAGGGAGAGGGACAGCCCCGGGGGGGGACACCTGCAAGCCCTCCCTCCCTGAACATCTCCCCAGCCCTGCAGAAAGACAGCCGTGGGCACCTCGCTCCACCTCGGATCGCCTGGGTGGCCTGGACACACGGCCTCGCGACAAGTTCTGCATCTGTATAATGGGCATTACCCGGGGATGCTGACAGCAATTGAACGAGGCATCACTGCGGCCCGGGGGTCCCCAGGGGCTCTGGGGTCCCCAGGAGGGGCTCCTACTCCTCCCCCAAAGCCATCTTGTTAATTAGGCCCCCCCCCGCGCAGTTCAGGTTTAAAAGGAGCCCTGTTACTAAAAGTGTCGGGACACTGCCCCTGGATCCTGCCCTCCCGCCTTAGATGCAGAGGGCAGATGGGGCAGCCGGGGCCGGCCGTGCTGTGAGGACAGCCCCCAGCCAGGGGGTCTCTGCCCCCACCCATGGCTCCACTGCTGGGTCCACCTGGGCTGTGCGGGCTTGGAAGGCACAGGGATGGGGTGGCTTCTCTAGAAAGTTCCGGGTGGCTGAGGTCAATGCCTTCTCAGCCCAATCTGCCCTGAAGAACCCTGCTGCTCCTCTCCCGCCGCTGGCTCTCCCTCTGACCCCACCAAGCTCGCACCCTCTCTGGGCCCCTCCCCTGGACGGCTCTGCCGGGCACCCCAGGGCTCCGGGCCTCCTCTCCCCAGTGGGTGAGGTGCGTGTCCCAAGGTGCAGCGGAGACCTCAGATGGAGCCCACCCTCCCTGCAAGGAGGTGCCACCCCACACAGCCCCCTCCCGATGGCACCGACTCCGAAGGTGCCCGGACAGATGCTCCCAAACACGTCCGCTCACGCTGCGGAGTGGCCGCCATTCACACAGATAAGCCCCTTTAGAAACGAGGGGGGATTTAATTCAGCGTCTGAGTGACAGCGCGAAGATTTATCCCCTGCCCAGACAATACAGCGCTGGGGCTTTAATCTCCCCCAGACAATGCACTGCGGCTCGGCCCTCATCGCAGGCTTTTCCCACGATGCTGGTGATTAGCCGAGGTGCCCTGGATGAAGCACTATCTCTCGGGAAGCGTGTCTGCGTCTCCGTCATCCAGGCCGGCGGGGAGCGGGGGGAAGGTTGAGCTCCTCTGGGCACCATCTCTGTTCCCCCAGCCAGAGGGGCGCGGCCAGGGTCTTCCCTCCCTGGCCTTCCCGGGTGCCCGGCAGGCCCAGGTGAGCCCAGGTAAGCGCACACCTGAGCAAGAGGCTGCTTCCACTCTGATCGCAACCCCCCCCCCCCCCCGCAGATGGTGCAGCTCGCCCAGCTCAGGGTGGCCTCTCCCCAGCTGGACACCTGCCCAGGTCCTGGTCCTTTTTAGGGGCCCCGTGGCCGATGCTTGCCCCCTCCTCCTCCTGGAAGCTCCAGGCCAGAATGTCAGCCAGTGACAAAGTGACAGGGGTCACCTTGAAGTGAGCTCCTCCCTTTCCAACGGCCCAGTCTCATTTGCTACCTCTTGGAGGGGCTCCAGCCCAATCACCAGGACCACCTGTGGTGTCTCCCCTTCCCTTGGAGGGTGAGGACCACGTTTATCCATCATCTTCCACCCCCACAAGCCCAAGCCCAGGCAGGTCCACGGACACAGAGTCAGCCAGGACCCCCCCTCCCCCCACTCCCTTGCCCTCTGAAACGACCGAGGAGGCCTCCCACTGACCTAGGTGGGCCTCGCTGCTCCTCAAGGGAAAGTTACACGGGGGCTTGTTCCCGAGCAGACGGGGTGAGCGGGGGCTCTCAGAGCGTCCGCCCCAGAAGAGCTGGCCCCGTGCCCTTCTCCAGGCCTGGGGAATGCCACGCGGGAGGCACCCGTGAAGGGCCCCGTCCACCGAACGAGGGTGGGTGTCTGCGGGGCGTCCGTGGATCCGCGTGAGGGTGCGTCCCCCGTCACCGCTCCTCTCAGCAACGCCGCCCGCGGTGGAGCCGGTGGACAAGAGCTGACGCTTTATCTCCTTCACTCTTCCTCGCGTGCCCACTGCGCGCCAGGGCCCATCACCTGACCCCGCCCCCTGCTCAGCCATTGGACCCAGGGCCCCCAGGGGCCAGCCCAGCCCGCAGGACCTAGCCCTGGGGTCTTTCAGAACCGGGCTGCAGAAGGCCCCCCCATCCCCGCCGGCGCCTTCTCCCTCCCCCCATCCCCTTTACCTCCCACGGCCCCCTTCCCAGGGGAGAAGCCCCAGGGAGGGGCTTGTCTACACGGACCTGGCATACCCTGAAGAGCCTGGCTCTGCAGAGATGGCGCCCGCCCCATGGCTCACAGTCACCACGTGCCCCAGCCGCCACTTCTCCCTCGGCTCACTCGACACACGTGCGGGGCCCCCGTGGTCCAACAGCCCACCTCCTGGACGGTCCCGCTCAGCCCTCGCCCATCTCCCGGACACACGTCCCTCCATGCAGGGCCAGGGAGGCGGGGAGGCCCAGCCTGGGGCCCTGCGGGGTGGGGGCACCGGGCAGAGAACTTAAAACAGTAACAGGAGAAGCTGGTCGTCATCTGCCTTCTATCACCACCATGTGCAGCCACTCCAAACACAGGGGTCCGGTGCCCCTCCCCAGGGACTGTTAATCCGGGCGTCCCCACCAACACGGCGGCGACACAGTTAGACGAAAGCACCGAAAGCTTCACCTGCATGGCGCCCTCCTTGCCAGCCTGGTGCTGTGTGTGGAGAGAGCCCTGCCCCCGCCGAACACCCCTCCTGAGGTTGGGACTTGGGGTGGGCTGTCGTGGATCTGCCATTCCTCAGATGGCGGCACGCCAACCAAGGTGGAAGTCGGCACCGACCTCAGCTGTGCAGCGGGAGGGGCCGCAGCAGTCCCCCCGACGCCCCCACCTGCATTTACCAAACCACCTGGGGATGCCCTCTGAGTCTAAAATCCAAAACCGTGAAACTGTCCAACGCAGAGGCCGGCAGTGCTAAGTGTAAAGGTTATGAAGACGGGGTTTCTTCCCTTTTAGGAGTAGTTGTTTTAAAGGTAAAGAAATGAATCAAGAAAACCATGATCGTGGGGACTTTCCTGGCGGTCCAGTGGTTAAGACTCCAAGCTTCCACTGCAGAGGCACAGGTTCGATCCCATAACATCCTGCAGGCCGCGCGGCTCGGCCAAAAACAAAACAAAACAAAACAAGAAAACGTGATCGTGATAATTACCGGGTTGTGACTAAAAACGTTTTTGTCGCATAAAGGAGAGCAGAGTTAAAAATGACCGTCGTGGGTGTCAAACTCCAGGGCGTGATGCTGCCCCGCGGCCACCTGCCCAAGGCCCGCCACCTGCAGGACTGGCTTGGCCTCATTCTCCCAGATCCTCCTGACCCTCCAAGCTGGCGTTTGGGGCCCCCCAGCCCTGTCGCCCCCTCTAGTGGGACAGCTGGGCCTTGTCTCTCTTTCCCACCAGGCTGGTCACTCCCGAGGCCCGGGGCACCCTGACATGTGCCCAGCACACAGTGAGTGCCCACAAAGGTCAGCCAAGTGGCTCATCCAGACGAAGGGGGGAAATGGGGCCTCTGGCAGAGGGGGTGACCTTGGCCTTTCCCTGGGCACAGCCCCCAGAAGGCCAGCCACATCTGCAGAGCTGCTCCTGCCCAACCCTGCGCCCTGCACCCGGGCCCCCCTACCTTGCTTTGGGAGGTGAGGACCACCCCCAAAAAGCCACCGGAGGCAGGAAGAGATGCCCTACAACCACCCCCCGGAGGGGTCTTCCTATCGGCAGCCTAGCCTGAGCCAGTTCCTGGAACTTCACTGCAAAGATGCTCAAACTGAAAAACCAGCTCGGGGTGTCCACCTGCCCTTCCCCTCGCCCAGGCTGGCAGGCGAGGGGCTCTGCCCGGGTGCTCGGCAGGCACAGGTGGGTCCCCTTGCCCTCCCTCCTCAGTGAGGCTCTGGCCACTCACCAGCACGTGCCAAGTGCCCTTTGCCAGGTCCCGGAGTTCACACGGGTGGGACGTGGCCCCTGCCCTCCAGGGCCGCACGGCTGGGAGTTCAGGGAAGCGGCTCCTTCCTGGGCTGGGGCAGAAGAGGCTTCAGAGCGCAGCCCCTCTCCACCCAAATGAAGACAGGACTCTTTGAAGAGCTCGTGAGTGACCTTGGCCCACAGGGAAGCCCTCTGCTCCCCGAGACCCGGCTCCCCTCCTGTCCTGGCGAATCCCTCATTCCCGGCCAGAAGGGGGTTTGGTGGGAGGCACCTGGGCAGAAGTGGCCGTGGGGACCCAGAGGCCCCTGCATAGGCATTCAGGGGAGGTGGCCAGCAGGGAGCCCCTCCCACCCAGCCTGGGGGTGAAGCCTCACCCATCCTGCCCCAGCTTGTGGCAGCACCAGCCCAGAAGAACCCGCTGGGCTGTGGCTGAGGAAGGGGAGCCTGGGGAGAGATCTCCCCACCTCCGGGCGTCCGACCTGCTTTGGGGAACCCAGTGCAATGCAGGGAAACTGCAGCCAGTCTGCAGGGCCCTCGGCCGGGGTCAGGGACGTCAGCGTGACTCAGGGCAAAACTACACCCCCAGACCACTCGCATCCCCGCCTGGGTGTGCCCCTTTACAAACTGGGAAGGACCCTTGGCTTCACTGAAGCCCCCTTGCCCACGAGGTGAGCAGAGACAGCAAAGGAGGCTTGGAGGAGTTTCTAAGCCTTCAGGGCGCGGGGCCGGGTAGGGGTGGGGGGCCGTTATCAAGAACTGGCCCCCGGAGGGGCAGCTCAGACTCCCTTCCCGGAGAGCTGGGGTCCTGGCTGGGGGCTGCCTGGACAGAGTGGGGGTGAGCCCTGCTGCGGATGGGGACCTGCCCACATGTCGCAGTGACGGGCACCGAGAGGAGGGGACCCCGGGGCAGGCGCTGCAGAACCCCCCACCCCAGGTCTCCTTGCAGCCCCGCGTTGCCACGGCGGCTGCAACAGACCCGGAGTCCAAGCATCTTCAGCTTCCCCACCGGCCTCCTGCCCCGTGAGCCATGTGCCTGGACCACCCCAGGCATCTCTGCCAGTGACCAGGCACATGACCTGTGCTCCCCACCAGTGCCCTGGCTGCTCAGAGGAACCTTCTGAGACCCTTTCCGCTGGGCCTGTGGCAGCCATGTGGTCCCCCAGCATGGCGCAGTGGCCATGTCTCCAGGACCCCCAGAAATTCCCCCTGGCGAGACGGGGTAGCAGCACCGGGACAGAGGCCCGCTGGGAGCTGGGAGTTTTGGGGGTGATGCGTTTTTAAGATCTTTTCAACTGTGGTTCGGGCGACAGTGTTTCTGTGAGATGAGAGGACCCTGGCCAGCTCCTGCCTGATTCGTAACCTCCTGGGGAGACCGAGATGCAGAGATGGCAGCCTTGCTGCTACCTTAGTATTCCTACTGTGGAGGACAGTGCACTAGAGCCCAGTGGATCCTAGTTGCTCCCAGCTGCCCCGCCCAGGGACCGTCCTCACCCCCGGCCTGTAGATGAGGAAATAGACCCAGGTCAGGAAAGTTGCCCAAGGTCTCTCGGCCAGTGAAGGACCCATCAAAATCCTGAGCTTTTCCAGCCAAGCCACACCCTGTCCTTCGGCTCATCCAGCGACCCTGATGCCCTGCCCTTGACCTTTCTCATGACCTTGGCAATGCAGGCGGCTTCTCTGAATTGCTCTCTCCTCACGGGGGGGATATGGGCGGCGGCATCGTTGACCCCAGCCCTGGCCTTACGGTCCCCATGGGTGCACACCTCGAATGCCCTCAGACGCATCTCTCCCAGGGAAAACCTGAAGGATGGAGTGAAGAGGCGGCCGGCGGGAGGAGGACGCAGGCGGGGACTGGCATGGCACCCTTTTAAAACGCGGCACCAAGTAACAAGCAAATGGCCCCGCTGGTCCATCTCAGTGGGCTGCAGGGCAGGGGGCCCACGACGGGGGCAACTGGGCTCGCCCTCCTGGCCACTCCAAGGGAAACCGAGGAAGACCAGCGCCCTGCAGGGCACCCACCTCTCTGCCTACTCACCATCCGCCCCAGCTCCAAGGCCCAGCTGCCTGCTCCAGAAGCTTCCGAGGCTGGCCAGCCCCAGGCCCGGGCCCCCTTCCTCTTCCGGGCCCCAGGACGACGCTGACCGTGTGAAGGCAGGGATGGGACTGAGGGAGGCTGGGAAGGTGCGCGGGGCCGGGAAAGAGGAAGAGGCCGGACCAGAGGGGAAGTGCGGGCCGGTGAGGGGCTCTCGCCCCCGCCGAGGTGTGGGTTCTAAAAACAGACCCTCCCCTTTCTAAGCACACGTCCCCGGCACCCCCTCCTCCTCCAGTGACCTCATTCCTTCCCAACTGATGGTCCGACTTGGCCGAGGCAGCCAGGGGAGGAGCAGAAGCGAGGGGCCCCGTGCAGGGGCCCGAGCGGCAGGGCCCGTGAGGGGTGGAGGAGAGAGGGGGCCCTTCCCCTCCAGTGGGCGACTCGGGGCGCCTGGTCCAGGGGGTGGTAGGGCCGGGTCCACCGCACACCCAAAGTGGGTAGGTCGCAGGACACAGCGGCTGAGAGGCCGCAGGCCACCCTTGCCCAGGCGGGATAGGAGGGCAGGTCCGTGGTGCTTCACAGGGAGGTGGCCCAAGGACAGAGGTCACTGGGCATTTGTAAAGCAAAAGCGGGGAGGGAGGGTGGCTTCCCCACCTGCCCGCCCCCCACCCTGACCCGGGTTCCATTCTGACACCTCGTGCCTGCTATCAAGTTCTCTCTGCCGAGACCAAGGGGTCTTCTATTTAAACCATGGACCATGGAGCGGGGGACAGTGTGAGGAGCCCCCAGCCAGGCACCCCAGGGCACCCCCTGAGCAGACGGTGCGCCCCCTGGACACCCCCAGCGGCGAGTCCACTCCTACAAGTCCCCTCCCCACCCAGGCCCTGCTGCCCACGGCACCTGCAGGGCCAGCCCCGCCTGGGATGGGCACAGGGTCCCCGAGGGCTGTCTGGATAAGAAGGCCCAGCCCGGGCTTCGTCCCAGATGCAACTGCTGAGCTGGAACCTGGATGTTAGCGGCAGCCGGGGCCACAGTGGCCATCCGGGCAAGCCCCGTCCTCTCACCGAGGTGGAAGCTGTGCCCAGGGAGGCCCCGGGCGGGACCACAAGCCAGCCTCCCTTCCGTGGCTCACTGCCCGGCCTCATGGCCTCTGTTCGCTTTCCTGAACTAAACTGCAATGTTCCCCAGACTCTGGGGTGCTCCTCCTCTCCCAGTCGCGCTTCCCCGGGGCGGTGGGGCTGCTCTCGCGGGCACACGTGCTGCTTAGCTCAGGAAGGCCCTGGCAGGCATGAGGCCTCTGGGCCAGCCCGGCTGAGGCCTGGTCACACGCTTCACCCCAAACCGCTGAGAATACACCCGGTTCTCAACCACTCTGCTTTCTCTGTGAACCCCAGAGGGTGAGCCCAGGCCCCTTCTGGGTGGACAGCCACGGTGCGTTCAGACCACGCTGACCCACCACAGGGCTCCTGGGCCCAGGATGAGAGGGTTGCTGCCTTCTCACCACAAGCGGGCAGACGGGGCAGCGGGAGAGCCCTGACCGCCCGCCAGCACGGCTCCCAGCACCCCGGCCGGCGCCCAGCAAGGATGACCGTGGGGACCCCTGGGGTCAGCACGTCCCCGGGCCGGAGGGGCAGCAGAGCGGGGCCTGGCCATCTGTGCACGGCAACGTGGGGACGTGGGAGGGGCCTGGAAAGGCAGAGGGGTCCCAGAGACCCCAGCCCCCAGTCTTGCTCGGGTCCCGGCTTTGTCTCACCCAGCTCGGAAAATTCCCCAGGCTGACGCTAGACACCGGGGGTTCCGGAGCTCGGTGGTGCCCCCAGCCCAGGGAAGAGCAGGACGGAAGCCCCTGGCCCTGCAGGTGCTGCCCCTGCCCCCTTCCCGGCCCACGGGACTCTCGCAGCGGGGGTGGGGAGGCGCGTGGCCTGGAGTCCCCAGAGGGACGGCACCGGCCGGGAGGTTTCCACGGGGTCCCTGCCCACTTGGGCGGGAACGAAGGGGCAGGCGGGATGAGCCGGGTGTGTCCAGAAGGCGCCGCATGCCCCGTCAGCCGAGCCCGGGGATGCCAGCACTCGCCACTAGACCAGCCTATTCACACCCATAAGCGAGCCGCTCCAGCATGGGAACCACCTCCCCAGCACGGCTCGCCGGGGCCCAGTGCGGGCGACGGCTGCCCTCTGCAGGGTCCAGGCCGGGCACTGAACCTGTCAGGGGCTGAGAAGCACTGCCGCCTGGACCACAGCTGCCCTCAGATCCCCACACCTCCCTCAGATCCACGGATTCGGATCCTGAGACGGGAGGTTGGAGAACCCACTGTTTACTTAACATGGATTTATTTTTAAGTCAGTCCATTCTGAAAATTCCACAGCTGCCCTAGATGCTTAGAAGCCAAGGGGAAGCAGCAAGGCAGGCTGGGAACCTCAGGTGTGCGTGGGTCCGGACCCCCTGCTGTTCCAGGTGCCCTCAGTGCCCCAGCGCCCACCCCGCCCACGAGCCCTGGGCCCTGGCACTGTGAGTTCCTCCTGCCCTGAGCACTCAGATGTTGGTTTCCAGGTCACCAGCAACCACAGACCACACTGGCTGTGGCCACTGCTTTTCCCCAGACCACGGCCACTGGCCAGAGCCACAACTTCTGTTTGGCGCTTCCTGGAACACAGCAGCCTGACCACCGAATCACACAAGTCCACATTCTGCGGTGACTTTCAAAAATTCTCAGCGCGCAAGGAAATTTACCAAGAACTCCCTCCCTGACCCACCCGCTTAGCCAGGCTGGGCGTGCCCGGGCCTGCCACCCCACCCCAGCCCGGAGCACCCCCACCCTGCCCTGTACTCTGGAGCCCGTCTGCACTGCCCGTTGCTCTGCTATGGTCCAGGCAGGGGCTGACATTTGCCCCGAGATTCAACGGGCATCTAACGCTGTCTGCCTCTGACCCCAGGCTCGCCTGGGCCCTGGACAGGACTGTGGGTGGGTGAGAACCCCCCCGCCCCAGCCAGGTCAGGAGGAGCAGTGACCAGGGGAGTCACGGGCAAGCCTGTCAGCCAGGGCTCCCTGCTGGTTCTGGGCCGTCACAGAGCCGAGCTGTCATCTCCAGAGGCAGGAAAATTCCTCCATAGAACCCAGAAAGCCCACTTGGCCCGAACTTCCAGCCGCCCGCTGTGTCTTTCTGATCACCCACTTCAAAGGTGCTGAGATGGCTACAGCGGCAAGCCTTCACCATCTTCCCTGAGTTTTAAAGGTTTTGCCCTGAGACATCACGGCCCCCCTGAGATAAGTGGAGACTGGCCCCACCCCGCCCACATTCCCAGGCCGGGGGCAGCCTGGGGACCCCAAAATATATCAGCCCCCCACCTCACAGCACAGTGCCAGGCAGGGGCTGCCCGGCCAGAGGGAGTAGGGCTCCACACCAGGAGGCATCCAACTCGGGACTCATCTAGAACCTTCTGCAGAAGCCCCGGTGGGAGGCCCCGCCGTCCCGACTGGGTTTCCATTTCCCACTCGCGGACCATAGGTGGTGAGCATGCATCAGGATTTCTAAAACTAAACGGCACATTTTACCCTGGAAATGAAAAGGGAACTCCGAACAAAGCTCGCAGACTGCCCCTTGGCCAGGCCCGCAAAGCCCCCTCCCCGGACGCGTCGTGCCCTGGGTGCTGGCGGCCAGCTTGGGGGCCCGCAGGGTGCGGCAGGAAGGCTTAGGACGTGCGGTGGGAAAGCTGGCTGAAAGCACGCAGCACCGTCCGCCTCGGGGTCCGCTCTGGGGCCTCACGCCACACCGTCTCCACTGGGCCACCTCTCCCGTCCCCTGAAGGGCCTGGGCCCAGCTCCAGAGCCACAGGATGGCGGTTTGGACCGTCAGCCTGGCCTCTGGGCCGGGGGGAGCGCCTGCACGTGCACCCCGCAGGGGGACCCGTATGTCAGCGCTTGTCGGCCGCTGGCTCAGTCTTGCCCATTATGTCGGGGCCCACGTCCCCTCCCCAGGAGGCCTTCCCAGACCCCCTGCCGAAAGCAACTCTCCCTGCCCGGCTCCTCCATATCACCCTGAGTTTCTCGGCAGTTCTCACATCTGACCACCCTGGGAGACAGGTCCCCGAGGACCGGCCCTCACTCTCCTGCCCTGTTCTCAGCCCTGATTCCATGGCGCACACGGCAGCGGCAGGTGGCGGCCACTCGCTAAACCTGCGACCACTGAAAGCAGGTGGCCCTGCCCAGAGTGCCTGCCGTGTGTGTCTACAGCAGGGATGACACCTTCCCGTGTGTCTGCAGGAGGGACCACACAGCCCGTGTGTCCATGGCGGGGACGGGGGACAACAGGGCAGGAGCCTGAAGGTCCCCAGGATGGTAGCAGCTCAGTAGCCGTCTCAGCCCAGGTGCGCCCCTGGGCCACCTGTCCGGGGGTGGCCATGTCCTGCAGCCCCTTGCCCGTCTCCTGGAGACAGGGGAGCGTCGGCAGGCTCTCGCAGGAAAGCGTGGGAGGAGGTGTGGCCGTGGCCCCAGCCTTTCTTATCGACTCCCACATGGATCTGAGCATTTCCGAAACTGGAGGAAACCAGGAAGAGGAGCTCTGGCGGAAGGGGGAGCTGGCCTCGTGGTGCCATCCCCTGTGGGAAGTCCAGCACAGCCACGTCCAGGCCATCTCCACTGCCCCCTGCCCGCCCCTGTCCCCCGCAGTGAGTGTCATGTGACCAGCAGGTCTGGGCCTTTAGGGCTAAGAGTCCCTTCCTGACCGGAGCCCCGACTTCTCAAGAGGCCACGACCAGGCCTCCTTCTCACTCTGCTGGGCGTCTGTGGACAGGAGGAGACTGCCGCGGCCGTCGTGGTCTTGGCCGGTCCCGAGAGCCCCGTGTCTGGGAGTCTCAGAGCCGAGGTTTCGGGGAGGAACCCGGGAAAGCTGCCCTGTCCGCCTCCAGGCTCCCCGCAGACCCCACACAGGGGTCGGGAGCGGAGATGGGCGCCCCCAACCCTGGGAACCTGGGGAGCTGGGCACGAAGGCGCTGCTTTCAGCCCAAGGGTCTCGTTCACACCGCGTCCCCCCGCCCCCAAGCAGGGATGGCTCTGCTGCTTCGGGGAACCCTGCTTAGTCTCCGGGGAACGCAGCTACAAGGAGAGACACTTTCGATTTGAGATCGGGGTGCCTCAGCCAGAGGCCAAAGGTGGGGAGGATTTGGGGTTCCAGTGAGAGGTTGCTGTTTGCGTCAGAGGGAGCAGGGAGCCCCCAGGCCATGCCCGGGGTCCCCCCAAGCCGCAGGTCCCAAAGGCCACCCTGTGGCACAGCCCAGGATGAGTGTCATGGGTGTGACCAGCCCAGCCGCCTCAGGGTGCGCCCCTGGCCCACCTCTCAAGCGGACACATGCCTGGAGGGGGCACAAGGGGCCGGCCCACCTTCTTTGGGCAAAACGGCCACTTGATTCCTGAGGGTTTTCCACCGTTACAGGGGCCGCCCCATGTCCCCTCCAGGACAGCGATGTCTCTGGGCTGCTTCCGAGATGCCAGCGACTCATCCACCCCCTCCTGGCGGCAGGGGGAAGGGCCGTGCCTGGAGGATCACCGAGGGGCGGAGGAGGTGGATTTGAACCCAGGCCCGTCTGGTACAAAGTCTGGGTCCCTGTCTGCCACGCCAGGGGCAGCCCTTACCTTCCTGACCCCCGGGCTGTACTTGGTGGGTACTTTTATCCCACTTGCCCAGTCAGGCTGTGAGCACGTGGACAGCCAGGAGGGAGCTTCCTAGACATCTGGAGAAGCAGAGGGACCCCCATCGCCGTCCCTGAGGAAATGAGTGGATGGACACGCGGACGCATGAAGGGACTTTGAGTCCCTCGGGTGCCCTCCAGGTGACCGGCAGGTGCAGGAAAGCGACACGAGCGTGTTCCCATTTCCACTAAATCAAAGAAACGCCCACAGGGAGTGGACTGGGGCCACGGGATGAACACCGGGATTAGGCTGGGCCTGGAGAAGATGCGCTAAAAGAGGGGAATTTGCCCAAACGCACAGGAGAGGGGCGTCTGGCCTGCGCCTGGCGGGCACCTCTGCCTCGATAAGGAAACTGTTGTATAAAAAGGCTGATTGACCAGCATGCGTTTTCTGGCCTGGGGACATTTCGTCTCTCCTGTACAGGAACATAGGCAGCTGCTGTGCTCAGGGGCCTCCCAGCGCCTCCCGCCCCATCAGTGAAGTTGGCAGACCCCCTGTAGCTCCAGGTGGGTGGACAGGCCCCTCTGCAGCCCACTCTGTGGAGGACGCAGGTCCAGGCGGAGGCGGCTTTGGGGCACAGGGACACAAGGCTGGATAGGAGAGGCCCAGGGCCCACACGTTTCAGAGGGTGATGATTGGCTGGGATCTCAGCCGGGTACCACGGTGCAGGCAGCAGGGATACAAAGAGGGTCCATGCACATCTTCTGGCAGGGGCGGCGCCGGCACAGGTCACCTCTGTCCATCCATGGCAGGGCCACGCCTGTGAAATTCCCTAAGGCCACAGTCCCCCTGCCAGCGGGAGGACGGGTGAGGTGACAAGTGACCAAGCGCTGCGCAGCCCTAGAAACACCTGCATCTTCCAGGCGCACGTGGGGAGAGGGTCTCTTAGTCCTTCTGGAGAGGGACTGGGGTTCTGAACTAGAAAACCATCCCAGAGCGATGGGAAAAGGCAGGGGCCGCTGAGTGGGCAGCACAGAAAGCTGCCCAGGGCTTGGGAGCTGGCATTCAGGCACCGCTGGCCTCATTTCTTCCAGGAAAAACTCCCCTGTCCATTCTCACCCAGAGGAAGGGTCATCCACCAGGAGTGGGCACGGGGAGAGGGTGGGCATGGGGGGCGTGGGGAGCATGGGGGGGATCCTCCGAAAATGCTTTTCATGCCCCGACTCACTCCCACCTCAACCAAGAAGCAGCTGTAAGTTTATTCAAACACATGAGAACCCACATGGGGAAAAGGCCATCTAGGGGGTGTTGCCGTTGGTTTCTGGATCGTCCTCAGCGACTCCGGCCCCCAGCTCCCTGATTTAATGCAACAGAGACCCCAGAGCCCGGCCTCCCATCTCTTCCAAGAGGGGTTTTCTCAACCAAACAGAACCGGCGTGTACACACTGCACGGAGAGCAGCAGCCGAGGTCACGGCTCGAGTGGCAGAGAGAACGTATAAAATAGACGGTCCTGTTAGAAGTTTCGACCTCATAAATCCCCGCCGCGCTGCCGGCTGGCTTTAGAAGGTGAGAGAAACAACATTACAAAGCGAAATGAGGGGAGAAAAAGGAATGTAGCATGAAGGCCAAAGAGCAGGGAAGTCACGGGGGACGGAGGAAACACAGCTCGCGGAGAAATTCAGTCTAATCTTTGCTCAACCGCAAGCGGGAGGCCGGACCCCAGTGCCACCGACAGAAACGTGCCTCCCTCCCTGGAAAATTGATTTGTCAACAACCAGCGACTCGTCCAAAGGCATCTCAAGGTTGTTTAAAAAAAAAAAAAAAGTAACGATGAAAACCACAGGCAACGGCGTGCACGACCAAGAAACGTTTTTTGAGAAAAGGGGATTCCAGCAAGAGTGAGGCTGCTGGATGGATGGTCTGGAAAGGTCGGATTTGTAACATCCGAGGGCATATGGGGCATCCCTAGCTAAGAATTCGTTTGCAAAAAAAAAAAAAAATCAAAGTTGGTTAAAATCTCCTCCTGTGATCTAAAAACTCCCTCCCACAAACCCAAGAAATGTGAATTTCCTCATTTGGGGTTGAGTTGCCTGCCAAGTGCCAGGAAGGACCCTTGACCTGACCCCGATGTGGACGGCGGTTCCCCACTGGGACCCCCGGGCCATGTGAGTGGCACAGTGACCCAGGGGGTGGAGCCCGGGGGGCATTCCCAGCACCGTGGCTTCTCGGGCCCTGACATGGGGTCTCTTTCTGCTGCAGACTGGCTGCCCAGGTGGGAAGCCCCCTCCCCATCCAGCTTCTGTCACCAGAAGACGGTGGCCCTCCAGCCCCCCACTCGTATGGGTGGGTCGGCTGACGCAGGTGACCCCCCTTAAGAAGCAAACCTCACCTTACCCTTCACCTCCAAAGGAGCAGGCGCTTCCAAGGAGGGGGCGGGCTGTGTGCAGGTCCCCCCCATCCCCGGCCACTGACCGGAGTCCAGTCCCAACTGCAAACACGTGGTGCTGGTCTGCAAGTTGCCACTGCTCGGACCTCGGCTTCCTCTTTCCTTCTTTCTCCCCAACCCCCCCCCCCCCACCAAGACTTTTGTTAGAGGAGAATATCATGTTTAGATTGCGGAATTCCATCACTTAATTGCTTCACTACTGGAAATTTCAGGAGGGTTCTCGTTTTTCGCAGAAATCTCCAGGCGCGAGCACATTTCTGTAGATCTTTTGCCTAATTAACAGCAAACTCATAAAAATAAATAAATAAATAAGGCAAGCACTGACAGATTACGCAAAGAACCCTTCATTTGCTCCAAGAGGAAGCCTTGACAGTGGGAGAATTCGATAAAACCTCCACCCGAAAGGTCTCGGGAGAGGACGGAGGTGGCTGGGCCTGGGGTCCGGCCCCGGATGGGAGGGTCTGCTCTGCCCAGGCTCTGGGGCCCAGCGCTCATGGGTTCCCATCCGCGGCACAGCCGGATCAGCCCCCACAGCTCTCTCTCGGGCCTCCTGCTTCCAAACAGACCAGCACGTCCAGATGAAAATGCAGCCTGGGGAGGAGGTCAGGGAGCGGGGTGGTGGGTGGGAGCCAGGCCAACGAGCGGGGCTCAAGGTGTCTCTGTTCTGAGGGTGTGCAGGGCCGGGGGGTGTGGGGAGATGTCTCGTGGGGCGGCCTGGGCTCTGGGGGAGCCTTCCTGACCCAGAGGGCCAGGCCCTGCAGCACTGGAGGCGGGCACGGGGTGAACTTTAGCTGCAGCACCAACTCCAGCCTAAAGGGACGCTGAGCCTGGGGGGGGTCAGAGGCAGTGACCCCGGAGTCCAGGCCGGCCGTTCTGGCGGTGAGACCCTGACGTGGACCTCGCCGGGCAAGAACCCTAATAGTTTATAAAGACCCCCGTATGCACAAGTGTTCCCTGAGCAGGCCTCAGTTTCCCCGTCTGCCTTCTCCCTGAAAAAAGGGGAGCTGTGGTGCGTGAACAACAAGGCGCTCGGGGTAGACGGCTGCCCAGCCACTCCAGGCCACCATGACCTTCAACGGTGCCTGTGGACACTTCTAAGGCCACCCTGAATCAGGCTAGAGGAAGGTGCCGGCTCCGTGCCCAGACCAGCGGGCTTGCGGTCAGGTGCAGAAAGCCTCAGAGCCCCAAGGACGCAAGAGCCCACACGTCAGTCAAGCCACGTGTCCGGAGCGCCAACTCTCAGGGCCTGTGCCCACCTGGGGCCCCACAGGCCTGAGGGGGATCCCGGCCGAGGCCTCCTACAGGCACCCTGAGAAGACCTGCCGTGGACGCTGCTGTGGCCCCTGTCGGGGCCCCAGGAGGCAAGTGAGGCCAGGGGCAGGATGCTGATCTCCCGGAGGGACAGGCAAGCCGGTTCTTGATTCAACCACAGGCCCGGAAGTGACGGGTCGCCTGTGTCCCAGACGGAGCACCGAGCTCAGAGAGGCTGCGTGCCTCGGGTCTCAGCTTGCGGGAAGCAGGTGTGGGATCCGGGAGGGGTGTGCGTGAGCCTCAAGCCTACGCCACCCGCCCCCTAACAGCCAGATTGGTGAGCCCTGACGCCCCACCCAGATGGAAAGTCAGGAAGGAAGCCGTCCAGCTCCTGCCCTGGTCGGTCCCTCCTTCCTGCACCCATCCCGGAGCGGTTTGGAGTCACATTCAGCGAGTTGAACCTCCCACATCTCTGGTCCTCCCAGGCCCTGCCCTGTAGCAGACCAAGTTCATCCCTGGGCTGTGGGATGATTCCCACCCAGTGAGGCAGAGATCCCCACCGCTGCGGCTTTAAACACCCCGGGGTCCTAAACCCAGCATCCCGCCGAGATGCCAGTGTGTCTTCCAGGCGGAAGTGCCACCTGCACGGGTGTGGGTTGTGCCCGGGGTCCACCTGGACTTGCGTTCTAGAGTCAGGAGTGGGTCCTGGGCACCAGCCCGGAGCAGCTGGATGTGCCCATGTCCCTGACAAAGACGGGGACGATTTGGGGAGAGACGGGGCAGGAAAGGGGGCCTGGAGGTTTGGTGGAAATAAACCCCAAGCATCCCAAAGCCCAGCCAGCCCTCGCAGCAGGTGTGCGGGTCCACCTGGTGCCTCCACCCAGGATCCCGCAGGCTTCCTGACTGCAGCGCACAACGGGCACCCAAGAGCTCCCGGCCCGAGCGGCGCCCCGTCTGCCCTCCCCACAACAGCTGCATCCACTGGGCCCCGCACGGTGACTCCCCCCGAGGGAGGCCCGCGAACAGCCCTGTCTGGAAAGTAAGATGCTGCCCGGTCTCTCCAGACTTTGTTTTTTGAAGAGGGCAGGAGCCCCGGGTACAGGACCCGGCAGACGTGGTCTGGACTCAAATTCTCCAGGACGAGGGTAGAGCGGACGGAGCCTCCCTGGCTCAAATGTCCTGGGCCAGCGGCCTCCACTCTGGGGCCGCACCTCAAATTTCAGCGACAGAACGGCCACAGAAAGCAGTCCGCTTTATCGGCGGCCTGCGCGAGCTCTCTATTGCCGTGGCCCCTTGCCCCCAGCATTCCACGCCTCCCAGGGGGGGGGCAGATAATCCCACAAAGGGCCTCATGCCAGAGCCCGACGTGCAAAGTGCTTTCTCCAGCCGCTGAGTGCTTTTGACTCCATCAGCGGAGGGGTTCGCAGGAATCTCCTTACTGGGCCCCAGGGTTCAGATCGAATGTCCCTTTGAAAGGGCCAGAGGGGACCCTGTGCCCCTGCTCCTGGGTCTGCGTGACACCAGATCCAGCCCGTCCTGGCTGGGCTCCTGGAGGCCACTGCTTGTCCCACCCCAGCTGGTAGGGCCCCCAACACCCAGGGTCTGTGGGGAGGAGGGAAGGGCCGTCCCCTGGCCCGGCAGATGCCGAGACCCTCTCCCCTGCAGGGAGCCCACGATCAGTGCTCGGACGCACTGTCCCAGCCTCCCTCTCCTCTCACTCCGTCTACGGCCTGTGGGACCACGGAGGCCCAGTGACAGCCCCCTGCACCTGCCCGAAGCATCCTCCTCTCCGACGTCGATGTATCAGACTCCTACGTCGTCTAAGACTTGAAAGCAGAGCCTGGCTCGTACAGTCATGTCTGTGTGCACAGAGCGCTCTGTGTATGTGTGCACAAGTGTATGTGTGTGTACATGTGTGTATGTGCATGCACTTGCTGCATGTACACACCGCATTGTGTGACTTGTGCGTGTGTGCCTGTATGTGTATGTGCATGCACAGGTTGCATGTACCTGTGGGCATGTGTAAGTATGTGTGCACATGTGTGCATACACATGCACTTGTGTTGCATGTGTGTGCTATGTGCATGCACAATGCAAGCGTGTGTGCCTTTTACAAGTGTGCCAGTGCATGTATGTGCATGTGTGCCTGTACACACGCGTGCACGCGCGTGTATGCCAGCGCATGCATCAGACTGATGACAGCAAAGCCCCAGTGTCCCATGGTTCTCTGAGTGAGTCCTTGGCATGTCGCCCTGGACAACATGAGAGCCAGTTTCAGGGCTCAGAGCGTCGGCTGGATAACTAACGGCCCAGCGAGGAGAAACTCTTCCCCCCTTTCAGCTTTCGGACCTGCCACTCAGCACCACAAATCCCCTGGAACTAAACCAAACAGGAGACCCCAAAAGACAGGGTCTGCTCTAATGCTTGGAGGGGATGCGCCCCCCCTCCCCAGGGCAGGAAGCTTGCCACGGTCCCCAGCTCTACTCCTCCCAGGAACTAGGTGATGGAGCCCCCAGCCCGACAAAGACACCCACCCGGGTCACACGGAGAGCACAGCCGCCCCAGACGATCCCCAGCCCTCCGCGTGACAGTGACTGAACGTCTCCGCCGGGGCCCAGGGACCGGCACGGAGACCTGCCCAGTGTTTCACATTCGTCTGCTCTGCACTCATCACAATATTGTCTGGACGAGCTTTTTAATCTGTAGGCCACATCCAGGGGTCCCCGGGGAGACTGCTCAGCCCCACACAGTCACACACAAATCTGCCTTCTGCCAGGTGCAAGAAAATTCCAGAAACCCAAAGTAGCTGCTAACAATGACAGCCTGGATCCTGCAGAGAATAACAGCAAGAATAATACCATGCTCAAGCGCCCTGCAGACGTTATCCCAGCCTTCACTCCCCCTCCAGCAAGTCGGGGCCTGGTTCCCCCAGGTCCCTTGCTCATGGGTAACCCTCTTCTCCGTCTCTGCCGTGGCCAAGGGTGGTTCCAGATGAGGACAGGCCATTGTCCCTGTGATACAGGTCCAGCTGGCCTGGAGGTGCTCCTGGAGACTGCAGGGCCCCACAGCCTTTCATCATGCCCCCCACCCAAGACACCCCTGCCCACCTTCCCTTCTCCCCGGTAGCCTAGGGCCCCAAGGCCAGACTTCCACCCCAGTGGCCAATGCTGAGCCCGCAGGTGGGCCCACCAAGTTCCTCTGGTTCGGTCCAAGGTCAGCTAAGGTGATGGAGCTGCACATCCCGTTGGAATTTGGTAGGTGAAGACCAAGAGCCAGCCCTCTTCGGGCCCAGGGCTGGGAGCTGGTGGGATGGGGCCCTGGTGATGTGTGCTGGGGTTTTCCCCACATCCCCGGGGCGCCCCGGCTTCATGGCCCAGTTCCACCTGCTGGCCAAGGGCCCTGAAGGCCTCTATCTCCGGGCCAGGCAGGGCGGGGAAGATTCGGCTTGGTTTTGCTGTCACAAATTTGGTGAGTGTCGGGGGCTTCTTTAAGGAGGAAAGTCATCCTGGCCCCGGCCCTTCCCACGCACCCTGCAGCCAAGCCGTGCCCACTGCTGGCGACCACCACCCCGGGACGGGAACCAGCATCGTGGTCACAGTTTCCCAGGAGGCCCACGTCCTGCCAAGCCCAGCGCAGGCCTCACTGAATCGAGGCATCTCCGCACCCCCAGGCCCTGCAGGTGAGGCCAAGCATTATGCTCTGTCTGGTGGATAAAGAATCAGGGGTTCTTTGTCAGAAAACTCAAGGCTGCGTTCCTCCACGCCTGGCCCTTCCCTCACTCTGCCACGCCGAGTCTGTGGGTCAAAGGGGGGTGTCTCCCGGGGGAGGAGAAAGGCCCTGGGCTGCGGTAATGGGCTTCTCACCCTCGCCGTGGCCATCAGCCCCCTCCCCGTTGAATGAGGGTAGTCTGTCACGATCGGGAGGCAACCTAAAACCCCGGGTAAACGGAGACCTGGGTTCCTGATCCAGGCTGCCGGCCGCAGGGACCAGTGGCTCGGCCGAGACGGGCCTGCTCCGAGCCGCCGCCGTCATTAGCAGATGAGATTCGATAACCAACAGCAGCCTTGAGCAGCTTTATCTAACCTTCGGAAGGTAAGATTAACACCTTCGATGGAGAGAAAGTTAAGACTTGGGGGCCCCTTCGCTTTGCAAGTCTGACTCCCAGCCGTGAAACGAGAGCCCCCCTTGGGCCGGCGATCTGCCCGGAGATTTCTGAGCAATCTTAATTTCCACTGGTTTTTTTTTAAGCCCTTTTGTTCATAAGGACACTCAGCCAAACGTGAGGCCACCGAAACTCCACCCACCCCTCCCCACCCCCACCGCGGGGACACTCTCCAGCACACGCACGTGCTCAATAAAGACGCGTGGGGGAGCCGAGCATCGGGGACCCAAGCGCCCAGTGTCACCCGGCTTATTGTCAGAGATGTCACGTCTCCCCAGGCTCCGGGGAAACATGAAAACCTCCCATTGGCCCAGGGTTACTTGTTGCTGCTCTGATTTCATTTGCAAGGAAGAAGACAGGGACCCCCGTTCCTCTGGCCGGAAACCTGTGAGAAGCCCCCTGGTTGGAAAGGGCACTGGGCTGGCTCAAGGCTGCCTTGGCTCAGCTGGAGGAGCGGCCGGTGCATGCTTTAACAACCGACATCAGTGCGGCGGACGGCATGGACTTTGGGAGGGCGGAGGACAGCGCCCGGCATCCTGTCGTGGGGCTTATTTTTAAAGTCACGTCAAATCACTTCCAGGGAAAAATTGATCTGTCTCTGATAGCTTTTCCTCCTGCTAACGTGATAAATAAATAATTAGCCACATCGTCGGGCTGTTTCATTAAAGAAAAGGATGGCTGGATGGGCCGAGATAGAGAAGCCGATCAGAAAGACAGAGCCCGGCTGTAAACCCCCCCAATGTTTTATGACACCATTTGTATTCTGTCAGTCACAAGCTTTATGTTCAGCCCAAGCTGGGAACTGAATACCCTATTCAGAGAGGTACTCACGGGCGTGTTATTGCCATTTAATATTTTCGCACACAGACACATCATTATCTCGGAACCTGACACTGGCAGCATAATTCTGCAATTTTTCAAGAGGGCCTAATTTTTCTAAATGTGAGCGTGAGGGCCCGGGATTATCTAAACAGCCTCCGCTCCTCTTTGTTTCTTCTCGGGGGTTATAAACTGCAGGAAAGTGCTCACACATCGGCCTCTCTGCACCTTTGAACTTCTCCCGTCTCTGCTCACACAACAACCAGCTGCAAATGGCTCTGGGCCGGGAGGCCCGGCTGCCGCAGCCCCCGTTCCAGACGCCGCGGGGAGCTAAGTGGCGTCGGAGGACAGCGAAAGTGAGGGGGTCTTTGCAGAGCACAAGTGGGCAGGGAGGTGCAGCGCAGCTGACAAAAAAGAACGGCCCGAGGGTGCGTCTCATTCAGACAGCAGACCCAGGCTTGCCCAGAAGTGCCCGCATACGTGTGCACGCGCACAGCACACACGTGGGTGCGTCCGCACGCTCCCCAGAGACCACCTCGGCACGTTGTCCAGATGAAGGGTGTATGTCAGGGGCCGCGTCTCCCTCGAGCTGCCTCAGTTCTGGCCAACAAAATGCTCCCCGGCTTTCAGGCAGTTCAAGAATGCACTGGCTTTTCCAAGAACGAGCTGAGAGTGACTTGCGAAGAAGGCCGGCTTCCCAGGAAGGCATCTCGGGACGAGCAGGTGGCAGCGAAGAGGAAGGTGGCACAGCCCGTGCCCCACGCTGGTTGCTGCAGCCCCAAGCAGCTCGACACTTACCGAGCAATCGACGTTCTCTGTGTCACAAGCTCCCTCCCGAAAGGGACCCCGGGGGCCTTCAGGCAGCCTGGCGTTCTTCTCCTCACTGACACCCCAGAAATAGTACCCAGGACCCCACCTTGATCGAACCCTGATGCCAGCAGGGCGGCGCGTGGGGAGAGGGGTGACCCATAGCCACGTCTGAACTTGGGGGCTGGGAATGGCTGTCAGGTCAGCACAGGCCGGTGACGCTCATTCCAACACAGTGAGGACCTAATCCTCTCGCTTTCCTGGAACCGAGGGCGGAAGCGGCCTCTGCGGCAAAAATATGAATTCTAGGGACGTGGCCTCACTCTGAACCTTCACAAGGAAGCGTCACCTAAGGGCAAAACAGTGCCAGGGAGCAACAGGGGCCCTGGCGCATCTGCGCGAGGGAGGGAGGAGGGACCCCAGGGCTCTCCTGTGGTCAGCACTCAGGCTCCCCCAGTGACCATGATTTTCAGTCTTTGTTTCAATGTTTTAAGGACCGAGGTGACCAGGCATCTCTGAAGAGGCTGTTACAGCCCATTGAGCAGATACAAATGTCTGAGCATTTTTAAGTGCCCGCCCCTTCCCCTCCGAGAAGCAGCTAGACAGAGCAGCTTAGATGGGAGACTCTTATATGAATCCATATCTCAGCATAACATTGACTGCCAGCACCTGAACACAGATACGGGACTAAACTGTGTCCCAGGAAAGGTTCCCGGTCCTATTCAGTTCCCATCCGTCATTGCTTGACCCAGGCATTTCCCTCCTGTGCTGAAACGCTGGAGGTGCCCTGCCTGCCACTGGTACCGGAGAAGCACTGCACAAATTTCATCTGAGCCACTGAATTTAAGGGCCAGGGGGCTCACGGAAGCAACGACAGCTACGGAAACCTCCTCTCTGGCATTCCCTCCCTCCCTCCCTCCCTCTCCTTCTGGCCTTTCTAACTTGAACTAGAGAAGTTGGTTGGGGGTTCTGCCACCCCTCCATCAGCACAGAGCCAAGGCTCGGGAGGCCCGAGAGAGCTTGGGGCCCCCAAATGTGCTGAGCTGGGGGAGGCCTGCTGGCTCGCTCCCCTTCCAAACAGTTTGAACACAGAAGCCCAGCCCCCAGGCAAGGACCTGCTGGCCGGTGAGGGCCAAGAGTCAGGTGGGCACCTGTGACTGCCCAGACTCATCACACTGCCCAGGGCGCGGTGACATCACCACATCGTCCTCCAGGTGGGCCACCCCGGGCAAGCATCCCGCAGCTGCCCGGGACCCTCAGGCATGGCTCAGAGCCCGGCACACAGTAGGCCCATGGACAACGTTCAGGGATGAGTGGACGGATGGAACAGAGCAGCCAAAACAAACAGAAGACCTGAGCCTGCAGGACGTGGGAGGCCTCTGATGAGAAAAGAGCCGGCAGATGCCACGAGCTGTTGAAACCCCGAAGGCAGATGTGAGGATGGAAAAGACTTAGTATGGCTGAGGGGCCGGGAAGGCGGCTGGAGGGAGGGGTCCGGCTGGACGTCAGGGGCCAAACAGACCCCAGCACCTGTGCTCCCCGGTTTGAAGATAAAGTCACGAGCTAAGGACCGTGTGTGCTTTATATCCTGGCTGAACTGGATAGTCGGACTCGAAGTATCAAAGTGGATGCTTTGCTGTGGCCCCGAACGGCCCCCACGGAGGCGGGTGGCCGTGGACCAACAAAGCATCTTCCCAACCAGGCCCAGGAGGTAAAAGCGACACTCGGTTCTGACTGTCTGTCTGCCTGGAGGGGGGTGTCCCGACTCAGCCCCACCCGGCCCGAGGACCCTCGCCTCCCAGGCAGAATCACCTCCCCGAACGCCATGGTCCCTTCCAGAACCTTCTGTGTGGTCATGCCTGCCTGCAGCCGGGGAAGAAGCACACAAGGCGCAAAATACCCACGCGTCCACACCCTGCAGCCCCTTGGCCGAGTCACAACTCACTTTCACTCTCCCGGACGGCCCCCCCTTCCCCGGCTTCAAAGGCGAGGGCTGGTGGTCATGAGCCGAGGCAGGCGTGGCGGTCGGGAGGGGGACACAGCCCAGCCCAGAGTCGGAGCGGACGGAGTGCGGACTCTGGGGACTGAGAACCACATCCCGCCAAGCCCATCCCTCGGGCCGACTCTGGGGTGAGGTCCCCCTGCGGCCTCAGGAGCAACATCCAGGGGGCCTAAGGGCACAGCCTTGACATTTGCACCAAGCATCCAGCTCTGTTATTCTTTCTAAAGTAGGCAAGTGGACAAAACCACTCATTTCTCAACTCGGCAGACCCTGAAAAGAAAGCAGACCTCACGCCCGACCACCACCCTGGGCTCATGGAGTCACGGTGACACGGCCTGGTCCCCAGAGCCAGGGGTCTCAGGAGATCCAGCCTGGGCCCTCCCGGCCCTGCCCCTCCAGGCACGGCCATGAGAAACAGGAGGGGGCTTCAGACCCAAAGAGGAGGTGCCAGGGTCTCCCTCATGCCTCACCATCACCCCACATCAAAATTCATTATGGAATATAAATTTTACATCAAAAATCAAATCTACCTAAATCCATCCAGGGGAGTCAGAAGGCTAAAGGGCAGGGTGATAGTTCTTAATGTGGCCAGAAGTGCCCAAGTATGTTTCTGGAACCTTCCTAGGAAACCCCTGCGTGCGTCCCGGGAACCCCTCTCCCCCCACATCAGCAGGACAGCAGCCCTGGTGCCTGGCTTCAAACCGAGCCGCCTGGGGTCTTTTCTTCCTGTTAATTCCCCTTGGCATTGCCTGGGGCTGGGAGGGAGACAGACCCCCAGAGGAAGCCCATAGCGCCAGCACAGGGAAAATGACAGTGGGCACGGCGGCCGAGCCGGTGTGTCCTGCCCCTCCCCACCCCCACGCTGGGGAAGCAGAGGCTTTGGAGCACGACACAGGTCTCCTTGAAAAGCACCTCAGAACCAGGAGGCGGCCGGTCAGAGGAACCCTGCACTATGCCCACGTCCTTCCCCGCAGATGCGTCTCCATCCACATACCTGCGGGAGTGAGGAGAAAGTATCCTCCATCACCGGCCTCATAACTGCAGAGCAGCTCAGGCCGGGCCAGGGCTTGCGTGGGTAACTCGGCTTCCAACACACACACACTGGGGCTCACCCCCCTGACGCACCCCATGCTGGATGGGGTGCAGACCAAAGGCACACACCTCCCTGGATATTTGTGACCTGCTGACAAGCAGCACAAGTCTGCTGAATTTCCTAACCGAGTTCATTTTGCAGAATCCTCACGTCAGGCTCAGAAAGTGGGTGTTCGGGGCGACGGGTTGTCTCTTCGGAGATGAGCAGAGCAAGGGTTGACCTCACTTCCCCAAGTTTGAGCCCGGGAACACCGTCCATGGAGTGGTTTTGCTTCCATGCCTGTAAAGCCTGCTTGTGGGCCTCTCCTCCCACCTGGGGGGCCCGGAGGGGAAGGCTGGGTACGCTAAGGGCTCTGCAGCATCTTGGGGTCCCCTCTGCCCCGAGGCGAATTTTAGATGAGCCCTTTGCCGCGTCAACCATCCCACCTCAAGGGCAGGGTCAGGCCAGAGTGAAAAAGGGACCCAGCACTCATCAGATTTGTTTAAATATAGGCTCCACTGTCTCCACCCTGAAAGATGCGTGTTTGGGGTTGAGAACGGCACACGCGTCAGATGGAAAATGTGCACGGGGTAATGTGGAGCCTTATTTGGAGGAGATAAAATATTCACCAGGACCCAGCCATGTTTTAAAATGATTATAAATTATTTTAACAGTGCATTTGCAAAGGGTTATAAAAACAGCCATAATATATTTTTTTCCTTAGATTCTAGAATTACCAGTGTGACAGCTAATGCAATAATGATTTGTTTCAAATGCCAGTGTTTAAGCTGTATAAAGCTGATTTTATACATTTTTCCAGTAGGCCGCATTGTAGTTAATGAAATTAAACACACCAATCGCATTTGTCCCCAGGGGACGAGGAACTGAACACACCACTGGTTTATTTTTTTATTAAAATAAATTGCAGCCGGCAAGATGGACTAATTGCATACAGAATTGAAAAAGAAACATTCCATTGATATAATTAAGCCAATTTTCATGGACAGAAATAGTTATGGTGGATATAAAATAAGCAAAGCCTTCACCAGAATCTGACTTTCTTCCTTTTTTTTTCCCGCAGAATGTTAACTATTAAACAAATATGTATCTCGGGCCAGCACACTCCTATCTGCGGCCCCAAGGCATTGTTCCTCGGAGGCCACGGAGAGGCCGCCGGCCTGGCCAGAGCGCCTTCAGACCGAGGAGGACTGGATCGTGAAAGCCGGAGAGAGGAGAGTGGTCAGAGCAGAAGAGGCCACCCCCGTTGCCCTGGGAGCTTGGCAGCCCTGTCCGGCCTGGAATGGCCACCGTGGCCCTGGCTGGAGCTTGTGAGGTGCCCAGACTTGAGGAACAGCGGCCGATTCCGGGCTGGACCTGAAACTGCAGCCAGCGGCTCCTCCGCCCTGTGGGTCAGGTCCACGGCCACAGTTCCTCCTCTCCCCGATTGCCTGGGGGGAGGGGGGAGGATTACTTCCCTCCAGATTTGCGGTGGGGGTGGCGGTAGGGGTGCGAGGGGGGAGCCAGCAGGTCCTACACCTCCTGCGCTGGCTCGAGAGAAAGGCAGTAAGTGGGGTGCAGACGAGGCCAACCCCTGGTCAACACTCCAGCTCTCCTGCACCTGTCCTTGGGAGAGGACACCCAGAGCCAGGGGCTGGAGACCCTGGCAAGGCCTCTGCCCAGCCTGCGTGGGGAAAGCAGAGTGGAAGAGTCCAGTCCCGGGCGGAGAAAGAATCCAGTCTGAAGGAGGCGAGTGCACAAGGCAGCCAGTTGCATTCACAAGCTGTAAGCACATGGATATCTTACTTGCTTTTTAAGAACAGACCTGTTACAAGCTGACCGTTGGCCCTGGGAAAATGCTTAAAACCTGACACACTAAAAAAATAAAATAAAATAAAATCCTCGGAATTAACTGCAGGCTGCAGCGCCCTGGTGGGGGGCGGGGTGCTAAATAAGAAACCCTGGAGAGCTTTACAGAACATTCAGTTTCACCATTAACTTGCTGTGTGATCTTGTCGGGTTATTTGACCTCTCTGTGCCCTGGGTTTCTTACCCAGAAAAGTGGCGCCGGCTAGCCACACTTTATCCTCCTCAGGGTCAGTGAACGGAGTGGGTCGTGCCTCCCAAGCGGACCATGAGCACCTTTACGGGACCGTCGCCCCGAGGCTGCAGCGAGCGGCACGGAAACATGGGCAGCGGCTCAGGCTGCAGCCCGCTCGGGCCTCCCCGCAGGTGCGTGCCAGAGTGCACGGACCCCAGCGGCAAGTTCGGCGATAGGCAGGGCTCGTTCCTGGAAAGCCGAACCCCCAACCCCGCCTCGGTTTTCCCGCACCGGCCCGACTTAGACCCAGCCTTCCGGGCCCACTGCCGCGTCTCTCCGGGCCCAGGTCCGCGAAGCGACTTGGAACCGCACACGGCCTGCAGCCCACGGAGTCTGGGCGAGGGTCAGCAGTCGGGAGGGGTGAGGAGCCCGCCCTCCTCATTCCAGGAAGCCCAGGGAGGCGGGGACCCCTGGGGCCAGACTGCGGTCCTGGAGGAGGAGGTCTGGGCTGAGACCAGGGGCTCAGCGCAGCCACCGCCACCGACCCGCTGCGCGGTGTAGACGCGGGCGCTCCTTGCGCCGCGCCGTAGTTGCCGCGACTTTGTGCGCAGAGAACCCCAGGCCGCGGAGACCATCCGCTCAGCCTGGGGACCCCCGGCCCGGCCCGGCGCGTCTGGAGCCCCGGGCAGCCCGAGCCCGCGCCCGCAGCTAGGCCGGGCCGGCTCCCTCCACCTCGAGAAGTTTCTTGCCCGCGCGCGCGCGGGGACGGCGCCCAGGCTGTTCCTAGTCCTCCTGCGCCGGCTATGTGAGCTGCAGCGTCCAAGACTTGTTACACGGGTTTGATTCAAAACCTGATAAATTGTATTTAACGCTATTTGAAATTTTTAAACGAAATTATTCACAAGATTTTTAATCCTGGACAATTTTTGTTGAAACTCTAATTATAGGTCACCTTAATTACCAGCCCAGCCCCCAAGGATCCCTAATTGCCTCCTAATTGAATAAAACAGGGGGCTAATCGCGCCCACGGCGGCCCAGCGAGCTGGCGCGCCTCCCCTAGGGGCTGGTTGATGGGACCCCCGGGCCGACCTCTCCGCCCACACCAGGCCTCTCAACAGAAACGGGGGACCGGGTCCCATGCCCTGAGCTCTGCCCAGAAGGGAGACGCCCGGTGCCTAGGGGGCCGCGGGCGGGGAGGGGAGAGGAGGACCGGCCCGCACCTGCACCACGCCAGCAGCCAACGGGAGCAGCGGGGCGGCCCTGAGTGGCGCAGGGTGACTGGGGACCCCAGGGCAGAGCGGGTGCCCTTCCCCCAGGGAGCCCGTCGGGAGGTCACTCCATGAACAGGGATCCCCCCTCCAGCGGGGCCTCGGCACCCTGGCACGCCCGCGGGGCCCCTGGCAAGCCAGAGCCTTCGGGCCATCCGCGCACCGCCGCGGGGCACCTGGCCTTGGCCGCCAGCCCTGCACCCCGCCCCTCCACCGCAGCCTCCGCGTTTTCGCCCGAAGCGGGGTAAGCCGCCAGACTCCCGCTGGACATTTCCTGGCGCTGCTGCCCTACCAGGCGTCCAGATGGGAGGCTGCTGTCCGGCTCCTGGGAGAGGACGAGTGGAAGGGGCAGGCCTCCGCCCTCCCCCACCCCCGAGGGTGGGAGAAGGCTGGGCCCAGCAGGGCTGCAGCCTGGCCTGTTTCTGCTGGGGAGAAGGACCAGGCTGGCAGCTCAGCCTACAGCCAGGCTCCCCCCAGCCTGTCACACACATCAGTCTCCAAGGAGGCGCACAGAGCCTTCCTCTAGCAAGAGGCAGTGCCCCCACCCACACCCCAGGGGCTAGGTGGCAGTCAGTAGCTGTCTGGAGGAGACTCTTCCCAGGCCTGAAATACGCAGTGTCTCGGACTCTGGGGTCTGTCACCTCCACGGGGATCAGGCCTCACGGGCACTTCCATGAGGGCCCTGGCTGGATGCTGTTTCGGGGGCACATCCTTCCTCCCCCAGGGTCCCTACCTGCCCACCTGGCTCCCAACAGCGGCAGAAACACAAAGCTTTTGTGTGGCATTTCATTTTTAAGTGTCGGGCAGGGACGGCCCCATTTCCCCACCGGCCAGCAAAGCCTAGCCGTGTGTGAGGGGACCCTGGCCCCGACCTGTCCTCACCCGGCTCAGGCCTCCCAGGCTCAGCTTGAGATGGAGGGTTTCCCAGCAGCTGATCTGTAGCCCTGGCCTGAGTGCCCCAGTGTCCTCTGACCTTACAAGCTCAACTCAGAGCCCCCAGTGTGGGCCCCAAAGTTGCTACCAACTCAGCCAGCACGCAGACCCAGCGGGAGAGACCCCCTGGAGTGGGGTCCTGGGGAAACACAAACAAAATTAGAGCCCCAGATGCACCCTCTAGGGCAGCCCCCCAAGCTCTGAATGGGGGGGGTCACACCCCACCCCCGACCCGGCTGTCCCTCCACGCCTGGCACATGGCCGCGGGCACAGGCCAGTCCTGCACGCTGGCCTTGTCACCACGACCTCTCTCCCTTCTCCCAGCCCCCTGACCCTGGCGGGGATGTGGCTTGGAGGGAGAGGTTCTGTTGGTGGCACTGGGTCTGCCCCACTACCTCGGATTCAGGTAATGGAGTCAGGTTCCTCGGGACGCCCACATCTGCTTAAAATACTGTCCAAAGAAATGAAATTTCTCAGTGGATCCAGTGATCTGTGTCGGGCAGGCAGCGAGGTCCCGTGCCTGCCTGGGCCACCTTCTTGGGGAGGGCTGGGGGCAGCTGTCCCGGCTGTGGAGCGCAGGCAGGAGGGGTTCCCACAGCTCGCTCCAGTGTGGCTCCAGCTGGGTCTGGGCCTGACAGCCCTGCTCCGCGCTGGCTTTTTCTCAATAAGGACTCCCAGGAAAAGAAACCCTGTGCTCTGCCCTACCCTTGGGTCCAGTTCTCCCGCCTCTGAGTCGGGCTGCACGTCACTGCCAGGCACCCATTCTAAGGCCCTAGGCAGAGCCGGGCCGGGAACCTTCCCCACCTGGCTGGCGTGGAGTACACAGAGAGCTGAGGGCCAGACGGGCAGCCGGCGGGCGTGGGACGCTCGCAAGTTTCGGCGGCCGCGCCGAGCGCCCTGAGCCGGCCTCTCGCTTGCAGCGAAGGCCCGGCGAGAATTCGGCCGCTTTCCACCTTCTCGCTCCAGCTTCGGGCCCTTCCTCGGGGAGAGCCTGACCCGGGCAGCCTGCCGCAGGGGAGCCGAGTCACTGAGGAGATCCGCGGCGCACAAACAGACCCCGACACGCACACGAACACGCATACTCCGCGCGCCCGCCGGCGGGCAGATAGCACGCGCACAAGCCACCGAACGCGGGGCCTTGTTCGCACCAAGAGGGGCCAGAGGTCACGGGAGGCCGGGGAGGCCGAAGCCACGAGCCCTGGGCAGAGGAGACCGGCTGGAAATGGGCGCTTCAACGAGGGGCCCCGAGCGGCTGCGGGCGGAGTCCAGGGTCGTCCTGCGGAAGCTGGGAGCTGCTTTTCCCCCGCGGGCCCGACGCGAGGCCTACGACTCGGGGGGAGGGGGGCGGTGCGGCTGAGCCGGCCGAGCACCGAACCGAGAGGGTAGGACTTCTTCGGAAAAGTGCCGGGAGTTTCGCGCCCCCCGGGCTCACGCTTGGGGGCTCGGCCCTGCGTGCTGCGAGGCCCGGACGGGCAGGGTCGGGCCCAGGAGGACCGGACCGATCGGCCTGGTGGTCCGGCAGGGATTCCCCAGGGGAGCAGGCCGGGCGCCCCTTCTGCGGGTGGGCGGGCGGCCGCGGAGGAGGGGGCGGCGAGAGCTGGAGGAGCCGAGAACGCTCGGGACGGCGCTCGCCGCTTCGCTGCAGCCGGGCCGCGGCCGGGCTTCGGGAGCCGCGCTCGCCGGGCCGCGGCGCCGCCGCCCCCACCTGCCCGCCTCTCGGGCCGCAGCCCCGGGCCCGCGGGCCTGGCACCGGATGGCGCCGGCGGCCGGGGCGCGGAGGGCGCGCGGGTGGCCCCAGGCGCGGCGGCGGGCTGTGGGGCGGGCGGCGAGCGCACCCGGCCGGCGGCGAGGACCGGGCTGGCGGCGGGCTGGGCGCGCGGAGCCCGGGGCTCGGCCCGAGACGGAGCGAAAGAGAAAGTAAGACCGGGGACCGGGCAGTCTCGCCGGGGGCAGCTCTGTCCCCGCCGGGCCTCGGGGCGGTGCCAGGCGAGCGGGCGCGGGAGGGTCCGAGCGGGGCCGAGGTCGGCGGCGGCGGCGGCGGGGAGGAAGGCGGCCCGGTGGGGACTCTCCTGCCGGGAGCACCGGCGCCGGGGCGGCCGCGCGGGCTGCCGGAGTCGCGCAGGAGCGCCCGCCGCCGCGCGGGGCACCAGTTGGGAATAAACTTCACGACCATAGTTCCAAGCCCAGGAAAACGCCTCCATTTTGCTCCCCCAGTGGCTGTGGCTGTCCTGCCGTCGCCACCCCTGCCCTTGCGCCCGAGGAACCGGGTGGGCGCCGGCTCGCGCCCCCTCCTCCGCCCCCTCCCCGGCTCGGGGTCTCCCTCCTCTGCGCCCGGCTGGCGGACGCCAAAGGCGGTGCTCTAGCGCCCACTATTTCAAAAGCCCGGAATATGATTTGACCAGGACTGAGAGCCACTCGGAGAGAGAGGGAGAGAGCGAGCGAGGAGGAAAAAGTTGCTCTCCCCTTTCGTCAACTTTTCGCTAACTTTCGCTTTTCGCTCCCCTCCACCCCCAGCCCTCCCCCTCCGCCCCCCTCCCCGGCCCCCACCGCGCGCCTCGGGTTCCCGGGCCCGAGCGCTTGACACTGGGGGGGGGGGAGGGGGTTCGGCGAGGAGGGGGCCGGCGCCTTCGGGGAGCGCGCGGCCCGGGCGCCCCGAGCCTCCGCGCCGAGCCCGGTCGCCCCGGAGCGCGGGAGGCGGAGCAGCCCCCGGGCCGCGCGGCCGATCCGGGGGCCGAGAGCCTGAGGCGCGCCGGCCGCGCCCCGACGCGCACCCCTGGCCCGGGCGCCCCGGCCCCGCGGCCCGGGCCCGGCGGCGCGGCGCGGCCGAGCGCGGGAGACTTACTTTTGGCTAGCTTCCTCGCCCTCGCCTTGGATCGCATGGTGTCGGCTCGCGGAATCTCTCTCCTCCTCCTTGAGTCCAGAAGCAGCTACACACTATCTTCATCTCCCCAGCATTGTCAGTTTGGACACCTTCGCACATGCGCACAGAGCACTCAATCTGACACCCCTCGCCGGGGCCAAAAAAACTTTGCAATGTATTCATCATCCTCATCGTCGCGCCGCCGCCGCCGCCGCCTCCTCGGCGCGGGATTGGGGGGCTCTCCTCGGCCTTCCTGGTCTTCACCTCACTTATCTCTCTCCCCCCCCGCCCCTCCCTCCCCCTTCCTCCCCCCTCCCTCCCCCCCCTCCCCTTTCAGCGCAGCTCGGAACTGGCCCTTTAAGAAAACATTCCGTGCTCGGCGCTCCCGCCCGGGGCCCGCACCCCGGACACTTTAAAAGGACCCAGGTGGCCCCGGAGGCGAGGTGACTATTCGCCCCCCCCCCCTTCCCCTGAGTCGCGTCGCGCTGCTGCTCCCGCCCCAGCTGGGGCCGAAGATGGAGTGGCGGCGGGGTTTGTCCTCGAGACTTCCTTGGATCTGGGGGCAAACGCGCCGACAGTTCGGACGCGGGTCTGGCTGGTTTTGCTTCGTCTTATTGCATTTTATGACTAATTAAAAAGCTTTGCGTTCACCGTCGCCCCAGCCCGCTTTCCTCCTGGCTTTTCCCTCCGCCCCTGCCCCTGGCCCGCGATCGCCCGAACCCGGCTCCTTCGAAGCCCCCTTCGGGCCCCGCCGCCCCCCTCGGGCCTCCCCGGCCCCCGCCTCCGCCCCCACCCCGCCCCCACCCCTTCGCCCCCACCCAACCGCTCTAGCTTCGGGCTCCGCGGCTCAAAAACAACAGCGGCAGCGCCGCCAGCTCCGCGCTCCGCCACTGCCCGGGCCGGCGGGCGGAACTCGGACCCGCCGCCCTCGGTCCCGCACGGAGCCGCAGGGAGCAGCGCGCCGGGCACTGGGGAGGCGGCGCCGGGGCAGCCGTCCCAGCGCCGGGCGCCCTGCACCTCGCCGCCTCGGGCGGGCCCGCTCTCTCCTGCCTCCGCGGCCCCAGGTGAGTACCCAACGGCGCGAGCGCCCGAGCTGGGCCACCTCGAGCGACCGGAGCCTCTGGGGACACGTCCCCCTCGCCTCGCGCGGCCCAGGTGCGTCTCGGGCTGGAGAGCCGGCGGAGGAGCAGGTGCCGGAGCGCTGGCGGGAGCCGACTGGGCGTTGCTTCTGCCCCACAGCCCTCAAATTCGGCGGTGCGGCGGCGGAGGGGCAGGCTGGGCGCAGGCAGTGTGTTCCGGGCCCAGGGGCCTGGAGGGGACGGTGAGAACTGCTCATTCGAGTATGTCTGGGATTCGAGAAGGAATTGGAAGCAAACGGAGGCGCTGACCCCCGCGCTCTTTCAAGTACCAGGGTTCTGCCAGGCTGCGGGACTTGGAGCTGCCAGAGAGTCTCCCTGAGCCGGGGAGGGGTCGTGTGCGCGGTGCGGGGTCTTTGCCGCCCTGGGTGGGCTTCGGGCCGTGCCCCTCCCCTTTGTTGTGCAGTGAGACCAGTGGCGCCTCCGCTGGGACCTACATTCGGAACCCCGCGCCCTCGCCATAAAAGAGGTGAACTGGCAATGTCCAAGGAGCTGCCCCCGAGACCCTGGGGTCCTAGCAGAGGCGCCCCGATGCCAAGGGGCGCATGGCCCACGCTACCCCAGAGGAAAGCCCGACGGAGCCGGGCTTGTCAAAAGCCAGCGGCGGCAGCGCGCTGGGCCTTCCACCCTGGCCTCTCCGCCGTCCTCAGCCGCTTCCCTGCCGGGATTCGAACCCCGACGGAGCCCCCACTGCTGGGGGGTGGGGTGTCCAGGCTTGCGCCCGCCCGCTTACTGCCCCGGACGGAGAAGGCGCTCTCTGCCCGGCCGGGATGCCCACTGACCGCCGCCTCTGTTGTTTCCGGCCCTTGGTGAGTGTTGCCTGCGGTGGCGGCCCCGAATTCACCATCAGCTCAGTCCCCTGGCCCGCTGCCCTCCGATGGCCTGTGGCTCGCCGCCTCCCCCTCGCCGCCTCCCGAACCCTGACCATCTTTCCTCGGAGACTGGGCAGAGAACCGCCAGGCTCAGAGGGTCCCTGGGCCTTGTTGCCAGGCCCTCCGGGGCTTGGAGGAGAGTCCCCACGAGGGGCTAGGGCGTGGCTGCCCTGGGTCCTCGTGGGCTCAGAGCCCTCTCAAGCCCAGGGTGTGTGTGTATGTGGAGGGGTCGCTGGGAGAGGCAGGAAGGGAGCTGGAGCCCCCCGCTCTGGAGCTGTCTCCCTCACCCAGCCACGGCAGGCTCCAGCAGGGAGCAGAATTGCGCTGGGGCGCTGGCCAGGAGAACACAAACACAGGGTCGCCCTCCCGCCTCGGCACCCCAGATTCTCCCAGCCAGGTTAGGTGTGAGACCTGGGGGGAATACAGTGGCTCCTGTGAAGCCCTCCCACCTGCAGAGAGAGGGAGTCCCTTCCCCACCCCGACCCCCAGCGTAGCACTGTTTCTCCCACCCAGGTGGCAGCCAGCAGGACCCGAGGTCAGGAAGGCCCAGCCTCTTCTGGGGGTGCCCCAGCTCACTCAGGCCCTCTCTGTGCTCCCTCCCTCAGCTCATGCGGTGGTGACAATTGTGGAGCAGTCTCCAGACTCTGGGACTGCACCCTTGCCGGGGCCCAGGAGAGGAGGGCGGGCGTCCGGGGAGAGGGCCTGTCGGTGCTGTCTCTGGCCGGTGTCCCCTAGGGCCCTGGAGGGTGGGGAGGACTACAGCTCCGAGCCTGCCTGGGGAGGAGTAAGCTAGCGGTCAAGGGTGACCAGGAAGACAGCCGAGGTGCCGACACCCCCAGGGTGCTCTCTCGAATCAGCCCCATCAGCTTGAGAAGCCCGGGCGGGCCGTCCCCAAGGCCATGGCCCTGGCCGAGGTTGGGTCCCGGCCTGGCCAGGCCCTGCCCCCGCGTGGTGAGACTTAGACCTGACGGAGAGCAGGTCAGGCCTCAGGGAGAGTCCTGAGGAGCAAAAGGGTGGAGCAGGGGAAATCAGATGCAGGTCCTCCGGGGCGCCCAGCTCTGTGTCCTGCCCCACCGCGGACATTAAGAGACTTGGGGAAACAGCTTGGGCCAGGGGGGCGCTCAGCCAGAATAGGGCAGTTTTCATTTCAATGGTACCAAAAGGTTTAAAGGCTGTTTTCAAACTGAGCTAAGCTTTGGGGATTCTTGTGGCCGGGCCAAAGCTGGGACCTGGGGACTCCGCACTGGGGTGGGAGTACGCAAGTGCCACCCACCCCGTCCCTGGTGCCCTCCACAGGGGCTTCTGTCCCTGCCAGACTGTCCAAGGCTGGTGGCGTGTGGGTCGGCCACAGTGATGTGCTCTACGCCCTATGGTGTTTGGGAACAGACTTCAATGCTGCGGTCTAGGGGACGGGAGGGGGGACTTCTACCACCAACTTCTGCCGCAACCTAGAATCCTGCTTCAGGCCAGAGCTCAGCACACTCCCAGCCTCACCAGCAAGCAGGGAGGTGCAGCTGGAGACCCAAGACCAGATGAACTCCTTTGAGAAAAGGCTGGGCTCGGGAGAGAGCACGTGAAGTTGCTCCTGCAGGGCTATCGTAAGCCTCACTGCGGGCCCCAGGGCTCCCAAGAAGCCCATTTGTAATAAACCACACTGGGGTACCGTGCACTCCCAGCGTCCAAACTGCGGGGCTGGAGGGTCCCTTTGCTCGGCCAGGAAGGGGCCCCATGCCAACTGGAAGAGGCCGTGCCTGTGGAGAGGAGGTCCACATCGTGAGGTCTGTGGGCCTGGAGGTGCAGGGTCAGAGCCGTCCAGCGGCCCAGCGCAGGACCTCTGCAGACTGTGGCTGCGGGGTGGGAACAGGCAGCCAACGGGCCAGATGCACTGACTCCGCTAGGTTCCCGCTGCTTTCCTCCACGTTCCCCTCAGTGTTCGCTGAATTTGGCCACTGGCTCCAGGCACTCAGTCTCCAGGCTCCATCGGATGACAAGTCAAGTTCTGTTCACCCTCCAGTTTCTGCTCAGAAAAGAGTAGCTGAGAGAATAAAAGCAGGCTCCGTTCGTTGACGTGGGGTCTCCTCTCCGGAGACCCGGAATTGCCCCAGGAGGCGTCCAGACCACCAGTCCTCGCCCCACCCCCGACTTGGGGCCACCGAGTCAGGCCGAGATGGGGGTCTCCCTCCCTGGGCACATTCTGCCCCACACTAGGTGGAAATGGCCCCCATTTGAGCAGCAGCAGGAGACCACGCGGGATGCTTGGGGACAAGCAGTATGGTTCCCACTGCACACAGAAGAGAGCGGAGATGGTCTCTGTGGCCAGCAGGGGACCCAGTCGGGGGCTGAATGCAGAGGGCTTCCAGCCTGGGGTGAACAGTGTTTGGTCCAGCATGGGGTGGGGGGGCACAGGCAACCCACAGAGCCCTTTCCTCCCCGGCCGGACCTCCACACTGGCCCCACGGTGGGTGCTGCCCCAGCACCGCTCCTCAGCCCCAGACTGGGACCACAGGAGCCTCCCTGGACCCTGGGGTTAGTATTTCAGACCTCCTTTTGCCCCTCTTCCTACCCCAGGCCCAGAGACACTCGCTGTGACCCAGGTAAGTTTAGAAGCCAGAAGCACACAGGACCCGATTTCTGGCCAGCGAGTTCAGAAGCTATGTGGCGACTCAGAGCGGAGGCCTCCCGGCACCCACACCCAGTCCCTGGTTCTGGAGTGGGTCACAGAGAGGGTTGGGACGCTCCCAACCAAGACTTCCCAGGAATGTGAGCCATGTAGCTGATTTCGAACAAACCCCAGATGTTTAGAAGCCTACTTCCTTCTCAGGCAGGAGGACGCTCTCTCTTGTAGACCGGCAGCCCCTTGGGAGGGCTCCGGTGATTTCTCTGCGGGGATCTTGGAGTCCTGGCTAAGGCCACCATCTTGCAGGAGCGCAGATGCTCATAAGGGGCACCTGGGGTCTGCCACGTGCTTTGGGGGGATGTGATGAGTTTTGTTTTCTTTTTTTTAATTTAAGAGATTGAGGCTGTGGGCTTGAACTCCCTCGTTTGAGCCAGGTGGGAGTTGACTCCAGTATCTCGGCCCAAACCGGCACCCCAAGAAGCGCAGGAAGTCCCTGGCGACTCGTTCCGCCGCAGCGCGCAAAGCGGGAGGGACTCAGCGGCTAAGTCCCGGGGCTCCAGCAACCGCGCGCGGGCTCCGGCTCTGGCTCCGGCCTCGGCCGCCGAGAGCAGTAAACGGAATCGGTTTCCCACGCTTTCCCTCTCCATGCCAGAACTTTTCAAAACCCGCTTAAGAATTCCGTCGTCCAATTTGCGCGGATCCTGAGCCTCGCGTTCACCCCGCCCCACCTGGAGAGAGGACCCTCGCGCCGCCCGCACCCCCGGGCCGCCCGCCCGCGCACGTGGGGAGCAACTTCGTTCCCCTCAGCGCCCTGGCCCTGCGGCGCGGGCAGAGCTCCGCCCCGCAGAGGTGGCACTGCGGTCGCTCCGGAACGCTGCCCGCGTAGACGCGGCCGCCGCCTCCTGCTCCAGGTTCCGGCTGCGCGCAGGCAGGGCCCTGTGGCAACAACGAAAACGGAGAGCCGCGTCGCTTTCCGGGCGTCCGAGTCCCGGGAGCCTCTGGGTGGGAGCCTGCCCTCCGCGTCCCCAGACGCCTCAGAGCCGAGCAGACTCCGCCATCCACACCTGGGCTTGCCAAGCCCTCTCCTCTGCGTCCTCTGAACCTTGGTCCCTTCCCCTACACCCCGACCCCGTTAGTCTGTAAACCAAATTTCGCCTTTGGTCCTGCCGCGTCCTCCCGACGTAACCGTGGAGGAGGATTTCTTCACGCCTCAGTTTCCCCATCTGTGCAGTGGGGCAAAATACTCCTGCGCCCCTCCCAGGGTTGATGTGGGATTGGCAGGGAGAGCGGAGGATGGAAAACGCCCGGCGGGGCCCAGCGCTGCCCACCTTTTGGGGCTCAGAGGTCGTGCCCAGACCGCAAGGGGCCCAAGGTTGCTCTTGAGCGATCGCTGCCCTCCCCCTTTTCTCCCCCCGCCCCCACCCCAGAACGCCCCTCCCCCCGGCGCGGTGGCGGAGGTGCGAGGGTCCCTCTCGGCGCCCAAGCGCCTCCAGTCTCCGCTCTGTCCCTGGACAGGGTTTCCCTCGCCCTGGGCGGTTCTCTCAGTTTCCTTTGGGGCCCAGGGAGGTTTAACACAACAGGCTCCAACTCTCGGGGTGGTACCACCGGGCACCCAAAATCTCACAGAGGGTGGGTGCTGGGGATGCCGGGGGAGGGGAGACAGGCGATAGAAGCCCTGATTCCAGGTGAGCTCGCAGAAGGGAATTTGCCCCCGTCCCTCTCCCTCCCTGCGCCGCGGGGTGTCGGGCTTCTGGGCGGGACCCTGGGGCGTGACCTAGGGCTTAGAGATCAGCCTTAAACTAGCCCAGCTAGTGGTGAGGGAGGGAATAGGGAGCTAGGGGAGCTCGGGGAAGGGCACGGCCTGTTCAAACCGTCCCGGCTGCCCACTGCTTCTGGGCAGGACCAGTGGAGGATGGGGGGTGGCGAGGGGGCGCCAAGTGGACACACCCTCCCCAGGTCCCCTTGACCTGCCACCAAACCAGTAATCGCCGGCGGCTCTCTGAACCGGCAAGAAAACGGAAGAGACCAGGACCGCCCCAGGCAGGGAAAAAAATTACCTCTTGTGCTGAGTGACCCGAAGCTGATGGAATCAGTTGGGGATTCCTGTCCCCTGGGGCAGGGCTGGCTTCTTCTGCCTCTGGCGCCCAAGCCCAGGACCCGGGGGCTCTAAGAAGGAAACAGGGCACATGCAGCTCTTGGCTCCGCTGCCCCTGCCAGGGCTTCTCCACCTTCTCTCCCTTCTGCGAGGGCAGTGGGGCTCCCACCCCAGTCCTCCCTCTCGAATCTGCAGGAGGTTCCCCGGTGAAGGAAGGAACGGTGGCCGGAATGACAGGGACATGCTGACACAGGGCCCTGCGCCTGCACCTCAAGCAGGTCAGGGGTCCTCACTGAGGACTGAGGGACGAGGGTAGCAGCCCCTCACTCATGGGGCACCCCCCCCATGATATCAGTGGAACTATGATGAGTGTCTTGCCGGGTGGGGGGCAGCAGAGGGATTGCCTGGGCACTGCCCTCACCACGCACTAACACAGGACGCCTCCCCTGCTCTCCCGAAGGACAAGCAGACTGCTGGGGGGAGGGGGGGGCCGGAGGAGTTCAGCTTAGTCAGAGCCAGCTCCTTCCCCATTCCGCCTGGGACTCTGGGTCAGCCCCCCACCGGCCTCCTGGGCACCCCAATTTCCTGCTGTGCAATATGGGGTGCTGTGGGCACAGCTGCCTGCAGGGGCGGGGCCTGGCACCTCCTGGGAGCTCTTGGGCTCTTGGAGAGGGGCCTGCTAATGGCAGGAGTCCCTGCACCCTCTGACCCCTCCTCTCCCAGAATCAAGGCCTGCTTCCAGGGCTCTGAGTTGGATTCATGGAGGGCAAGTCCTCGCTCCCTTGCTGGACACAGAGGGCAAAGGACTGGGGACGGGGCTCCGGGAGCTGTGGGTTCCCCTCGCCCTGCAGCTCTTAACACACTCCCAGAGTCAGGCCTACCCTCCTGACCTTGGTCTGGTCAGAGTGGAGGCTGTCCGAGGGCCAGCTGGTCTCCTGGCACCTGCCTTCAGTGCTTCCCATAGGTCGCCACCTGCCCCCTGAGAGGCCAAGGCCCTCAGACTGTGTGCAGACCTAATATTCATTCATTCATTCATTGATGTATGGCCAGGGGCCCTGGTAAGGCTGGTGCGCCTGGAACTTACAGTCGCACGGCGGGGGCTGAATGTGAAGCCGGTTCCTCCAGCAGACCTGCAGCTTCCAGGGCATCTTACCCTCCCCTCCCCCCGCTCCCCCCAGGGTCCCAGTGCCTGGCCCACGCCTGGGAGTGTGCTTGGAGCTCAGTGAATGAATGAATGAATGAATGAACAAATGAAGAGGGCTGAGTGAGTAGAAAATGACCTGGGATACCTGAAGGCTGATTTCAGCCCAGGAGACGGAGGAGGCGTGGGCAACCTTCCAGGCCAGGGCAGTGGAGGTGCAGCCCTGTGCTGAGTGCCCTTTCCTTCAGCTGTCCTGATTCAAAAAGGGCCGCCCTGCATTCAGCAGCCTGTGCCAAGGGACAGGGACGAGACACAGCAGTGAGCAAGCCACCCAGGTCCCCTGCTGCAAGGTGCAGGGTTTGCAAAAGGGAAGCCCACTTGCTCTGGGGTGGGTGGGGTCAGTGGGATGATGGAGGCAGGGGACAGTGGCAGAAAGAGCATCCTCGGGAGACATGCGGTCTCTCCATGGGCTTCCCTGGCCTGGAGTGACGGAGCCCGGGTGGTGCCGGGGCTCCTGTACCAGGCAGCGTGCTGGTGGCCGCCCAGCTCACTCCCATCCCTGGGCTGCGTCACAGTGCGTGTGACCCTCATGACAACCCCACACCGTAGAACCGCAGTCAGGAGAAACTGGTGCTCAGAGGTGCAAGGACTTCCCACAGAGGCGGGACAGTGGGAGTCACCTGCTGGACACAGATCCCTGTTCCAGGTGCCACGCAGCAGGATGTCTGCAGGGTTTGCGGAGGACAGACGGACACACCGCCGTGGAGGGAGGGGTCTTCATCCGGGACCTTTCCTGGGTTTCATGTGGTGCCAGGATCGTGAGCTCCAGAGGAGGCTCTGGCCTTTGGGTCACCATGTGCTCCTGACAATGACCGTGTCCAGAAAGACTCAGCCACTTGGGGCTGGTATTTTCTCAGAGTCCAGCTGTCGCTGGGGAGTCAGACCAGTGGCTGACTGCCACCCAGTGGCATCCCAGGGCCATCCTAGGGCCGCCCCCGGGGCACAGACCAGTGGCTTCGGGTGCCCAGTTTGGAGCTAACATTTCAAGCAAGTCAGGCGCAGAATCTGGGCTTCTAGGAAGAAATTTCCAATCATGAAATGTGTCATTTGAGAAAATATATGTGTCAGTTAAGTGTGCGCTGAGCCTGGACCACATGGGACATAGTTGTTCTAATAAACATGAATAAGCCAGTTTTCACATTAGAGAAATAACAGTTTCGAGTAGAAATGTGGCACTTTAAAAAGAGGTTAATTAATAAACAGCAGGTAATTGTTCGTGGCACATGGTGGCAGAGGGTAATTTTCATTTTAGAGCAGAGAAGGGCCAAATGCCCCCCCCCCCACCAAACTCAGATTTTTTGTGTAATAATCACCTTGGCTTCACCTCCGCCTTTAATTTTTACAGCTGGAGCTGTTTATCATCGCTCCAACTTTCGCTAAAAAGGAAAAACTATCACTTGAACAAAGCCATTGAAAACTCAGCATCATATGTGGATTTCTTAACATAAATAAATCATACAAACCAAGATTTACGTTCTCCAAATGATGTCATTCGCTGAAGGCTGCCTTCCCAATCAAATCAACAGTTAGTGACTCTCCTTTTGTGTGTGTGCTTTTTTGCAAAATAAGAAAAGCCGCTCTGGAATCCTCGTTGCTCTTTTTCTCCGCTCTGCCCGGGACATCAGAAAGGTTTCTCCCTTTCTGATCAGCAGAACCGGGTCTAAAAGGCGACCACAGACTCAACGCCACAGACCGCATTTCAAGCCTTTGTTTTTGAAACCTAAGTTCTGAGTTGAAAGACTATTAAAGCTTCCTGAAGGGTTTGTTCAGACCCCAGCAGAAGCTGAGGACCCTGTGGGTCTCCCAGAAGCTAGGATGAGAGTCATCACATTGAAATGAATGAGGAAGATGAAAATCACCACCAGTGATGCGCCCGTACTACGGAGGAGTGTTCGGCCACAGCAAGGAACAAAGCCCTGACACAGACCACGATGGGCATGGACTCAGTGAATAAAGCTAGTCAGACCAGGCCACGTACCGTACAATGCCACCTATGTGACACGTCCAGGATGGGCAAATCCATAGAGACAGAAAAGAGACCGCTGTTTGCCAGGGCTGGAGGAGAGGTATGTGGAGGTGACTGCTTCCTTAGCATGGGGTTTCCCTCTGGGAAGATGAAAATGTTCTGGAACTAGATAGCCCACTTTAAAACAGGGAATGTCATGCTATGTGAATTGTATCTCAATAAATCGGTTATTTAAAAATCACTACTGAGTATGTACGTTTCAAAAGCTTTATGCTCATCTTACAGCTTTTTCAGTTTTGAAATGAGCGTGCAGACGGATGAGTGTGTAAGAGGCACGTGCATACCTGCAGGGTATAATGTGAGCGCTGGCCCCAGCTCCTGGGTGAAGCATAAGCACGTGACCATTTTCTTCAAAGCTCTCTGTGCAGCCCCCTTTCCCTAATTGTGTCCCCTTCCCACCAGCCCAGAGGTAACCACCCCCAGGTTTTGGTGTTAACCATCTCCTTGACTTGATTTCCAGCTTTATCATGTAATATAGATCCTGAAAATGTGAGTCCAGCCACAGAAGCTTACTCAAATTGAAGTGAGTGAGGAACATTAAAATCATGAGTAGCGGGTACGTGAAACGTGGTGAATCCAAACTGTGACATATTTCTCAGCCAGAGAAGGGAATGAAGTCCTCACACCTGTTACAGCATGGAGGGCCCTTGAGAACATGATGCTCAGTGAGAGAAGACAATCACAAAAGGCCACATATTGTACGATGCTGTTGATATAAAGTGTCCAAAATAGGCAAATCCAGAGGGACAGAACACAGATCAGTGGTTGCCTACCTGTGGAAGGAAAAGCAGTGGCATCTCATCAGGTGAAGCTTTCAAGAGATGAGCCAGACCACAGTCTGGCTCCAGCCCCTGGGCGTTGACAGGAAACCCTCAGTTGGAAGCCAGCAGGAAAATAAGGCTGACCAAGGTCAGGTGCCCCGTGATCGGAGTGTGGGTGATCTATCCATTCAGGAGCATGCGTTCATTGCACACCTACTATGTGCCAGGGCAGCCGTAGCCCCAAGGATATAGCAGTGACTGAAACAGACAAAAGGCTCTCCCTCCCCCACCAGCTCCCTTTCTCATGGGGAGGGAGCAATAAGCCAGATACAGCGGGTGGAAGGCTGCACTACTGTGAGAATAAGGAAAAAGGAGAGGTGAGGGGTTGGGGGTGAGGAGTGCGCAATTCTCAAAAGGGAGGCCTGGGGACACTTCCCTGAGGTGGTGGCATTTGAGCAGGGATGTGAGGGAGTGAGAAGGGTGCCACGTGCACATCGAGAGGAACAGCATTTGGGCAACGGGAACAGCCAGTGCGGAGCCCAGAGGCGAAAGCACCCAGTGCTGGAGCAGAAGGAAGGAGGGAGAGGAGCAGGAAATCCATCAGGGGGTAGTGGGCTGGGGAAGGCCGCAGACTGAGGCTGTGGCTGGAATTAAGATGGTTAATCAGCTGACCTCGAAGTAGGGAGAGCATCTCCTGGGTTATGTGGCTGGGCCCAGTGTCATCACAAGGCTCCTTAAATGTGGTAGACGGAAGCAGAAAGATTCAGATGGCCTTGCTGGCTTTGCATATGGAAGGGGCCAGGAGCCAAGGAGAGCAGGCAGCCTCTAGAAGACAGAAAAGGCAAGAAAATCTATTCTAGACCCTCCAGAAAAGAAAGCAGTCTGACCAATGATACCTTGATTTTCACCCAGTGAGACTCACTTCAGACTTCTGACCCGCAGACTAGTGAAATGGTAAATCTGTGCTGTTTTAGGCTATGTTACAGCAACCACAAGAAACTCATATGGGGGGGATGGGAACCTCATCCATCTGTGGTGAAGACAAGCTGGGTCAAGATAAAGGTCTGAGCCAGGCTCTCCCAAGTTAATCCAGGGGACAGTGGTTGCGGGGACATTGGTCATGGCCGTCCTCACATCCAGCTTCTACTCACTCTGCCCCAGTATGGGCCAGTTGCCCTTGGCATCCCACCCACGGCCACAAGCCTAGAAGCTCTGGTCGTTATCCCCTAGGGAATGCCTTTGGATCTCCTGCTCCCTAGTGCTTGTATTTTCTTGGCTCACTTTCTCACTTTTGTGGAGCACATGCTGCAGTAACTTCTGGTAAACTGGAAGATACATTTCATTTCTAGGACCTCACATGTCTGCAAATGCCTTTATTCTTCCACCACCCGGAATGCTAGCCTGGCTGGGTATAAAATTCTAGATTGGAGATGATTTTCACCCAGAATTTTAAGAGTTTTGCCCCACTGTCTTCTTGCTTTGAGGGTAGCTGTTGAGAAGTCCAAGGAGATTCTGTTCGATTATACTTTGTACGTGACTTGCTTTTTTGTCTTTGGAATCCACAGACTCTCCTCATTGCCCCACGTGTTCCTCTGTTTCACAGTGATGCACCTCAAGCGTCTGATTTCATCCACGGTGGGTTCTTTCAAACTGGAAGCTTACATCCTTCAGCTCTAGGAACGTTTCTTGAAACGCTTTGTTGCTGATTTTCCACTGTTTCCTCTGTTCTTTGCTTTAGGAAACTGATAGTTAGCATGAAGTCTTCTTCTGCCCATGTGGTCCGGGTGTCCTCCTAATGGCTTTGTACTACTTGTTTCAGTCTCTGCCTTTCCTCCAATATCTGCTGATCCTTGACTGTCTGCCCGTGATCCAGAGGGGGTAGTACAGAGCTGGTTGGAAGATCTGAGAGGGTGGGGGGCTGTTGCCTTTGAGATTCACAGAAGGGTGGTCCTGGGAACCCTTGGTGACATCATCCTTAGGGACCAATCTAATTCCCAGTGATTGAGGCAGGGGTCTGGCTGCCAGTCTTCTGGGGGCCACGTTGGGGTGAAGACAGGGGTAAGGCTGCCTGCATTCCAGGGAATAGAACTTGGGGCTTTCCTGACATGGGGGAGGGGCGGCTGGAGGGGGAGGGGATCTAGGACTCGAACTTCCTCACAACCCCCTTTCACGTCCGCTTTCCTGACCGTAGCCACTTGTGCACCCCTCATTTAGGGGTGCTTTTATGGCCAATCCTGAGATTGGGGGTACTCTCTGTCCTAAATCTGGTAAAATCTCGCATTTCCACTCTCCATTTAGGGCTGTGTCTCTTGTTGGTGACCCAGTTACCGCGGCCCCATGCAATTCGGCTTTTAGACATTTGTGGTTTCTCTGTCCTCTGCACCTCTTGGATAAATGTCTTTTAACATCGCTTTGTTGTGGTTGAAGTGGGTTTGCCGTGAGAGGACTGTTACATGTGTTTAATCTGCTGTCTTAACCGCAGGCTTTTGTAGAGAAGCTGTGTCCATTCTTAGGTCTGGGCCTGGTACTATGCAGGGTCCAGCCTCTCCAAGCCAGCTTTCCTGGGTTCTGATGGCTTAATTCCCCAGAGCCTCCCCCATGGCACATTCCAGCAAAAAAGACTTGATCCATGAAGTCTGTTAGTTCCACTGATATGTCCTGGGGTGGGGGGACCTTCAGGGACATCAATTGAAATAGTAACAGCAGTTTTCTCTGAGTGATGGGATTTCAGGATATTATAACTTTTTTCTGTTATGCTTATGTGCATTTTAATTTTTCTCCAGGCAGTATATATTAGTTGTGTAATTGTTTCGGTGTTTAAAATTAAGAACAAAATCCTCTGTGTCTTTGGAGAGCAGCGCAGACACGCTGGGGCTTCTCCTGGTCCCGCTGTCGGCACTGCTGCCTCACTGCATGTGTGAGAGGGGCACTAAATACAGCTTTATTTTCTAAAGATTAACTTGATTTCTAAATCAGAGCCTCATTTCTATGAGGGTGTGGAAGACTGGGACACGCCCTGAGCTTGTGACTCAGTTTCCCGTTTGTTTCAGATGTGGGGAGGGGCATCTGGGCTTCAAACCCGGGGTGGGGGCGGAGGAGGGGGGGAAGGGGGGGCAGGAGTGAAGGCTCTGGGGAGAGCTGCCCCTCCCCACCCTGTGACCTGTTCGGGTCTCAGTTTCCTCACCTGCAAATGTGAGAACAGCACCCACCTGTGGACTGTTTTGGGGTGAAGGTTGCTGATGTGTGTGAAGGGCTGAGAATCCTACACAGAAAATTTACCATCTCAACCATTTTTAAGTGCACAGCGCAGTGGCATTAAGCACATTCACACTGTTGTGCAACCATCACCACCATCCGGTCTCCGGAACTTTCTCATCGTCCCAAACTGACACACTGCGACCACTAGACACTCACTCCCCACCCCTCCCCCACCCGTGACACCCATCCTTCTCCTTTCTGTCTGGATGTGGCTCCCCTAGGGACCTCACATGAGTGGCACCAGACAATATTCGTCCTTTCGTGTCTGGCTTATTCACCGAGCACCGTGTCCTCGAGGTTCACCCGTGTTGTAACAGGCGTCAGCATCTCCTGCCTTGTCGGGGTGCCTGTTACCGCAGAGTGAACTGGACCGCCCTGGGTCACCCACGCATCCGTGGATGGACACTCAGCTGCTTCCACCTTGCCGGGCTGCTTTCAACAATGTTCTTCTTCTGCATCTCGCTTGTGGCGTGGGATTGCTTTTGCTCCTCTGCACAGGGTGGGGGGATTGCAGCCCTCTTCGGGGGGCGTCTTTACGGGTGCGGGCACTCCATCACATACCTCTGTCTTCTCCCTCCTGACTCTGAGCTCCCGGAGGCCGCACGGGCTCTGATCTGATTTGCCCCGGTCCCCAGTGGGTGTGAGGTGGACACCTCCTCCGAAGCCCCCACTCATCAGTGGACAACTTTACCTCAGAGTCGAGATTCTACTCACTTTCCAGCTGGGGCTGGACCCCAAGGGGTGCTGAAGACTCCAGGGGCTCCCAGGTCAGGTCCTCCCCTCGTCCTGGACCCCAGGAGGACACGGGGGATGGGGCAGAGCCCTGCTGGGGAGGGGGAATCGGGGGCTCTTTGCTGAGGGCTTGAGGGCAGAAACTGACCTCCATGCACACACTTAAAATTGGGTCTGTCACCCCAAAGGAGGCTATGCCAGCCAGAGCCAGGGGCGCGGTCCCAGGGCTCCTGGCATCTCCCCCCCGCACCCTCTCCTACTCTCTCCACCCCAGGCCAGGTCCTCGGCCTCAGCAGCCTCCAGGGAAGGAAGGCTGCACCCCAGACCCCAGCCTCCCCTGAAAAAAGTGACTCTTGGAAAACCTCCTAAAACGAGGCTCCTTCCGGGCACCAGGCATCGGGATGTTTACAAGTGACAAGATGAGATTCGCCTGAGGTGCGAGATGCGGGCATCACAAACAGAGCCACGGGCAGCACGCCTGCAGGATAAAGGAGGACTTTGTAAACACAGACAGGAGGCGCCGGGGAAGGGTCCTTGCGGTGGAAGCAGCCCAGCCTTCCAGGGCACCTTGGAGCCACTGGGGGCCCACACCAGGGTGGGCTCTACACAAACCCACCCAGAGAGCACCAGACTTTCCGTTCCACCAGGGGAGCCCTCCCTGCACATGGACACGGAGGATGCAGCCCCTTGGGCACTGCAGGAGGGGAGTTTACCAGAACTGCAAGGCCGTCTCCCTCAGGAAGCCCTCCTGACCCTCTCCAGCCCAGTGGAACTTAGCTCTCATTCTTGGTGCCTCCAGGACATACATGGGCTGCAGTCTCGAGCACAGGAGCAGCTGGGGTCCCGTGGGAGGGGATCACAGGCTGACACCCACCCTGCTGGCTCAGAGAATGGGCTCCAGCAGAGGCCCCAGGGGGGCTGTGTGGTCAAAAGAGACCCGTACAGAGAAGCACACGGAGGCAGGCCGCCTCGCGCTGAGCCCTGGAAGGATGGGGTGGGTGGACTTCCCCTCCCTGTAGCAGGATGGGTCACCTGCCCCTCCCTGCTGGCCGCCTGGCGCTCCTTCACCACCCCCCGCCCTCCACAGCCGGTCCTCCCACGCCTTCTCCAGGACAGGGGACCGGGGACTCCGCAGGGGCTTGAACACACGCTGGTTCCCTCCGGGCCTGGAGCAGCCAAAACAGCCATCCTCTCCTCCTCCTGCACCACCCTGAGTGCAGCTGGCGCCCCCCACGCCCCTGCTTGTGGACACATGAGGACCCCGAGGGTCCACTCATCAGGGCTGCCAGCCAGGAGGGTGCCATGGCCAAGATGGCCGATGGTGGTCTGGTGGGACCCCTGGGCCTGTCCCAGGACACAGGCCTTATTCCCCACCAACAAGGGCAGCTATTTTCCATTCACAGTAACCAGCTGCAATCTGTACCCTCTGCTGCCGCCTCTTCCAGGCTGCCCCCATCTCTCACCTGCACTCTTACTGCAAACGCCTCCTGCCTGGTCCTCAAACTATTGTCTCCCCCCATACAACTCACAGGGTGTCACTCAGAGTGGGGGTGGGCTTCTTACCTGTTTTATTTCCCTTTATTCTCCAATGCCTGGCAGAGAGTGTGACACATGCGAGATGATTGATAGTTTTGGATGGATGGATGGATGGATGGATGGATGGATGGATGGATATGGATGAATGGATAAATGGATGGATGGATAGATGTATGGGTGGATGAATGAATGGATCGGTAGATGGATGTATGGATATATACATGGAGGATGCATGTACAGATGGGTGGATGAATGGGTGTATGGAGAATGGGTGGATGGATGGATGGATGGATGGACCACCTGCCCGATGAATGAAGGAAATTGAGTTTCATGATGAAACTGGGAATGAACTGGGGAAACTGAGGCCTAGCAGGGGGTGGGGTGGAGCTTGCTCAAGGTCACAGGGCACAAAGGCAACAGAGCTGGCCCAGGACCCCAGACCTCTGTTCTCCCTGCCCAGCTGCCTGCAGTGATACATTTCACCTTGACAAACAGGCAGGACCCATGTCTCGTGTCTGCCATTGGCCCCGGGGGAGCCCAGGACCTGCCCCTCCTCCCCTCTGTCCATATGCACCTGCAGGAAGCACAGCTCTCCCATCTGCCCTTCCTGGCCATGGCACGCTGGGTGGAGGACCCAGAAAAGGAAAGATGGCGCCCACTTGGGGTTGCTGATGAGAACAAATAAGGTGATGGGCTTGAAGGGACCAGGCGAAAGGTGGTCACGTGGCACCTGTGCCCAGCCCCTTCTGAACACTCTTCCCTTTGCCCCTGTTCTGCTTAAACTGCTCTCAGGGATCTCCAGAGACCTCCGAGTGGTCCATGTTCCATCCTCATCTTCTTTGTGCCCCTGCAGCTTTGCACACGCGTGTCCAGCTCACTCCTAAAACCGGACACCCCCTCACGCCCACAGCCTTGCTGAGACCCGTCCCTGTGACGGGCTCCTGAGTCGGCAAAGCCTCAAGTCCAGGATGCTGCATGGTGTGCAGGAAGCCCCAGGGGAGGTGCCCTGGGATGTAGGATTCTCCCATCTGTCCACCTTTCCTGCACTCCCTGCCCCTGCGCAACACGCAGCCACGTGTTTCATATGCCCACGGGCACAGCCCAGGCACAGCCCAGGCCCAGCTCTTCCCAACCCCATGCCGGCACATTCTCCCTCGTGTGTCCCTGGGCCTCTGACCTTGCCCGTCACAGGGGCTAATGATGAACCTGGCTGGGCCTCTCAGGACCCTCCCAGGGTCAGGGTCTTGGGACCATCCCTGAGGCTCACAGGCTGTCATCTTGGGCTGGGGTTGTCCACAGCCCTGGGGGGCATGGCACAGCCTCCTCCAGGGTCTTTGGCCCAAGAGGGGACTCCCTGACCCATCAGGGTCCCCTGGAGGGCGGGCCCAGGCTCTCTGTAAACGAGGCGCTGCAGAGAACAGCCGCCCTGGGCTCCAGGGTTTTTATGGGTTTGCCTTAAAGATTTTATTTCCAGAAAAAACCGAAAGCAATTAATCCAAATTACAGAGTAGTCATTTGCAATAATATTTGCTTTAAATACATGTATTTTTTTAAACCCCTAAGCTGTGAGCCTCCAGTGAGTTCGAGGTGAAGGACACCTTGAAATAATTACATTTTTTGCTCATTTTATGTTGTGAAAATGGCTTAGTCGGTTTGGGGAAGAATTGTAAAATGGTCAGCTGACTCACTTATAAAGGCAACGTTATTTTTTCTCCAGATTCTGCCAGAATAACCACACTGCCTCGAAGGTGGATTTCTTCCAAAGACACCTCAAGCGCTGGTCCAGCTGCCTCTTACCCCAGCCCCGAGCGGCCAGGGGAGCAACCCCCCTCCCGGAGGCACTCCTGCTGGGTGGCATCAGGAGACCAGGAAGACAGGGGTCCAGCATGGCGGGGTCCATACGCTGGCAGACACGCCGACCACCCTACTCAGGTGGGTGGGAGGGAAGGGCCCCAGGTTCACCTGCTTGCTTTGTCTCAGTGATGATTGGGGAACTTACCCACTGGGATAAGCGCAGCCCAGAGAGAGGGCAGCCCAGCCCAGCTAGGACCCTCTGGCCAATGACCATGAACAATGAGAGGCTTAGACACTTGGAAGATGAGAATTCACTAAAAGATTAGATTGTGCTCAGTGCAACATCAGTACCTGTAATCGTGCTGGGTCAGAACACCTGGCTTTGGTGCCAGTGCAGCCCCTGAGCACCCAGGGACCTTGGGCAGGAGCTTTCCCATCTGTTTCCCCAGATATTTTATCATCCAGTGCCTCCTCCCCAGACTTATGACTTGTAGATATGTTCCCCCAGGATATGGCGTGCCTTTTCATTTTCTCAACAGTGTCTTTTGAAGAACAAACTTCTTAATTTTAGTAAATTAAAATTTTAAAATAAAAGAATATGAAAAAGATTATATATGTGTATAACTGAGTCACTTCGCTGTACAGCAGAAATTAACATGACATTTTACATCAACAAAAATTGACTTCAATAAAAAATTTTTTTACCTTTTTTTTATTTTATTTTTAAGGATTTGTTTATTTATTTATTTTTTATTTTTGGCTGTGTTGGGTCTTCGTTTCTGTGCGAGGGCTTTCTATAGTTGCGGCAAGCGGGGGCCACTCTTCATCGCGATGCGCGGGCCTCTCACTATCGCGGCCTCTCTTGTTGGGAGCACAGGCTCCAGACGCGCAGGCTCAGTAGTTGTGGCTCACGGGCCTAGTTGCTCCGCGGCATGTGGGATCTTCCCAGACCAGGGCTCGAACCCGTGTCCCCTGCATTGGCAGGCAGATTCTCAACCGCTGCGCCATCAGGGAAGCCCTAAACATTTTTTTTAATTTATAGTTTGTACTTTTGTTTCTGTCCTGTTTAAAAAAATCTTTGCCCAACCCAAAGCTGCTAAGATTTTCTACTGTGTCTTCTCTGAAAGTTTTATAGTTTTAGTTCTGTTTAGATCTGGGATCTATTTTGATTTCGTTTTTGTGTGCGGTGTGTGGTAAGGGTTGAAGTTCATTTCTTTGAGTATGGGTGTCCAGTTGTTCCAGCATCATTTGTTGAAAAGTCTATGATTTCCCCACTGAATTGCCTTGGCAACCTCATCAAAAACTAATTGACCAAATATGCGTGGGTCTCTTTGTGGACTCTGCTCCATTGATCTATGTATTCCTCCTTCCATCAACGCCACACTGTCATGATTCCTCTAGCTTTATAATAAGCCTTGAGATACCACACAAGTCTTCCAACTTTTTTCTTCTTTTACAAAATTGATTAGGTTACTTTAGGTGGATTGTGTTTCCACATAAACATTAAAACTAGCTTGTTAATTTCTATAAGAAAGCTTTCTGGGATTTTTTTTTTTTTTTTTTAGTGTTATTGCTTTGAATCTACAGATCAATTTCAGGAAAACTGTCATTCTAACAATACTGAACCTTCCAATCCATGAGCATGGTATATCTCTCCATTTATTTAGATCTTTAATTTATTTCAGTGATACTTGGTAGTTTTCAGTGTATGAGCCTTCACATTCTTTTTCTTTTGGTTAAATTGATTGCTAAATACATAATTTTTATTCTATTGTAATTTTTAAATTTTCCATTTCCAATTGTTCATTGCTAGTATGTAGAAGTCCAATTAATTTTTGTACATTGAACTTTTGTACATTGTGATCTTGCTAAACTCACTTATTAGTTCTTGTATATTTTTTGTCGTTTCCTTTAGATTTTCTACATAGATAAATATGTTATCTGCACCTATTTCTTCTTAGGTGAACACTAGTAGTTTGTGTTTTTCAAGAAATTTATACTTTTCATCTTAGTTTTCAAATGTATTAGCATAAAGTTGTTCATAGCATCCTTTATTATTCTTTTATTGTCTGTAGGCTTGGTAGTGATGTCCCCTCTTTTATTTCAGGCATTGGTAATTTGTGTCTTTTCTCTTTTCTTCTTGATAATTTTGGTTAGAGATTTATCCATAAACCTTTTCAAGAACAGGTTTTGGTTTTATTGATTCTTCCTGTTGTTTTCTATTTCACTTATTTTCTCTCTTAGCTTTATTATTTCCTTCTGCTTACCTTGAATTTAATTTTTCTTCATTTTATAGTTCTTACAGAGGGAGCACAGATTATTAATTTGAATTTTTTATTCTTTTCTAATATAAGAATTTAATGTTACAAGTTTTCCTCCAAGCACTGCTTAACTATCCCACAAATTTAAAAATATTGTGTTTTCATTGTTATTCAGTTTTAAATGTTTTCTAATTTCTTTTGTGATTTATTTTTGGACTCATGAGTTATTTAGAAGTGTGTTGGTTAGTTTCCAAGTATTTGGAGATTTCCAGATATTGTCTGTTACTGACTTCTAGTTTAATTCTCCTGTAGTCAGAAAACATATGTTACATGATTTTAATCCTTTCAAATGTATTGGGACTTGTTTTATGGCTCAGAATATGGTCTCCCTTAATGACTCTTTTATGTGCATATGGAAAGAATGTGAATCTGAATAAACCTTTATTGAAGTTAATATAGCAGCTCCTGCTTTCTTTTCTTTTTTATTTATTTATTTATTTATTTATTTTTCCTGCTCTCTTTTGGTTGGTGTTTACATGGTGTATCTTTTTCCATCCTTTCACTTTTAACTTATCTATTTTGTTTTGTATTTAATGTGAGTTCCTTGTAGACAGCATATAGCTGGGTTTTGATTTTCTTTTAATCCAATCTTACAATTTCTTCCTTTTAATTGGAAGGTTTAGGCCATTTACATTTAATGTGGTTATATATATGGTTGGGTTTAAATATACTATCTTACTATTTGTTTTCACGTCTCATTTCTTTGTTGTTCTTGTTTTCCTGCCCTCTTGAATTAAATGAATGTTTTCAAATATCCATTTTGCCTACAATATGGGCTTATTAGCTATACCTTTTCTCTTTGGTGATTCCTGTAGAGTTTCTGTCTTTACATCGTTAAATTACCAAAGTGCTTTCAAAGAATGTTATACCACTTCACTTATGGTGTAAAAACCTTACAATAGGTTTCCCCTTTTGTTTCCATTTCTTCTCTTTTGTCCTTTGTGCTATTGTCTTAAATTTCATTTACTTACAAAACTTTTAATATCTTGTCATTATTTTCCTCTGAGAAGTTAATTATGTTTTAAATTTTAAAAATTCAAATTAAGCACTCTTTTATCTACACACATATTTATCATTTCTAATATTCTTTCTCTGTGTAGGTTCATATTTCCATCTGGCATAATTTTCCTTTTGTGTAAAGAATGTTATTTAACATTTATTGCAGGGCTGGTCTACTGACCATAAAGTCTCTCCACTTTAATTTTGACTGAAATATTATTTTGCCATCACTTGAAAGATATTGTTCTTGGATACAGAATTCTAGGTTTCTTTCTTCAGTATTTTGAAGAAGTCTCTCCATTGTCTTCCGGCTTGTGTAGTTTCTGACGAGAAATATATTTATATACTTATCTTTGTTCATTTGTACATAATATATCTCTTATTCTCTGGCTACTTGTAAGATTGTCCCTTTATCTCCTTAGCAATTTGGTTATGATATACCTGGGTATGGTTGTCTTCATATTTTTTTCTGCTTGGAGTTAATTGAGATCCTTGGATCTGTGAGTTTACAATGTTGTTGTTGTTTAACGAAATTTTTAATATTTTCAGCAATGATTTCTTCAGATACTTTCCTGTCCTTCATCTCCCTCATCCCCATCAGAGAAGCTGATGACATGTATGTTAGACCACTTCTTATTATCCCACTCATCACTGTTGCTCTGTTCATTTTTTCAGTCTTTTTTTCTTTTTATATATATATAACTTTGGATAATTTCTACTGCTCTCTTAGAGGACCCCATTGACCTTTTTTCTTTTTTAAAAAAAATTCTGTAGCATCGAATCTGCTTTTAATCACATTCAGTGTATTTTTCCATTTCAGACAATGTATTTTTTCATCTCTAGAAGTTCATTTTGGGTCTTTTTAATCTCTTCTATTTTCCTCCTCATCATATGTATGTTTTCCTCTGCCCTTTTGATGACATAGACTATACTTACAATAGCTGATTTAACATTCATTTATTGTATTTCTATCATCTGTGTCATATCTGGGTCTATTCTTAGTTAATTGGTTTTTCTTGTGGTGATGAAGCATATATTCCTGCTTCTTTTCAGGCCTGGTAACCAAAAATCAGACTATTATTTTACTCTTCAAGAAGTTGCAAAGGAGCACACAGAGTTTCAATATACACTTTGCTCATCCTGTCCTAGTGTTAACACTGTACATCACCCTGGCATGGCTGTGCATGCCAGGAGGTTCATCTTGGCACAATGCTTTTGACTTATCTCTGCACTTCATTTGAATTTCACCAATTGTGAAAATGCAGGAGACTCTGGACCCATCTCTCAACTCACCAGGAGCTCTGGGCTCTGTTTAGATTCCCCTCCCTGCACTGCAGCCTGGAAACTCTCTGCAGACAGTGAGCTGGGGCAGGAGGAGTTACACACTTATTACAAACTCAAACAGACACAGTGCCTCACACCTGTCTGGGACAGATGATACATTTTGAGGAGTGCCATGAAGCCCCAGGGACCTCCCACTCAAGGCCACATAGTGTCAAATCCTGTTACCAAAGACTTGTTCCTTTCTACTTTAAAAAGAGGAATGAAAACCTTCAGAACCTCACTACTGCTGTATTTCCTGTGGGAGGAAGGCAGGAAAAAAATGTCGGTGGAATACGCACCTGCTGTGAGGTATGTTTTTCACCTACCTCTCACTGAATCTACCTTGTCCCCAGAATACACCTGAGGCAGGTGCTACAATCTACCCTGTCCCCTGCACACACCTGAGGCAAGCACCACACTCTACCTTGACCTGTGTACACACCTGAGGCAAGTACCACAATTCACACCTTGTTCCCTTCACACACCTGAGCCAGGTATTGCTGTACCCATTCCCCAGGTGAGGCCCCTGAGGAGCCTTTCAGGAGTTCACCCAGACCTCAGAGCCACTGAGTGCAGGCGTCTTTCTGGCCTTCCCTCCAGGGAAAACTGCTCGCTCCTTCAGCTCCTCCAACATTGGGGAGAAGGCAGAGCATTGGGAGGGCGGCAGGGTCCTAGAGCTCAGAGCCCACCCCAGACTCGCCTCCTTCCAGGAGGCTTCCTGCCCACTGCTGAGCCACGCTGGCCTCAGGGAGCAGGTCCCCCTGATCTTCTGGCCCCTGGTGAGTTCCCAGGTCTTTCTTTATGCCCAGCTGAGATATTAAACAAGGAACTTAAGGAAGACTTTGAGATAAAATGGGCATGTTTCTGAGAAAATACAAAATGTCAAACCTGGCCCAAGAAGAAATAGAAAACTTAAATAAATCAAAACTGGGAAACAAAGTCCTTACCCTTCTCAAAAAAGAGCCGTATGCCAAGACAGTTTACAGGTGAGTTCTTTCAAGGGACAGATAAGTCATATATATATATATATATATCTAGAAAATAATAAAAGGGGTAAAACAACCTCTCATTTTAAGAGACAGGTGTCAGTTTGGTGCTAAATTTGGATCAGGGCAACAAAAGGAAAGGAAGTAAAGGCGTATATAAACACAGGCAGGAAAATCTTGAGTAAAACATTGGCTACCTGGATCCAACCATGTGTTTTAAAATACACACTCACCAGAAGAGCTAAAGTTGAAAAGACCAAACCCCACATGTTGGCGAGAATATGCAGCAGCCAGAACTCCCATATAGTGTTATGGGGTATTTTGGGGAAAGATATGGTGGTTTCTTATAAATCTAAACATACGACTACCCCATGACCCAGAAATCCCACTTCGAGATGTTTACTCAAGAGAAATGAAAACATGTCCACAAAATGACTTGTAAAAGAATGTTCATAGCAAATTTATTCATAATGTGAAAAAACTGGAAACATCCTATGTGTCCATCAGTGGGAGGATGATCAAACCGTCCTTGTAGCAATGAAATCAGTTGGACCCCCTATCCACCCAAAGACACAGCGAACCCCAAAACCTTCATGTCGACTGAAAGAAGCCAGACACAAAAGGGTACCTCCCACGTAACTCAGTTTACGTGAAATTCTGGAGCAAGCAAAACTAATTAGGATGAAAAACTCAGAGCTCTGTTTACCTCTGGGGAGGCGAGCAGGGCAGGAACGTGAGGGAGATTTTTGGGATGACTGTTTTGCATCTCCTGGATTTGGGTCACGCCCAGGTGAGTGCATTTGGCAAAGTCATTGTATGTAAATTTTACTACAAAAGAAATAAAAGGGATCTTGCAGGAATATTAAACTCTAGTTAAGGATATACCTGCTGCAGTATTTAGGGGAGAGTGAGCTGAGGTTTGCAACTTACCTTGAAATGCATCAAAAAATAAATAAAATGAATTATTGGATAGATAGAGGGAGAGACGAATGGATAGCTATGTGATAAGGGATGTTTTGCAAAATATTAATATAAATGGTATAAAACATTAGTACATTTTATTAGTTGTATATTAATCTCAATGGCAGGTATATAGGTGTTCATTGTAAAATTCAACTTTTCTATATGTTTGTTTGAAAATTTTTGTAATAAAATGTTGGGAAAGATACATCATGATCAAATATTGTTTTATCTTAGGAATGCAAAGATGGTTTAAATTCAGAAAATTGATCAATTCATATTAAGGGACTAAAGAAAAATTAACAGGTGCAGAAGAGCGTTTGATAGAGGTTTAGCTCTTCCTGTCTTTCTAAGGGTGCCCAGAGAACTGGGACAAGAAGAAGCTTTCTGGGACTTCCTTGGTGGCGCAATGGTTAAGAATCCACCTGTCAAGGCAGGGGACACGGGTTCGAGCCCTGGTCCGGGAAGATCCAGCATGCCATGGGAGCAAGTAAGCCCGTGCGCCACAACTACTGAGACCGCGTGCCACAACTACTGAAGGCCACACGCCTAGAGCCTGTGCTCCACAACAAGAGAAGCCATGGCAATGAGAAGCCCATGCACCACAACGAAGAGTAGCCCCCGCTCGCCACAACTAGAGAAAGCCCGCGTGCAGCAACGAAGACCCAACGCAGCCAAAAATAAATTAATTAATTTAATTAAATTACAAACAAAAAGAAGAAGAAGAAGCTGTCTTAACTTGGTGAAGGTGGTCTTCAAATAACCTAGAGCAGGTTTCTCATGTCATGGAGTTTGGAAGCATCCTCTCTGCCATCAGGTACAACACAAGGATACCTGCCCCTCCACCACCACGACTGCTCCGTGGAGCTTAAGGGTCCTGACACCTCAATCAGACACAAACAAGAAATAAGCATCTAAGAATTGAAAGGAAGGAGTTGACCTATTGTTATTTGTAAGAATAAAGATAGAATAACCACAGAAAAAGGAAAACAAGAAAGATCATCTATATAACGGTCATCCATATAACAGTCCTCAGTAACTAAGACAAACAACAGCAGCAACAACAAAACAGTAAGTTAAGCGAGTTCAGTAAGATTCCAGATGAGAGATCATCATACAGAAATCCTAGCGTGCCTCTGCACGGACCACAATCAATTAGAAAAAGTAATAAAAAATAAGATGCCATTCACGTTAGAAGCAACGTCTCCCAGGTACCTAGGAATTAGTCTAACAAAGAATCACAAGGGGCTTCCCTGGTGGCACAGTGGTTGAGAATCTGCCTGCCAATGCAGGGGACATGGGTTCGAGCCCTGTTCTGGGAAGATCCCACATGCCGCGGAGCAACTGGGCCCGTGAGCCACAACTACTGAGCCTGCGCGTCTGGAACCTGTGCTCCGCAACGAGAGAGGCCACGATAGTGAGAGGCCCGCGCACCGCGATGAAGAGTGGCCCCCACTTGCTGCAACTAGAGAAAGCCCTCGCACAGAAACGAAGACCCAACACAGCCATAAATAAATAAATAAACCCAAAGTTTACAAAAAAAAAAGAGTTAGGGCTTTGTGAATTTAAAAAAAAAAAAAAGAATTCACAAGGCTTTTCGGGGAAATGCTTGATCTCTCTTAAAAAGCATGAAACACGACGGCTAGAAGTGAGATGGACAGACGACTCAACATTGCAGAGATGGCCGTTCTCTGTTTCATCTCTAGAGTCCATTCCAGTGCAATCAAAATCTCATCATTGTGTTCGGAGGATCTCATTAATTTATTCCAACATGGACGTGGCCGAAAATAGTTAAGAAATTTTTGAAAAGAAGAGCAAGGCTACTAAACACTAGACCTCTACAGAACTACAGGAATACAGCAAATGAAACAGAGCACGGTGTGAGCGGGGCGTGGAGAACAGAGCTTGGAAAGAGGCCTAGGTGACCACGGGTGTCACCTCTGGAGAAGGGACGACAGTGGCGTGAGTGCATTTGGAAAACAGACTCACTGTGTGGGAATAAAACAACCCCTTGCACACGTGCTCTTCGGCCAGATCAAGTCCTGGGTGTGAATGATAAAACCACATCAGTTTTATTAATGGAAGGAAAAGTGGGGGTGATATCTTTGTCATCTTGGGGCAGTAACGAATTCTTCCTTTAGACCTACATCTTTCCCTGTAGCTGGAAATTAAGGGATTTGACTCCATTGGAATTAAAGATTTAAACAGATATAAAAATACAAAACAGATAAAGATATCTGTCCAGTGAAGAACACAGTGGGGAAAGTTCACAGTATGAAGAAGTTACAGCTAAAACAACTGAGTGATTAATTCAGAATATCTGAATTAATCTGAATTAGGACAAGCTACTGCTGAAAAAATTCAGAGAAGGGGAAACTTTAGTGGCCAACACATGCGTGGAGATTTTTCAGACTCAATAGTAATCAGACGAATGCAAATTTTAAAAAAGATTTTCCACCTCACACCCAACCAATTTGCAGAAATTTGAAAGTCAAATAACACCCGGTGTGGGTGAGAATGTTGGGGGGACCCCTGTCCTGTAAGGGGAGGGGTGGATGGGTTGGGTGTCCAGAGCGGAATCAGGCAGAGCTTAGTGAAACTACTCCATCATCCGTCGCCCACTCCAGGGACCTGCTCCCGGGTCTGCGCAGGGTGCCATGGGGTGCCTGTCTCAGGGGGACAGTGGGTGTCCGCCGGGGCGGGTGGGAGACGGGGAGGAAAAGCCATGGAACGGCCAGAGACAACGGTCTGGGGGTTGATGCTGGCAGGTGGATAAATCTTTAAAAACATGCTGGCGACTGAAAAGTACATGAAGCCATGTGAAACCAACAGCACAGGAGCAAGTTAAACACACAACACATACACACACGACACATACGCACATGTACACACCACGTGCAGCACAGAGCCCTGGAGGCAGCCCCCTCCTGCCCCCGTACCAGGGGCTGGAAACTGGGGGCTGTCGAGGCAGAGATGCCCCCTCTGGGCTCACGGTGTTAGCAGCAGGTGAGGTGCCAAAGGGACCAGCCGGCCCCAGTGCATCTCAGCAGGTGCCAGCTTGGTCACGGACCATGAGAAGACCTTCCCTCAGCCTCCCAGCCACGTGCCCCAGCTCCAGGCCTGACTCCCCTGGGGCACAGAGCCCTGGGTCCTGGCTCCTGACCTGTCCAGGCTTTGAGCTGGGGGGAGAGGCGAGGGGCAGGGGACTTGGACCGTGAGACCCACCCCCACTCCCGAACGCTGCTAACTGGGGCTCCAGCTGGCCCTGAGGGGGGCAGTTCCAGCAGGTGCAGAGGGATCTGAGACCCTCCCTGTTACTGGATGTTCACCGTCACCTGCCTCACCCCTCGGGCTATCTCTCAGCCAGTTTCCTACACTTTCTAGCTTTTCTACGTTTTATAGATGAGGAAGCAGAGTCACAGAGCGACCAGATAGATGACCTTCCTGCGGTGACAGAGCTGGTGACAGCAGCCTTGGGTCCAGAGCTGTTGGACCCGAGGCTGCTGACCAACCCCATACCTGGTGCTTAGCTGTTCTCAGCCACCTGGGCAGGTAAGGAAAGTGGGGTCAACGCGGACAGGGAGGAGACCCCGGGGTCTGGAAACAGCGGGTGGCACGGGGGCCAGGGCCGCAGGTGGAAGTCGCCACCAAGAACTCGGTTAGGCGTCAGGGGCGGGGGGGCCTCACTAACGCTGGGCTCGGCAGGCCGTGGCCAAGGCTCAGAGGAGTCCCGTTGAGGAGGGGGTCCTGGGCGGGACGGGGCCTCCCTGCTCCGCTGTGGGCCTGGGTACCTCCACGCCCGTCCTCCCCACCCCCAGGAAGAGGTCCTTGGACTTGGTCTTGCTGAGAGCCAGAGCCGCCGGGGCCTGGTCACTGAGTCCTCCCACAGGCTCAGGCACCCCATACAGGGGCGTCAGGTCCCCCCAAGAGCCCGAAGCATTACCTCGGCCCCTGATGGCTGCCGGCGCCCAACCAGGCTGCCTGGGCTAGAGCCCAAGGCCTCTGGGACGAAGCATCGCTGAGGCCCCAGGCACAGCCGGCGGCCACCCCTACAGGTGTCCAGCAGTAACCCCACCCCAGGCTATTAACGGTGTCACTTCCAATCTCTCCCTGTGCTCTCCCCTCCTGGGCATCACCGAAGTGCTCAAAGCACACTTTGGTCCTTGAAATGTGTTCTTTGTCGGGGGACACGCCCAACACTTGCAGCTCAGAGCGGGCAGAGAATCTGCTCCCTTACCACGACACAACTGTGCTTCCAGAGACGGACCAGCTCCCCTGCCACCCCCCTGCCAGCACCCCAGGCAGGGATCTGCACAGGCGCCAGCCTCTGCCCGGAGGTGAGGGGCCTCATCTGGGGACCAGCACTGGAAGGGACCAGGTCTTCATCCAACCCCCTGGCTCTGTCCCATGAAATAGCCTCTGTCCTCCAGCTAAAGGTTTGGGGCCGAAGGTTTCCTTACGCCCGAGACAGAGAGAAAAGCATTTAGAATAAAAGTGGTTGTGTAATCCTTGCGGAAAGAATGATTTTGGTCTCAAGTAATCCCCAGCAGAAACGCCGGAGTCATTTCAGACTCTGGCCGTACACGTGCTTCAGCTGGGGAGGGGGCCAACTGGACGGGGTTAGGAGGAGAGGAGCCGCAGGACAGCGGAACAAAGTAAGTCCTGGAGTCATCTCACCGAGTCTGCCTTGGGTTTCCTTCTCTGTCTTCGTATATGGCTTCTAGGAAGGAGGGCCTTGACTCCTCCTGGATGGTCCGGGCAGTGAGATGTGAAGTCCAGCCTCATCGCACCACGTGGCTCTGGGCCTGGGGACCCCTGCTCGCCCACGCCTCGGCCCCCCAGCTGATTGCTGCAAGTGGGCCCCGCTGCAGAAGATGCTCTGTGCAAGGGACGGGGGGAGACGGGCTGGGACACTGCTCTTCAGATCCTTGGGCAAGAAGCCGGAGCAGGTGCCCCAGGCTCGTGGGGTCAGGAGCAATAGTCACCCTCAGGCGCGCCTCCAACACCCATCATGAGAAGAGACCCCTTTCTCTAAGCAGCTCTCTTCTGGAAACTTTAGATTCAAGAAGAACAAAGCGGGGACCATGCTTACCGGTCCTGATACCTTCCTTCCGGGCTTGGCCCACCAGGGGCTGCCTCCCGAGGGGTGAGCCTGAGCTCCTGACCGGGGAAGCCCTCACCCCACATTCTCCCCACAGCCCCTTCGCCCCTCCGCCCTCAAAGCAGGTCTGCAGACCAAGCGCCTGGGCATCATTTCTGAGCATCTCCTGCCCCCGCACCCCCTCCCCATGCCCGCTCCTCCCAGGGCTTCCAGGCCTGGGGCAGAATCTGGGTGGGAACACGCAGTCGGGTCTAAATACCAGTTCCTGTCATTCCCCCATGGGCGCCCAGGCTGGGGTGGTCCTGCCACCCTGGGCATCCCTGACCTGCTGGTGCCCCAGACGCCCACGGTGCACTCAGGGCTAGATGGGAGGGGCCCGCGTGTGTGTGTGCTTGGTCACCCCACGTGCTGCCCTGATGCAGTGGGACCCTCAGCCCCCGCCCTGCTCTGGGCTTGTCGGGGAAACCCTGCCTCTGCAGGATGGTTCAGGCCAAGGAGTCCACGTTTTTACTATCACTGGCTGGTCATGTGCATCTGGCCTGCAAATCTCGGGCACTTCATTTGCATGGCAAGGAATGGCCATCCCGGGGCCCAGGTGCCGTCCGGGCCGACTTGGACGTGGAGCTGATTGCTGTTGTGGGCCTCACTCCGTGTGTGCGCACCTGTGTGCGAGTGTTCGTGTGTCTCTGCGTGTCTGCGGGTGCACGCGTGTCTCTGTGTGCATGTGCACACACGCGTGTCTATGTGAGTTGCATGCCTGTACACACATGTGCACGCGTGTATCTCTCTGCGCGCAGGTGTGTGCGTAAATGTGCATCTGCGTGTGTGTCCCACCGCAGCCTGCAGCACACATCCACACAAGTTGGGAGGCCCCCCAGACGCAGGAGGTGACAGGTGAGGGGACCAGGGCTCAGGGTCGGGGCCACTGGGTCCTCACAGGCAGTGAGGCCAGAGTCACAGCCCAGCAACTGAGTCACCGAAGATCCACCAGCCAAAGGGGTCACTCAGCTCAACTGCTCCCCAGGCCCACAGCAAGTTATATTCGTGGATTGCCTTCAAGAATAACAGTGATTTTCCCCTAGATCTGGGCTTTGCTGTGGTTTTGTGGCAGGAATTAAATTTGTATTTGTGTTCTGAAAGCTTGACACGTGCTTCTTATCCACCCGCTTTCAGAAAAGCGAGTTGGTTTCCTCTGTCCTGCAAAGGGGCTGAGCCACGCGGTGTGAGGTTTGTATCAGCGTCATGGGGAACTCAGGGCCTAGAGGGCTGGAGTCCAGCCCCTCCCCGGACTCCTCGGCAACCGGACATCACTTCCTGTGTGTGTCACCCTCGGGCACAGGCACCCTCTGGAGACTCAGAGATCTGAGTGCAAACGGGAGGAATTTGGCCAGTGCAGGCACAAGGGCCACATGTCCACAATGCCCACAGCAGAGACACGACCCAAAGCGCCAAGCAAAGCAGGCTTGGCGGCCCGTGGTGAGCGGGTTTGCACTCAGCAAACGGACCCCACCTCTGAACCCAGGGTCCAGCAGTCCTGCAAGCTCTGCCCAGCTCAGGCCCCAGGGCTCTCCCAGGGTCCTCCTGGCACCCCTGCATGGTGGGACACACTCAACAGCAGGGGTATTTTGAGCAGAAAGTGTGTTGCACTAAATGTCATAAACAGTTTCCATTGTGTTCTGTATTAGTAAGCGTCCTCCAGAGAAACAGAAGCAATAGGGTGTGTGTGTGTGTGTGTGTGTGTGTGTGTGGAGAGAGAGACCGGGGAACTGGGCAGCTCGAGCCCAAAGGCTGTCTGCAGGCAGAACTCCTTCCTGCTGGGGAAGGTCGGTCTTGGTTCTAGCCAGGCCTTTGATTGATTGGGTGAGGCCCTCCACAGTCTGCAGGGCAATCTGCTTCACTCAGAGTCTGCTTAGATGTTGATCTCATTACAAACATCCTCCCAGCAACATCTGGACCCATGTGGGACCTGATGTCTGGGCACCGTGGCCTAGTCGAGAGGACACAGAAAATTGGCCATCACAACTCCTTGCAGACGTGCCGACACGTGAAGAGTAGAAAACATGCTCTGAGCCCCACATTCAGCACGGAGTTTCCCAAGAAAACAAAGGCAGGAGTTGACAAGTGTGCTGACCAGCCCCGGGAGGCCTGACCACCTGGCCTGGGGCCCTCGGGCTTCAGGGCCAGGAAGGGCCTTCGAGGCTGAGCCCAGGAGGGTGGCCCCAGAGGGGAGAGGATGGGGGTGCTTGTGTCTTTTCCTTGGAGGACCTGGTGCTTTCCTCCCGTGGGCTTCCAGAACCCTCCCCCCGCCAAGACAACCACCCCTGGAATGACCAGAGGAAGAGTTTGAGCCGCAGGGAAGCTTGGGCCCCAGGCACTGGGGCTGGGACGGCTCGCACTCCAGACCCTGGGAACGGCTCACAAAGGCAGAGATGCCGGGTAAATGCATCACAGATGCGTCTTTCTATCAAGGGCAAAAATCTTTGGTTTCCGGTGGCACACACCACCGTCTGTCTGCACATCCGTGAAGGAAAAGCAGAGAACTCTGGGTTGGACGGAGAGACACGGACGGAGGGGCCAGGGAGCCACCCTGGAGAGGTGAGGCCACCAGTCGTCGATAGACAGGGAGGAGGGGAATCAGGACACCAGGCCCTGGACAGGTAAGCCCACCTACCGTAGGTGGACACATAGGGAGGGGTCTGGGAGCCACCCTGGGGAGGTACATTCCCCTGCTCCAGGCTCATGAGCCCCCTCTGCGAGGGTTCAAAAGGGGTCCACAGAGCCTGCCAGCATTGTTCCATCACCAGGGATGTCCAAGCTGCTGACCAGAGCAATGTGGGCAGAGTGGGTCGGGCCCCGGACCGAGAGCCTAGGGGTGGCACCTCTGTGATGATGGCTGGACCTGGGGCCAGGGCTCTCCATCAAGGGACATGCCCCAGACCCAAGGAAGACCACTGGCCTCCCAGTGCCTTTGCCAGGGCTTCCCCAGGTCTACGGTCACCTCCGATGATCTGCCCATCCCTCTCAGCCCAGGAGCCACATCTCTTGCAGCAGGACATGTCAGGGCTGGCTTGGGTGTACAGCCGGGGGGTGTGGGTGCATTTCTGCCCCTGCACACAGTTGCTGGTCTGGGAGGGTCCTGTGTTCCAGGCTCCCCTCTTTCTGCTAAAAGAGGACAAAGGTTGCTTGGGCCAGTTGCCTCCCCACTCTGAGAGGGGACCACCCAGGGCTCTGAGCACGGAGGCTGAGGAGACTGGGGGAAAGTCATCAGCTGTGGTCCTTCCATTGCCTGGTGACCCTGCTTGGAGCTGAGACGCCGGGGCCCCCACCAGGACAGTGGTGTGCGGGTACCAGCGGGGCGGGGCTCTGATGGGGAATTGTGGCCGCTCCCCACCAGGGCTCCCTGCCGAGCTTCCGGCATCAAGATGGGGAGTAACACAGGGAAGGAGCCTCATTGGCCAAAGTCTCTGCAGCCCCAGCGGGTCCCCGTGGGACCCAGAGCAGTCTCTGGCGAGGGTCCGAGGGCGCGCTGCTCCCCGCTTCCCCGGGGCCTTAGAAACGAGCTTCTCGTGGGCTCACAGGTTTTTCTGGTTAAGCTCCTTACCGCCCACATGCACAAGCCACAGCCAATATTTTCAGGTCTTTATAGAGTCTCACTTCCACTTTCTGACTGATGCCCCTGGGGATGTTTTATGTGAAACACTCTCCAGCCCCTGAGAGATAAAAGGCCTGCCCTCCAGCGGGGTGGAGCGTCTCCTTCCTTCCCTCATCTGTCTTCATAAAGCTCTGCTTCCTGGCCCCGCCGGCCTCCCGTGCGGGTGGAGGGCTGTGGCTGTGCTCATTGCGGGGACCACCTCGGCCTGCTCTGCCAGGACTCCAGCCGGGGTGGGGGGGGCGGGGGGGGGGCGGTGCACGAGGAGCGCCGAGTTCCTCCTCCTCCGGCTGACCCAGCAGCGTGCTGTTCCCTGCCCCCCGGGGCGGGCCATACCTCCCCCGAGCCGCTCATGTTGCCTCAGAGAAGCATTGGCCGGAAAGCGGGGAGCGCCCTCTACACAGAGAGGGCCCTGAACGAGGGTACGAGCTCCCTCTTGTCTGCGCCTGCTTCCTGGGCCTTCCCCATCACCCTCTCACTCGAAGCCTGGACCTGGGCCCCTCCGTGGCGGCTGGGCATGCCCCCTACTTAGCCCTCCGTAGGGCCCATTTGGGGGCGTCCCCCGTGCTCCAGGTCCTTACCAGGCTTAGGGCACCCTGCTGAAAGGGATGGCGGGGTCCCCGTCTTCCCCAAATCACAGGTGGCACCTGACCCTCCGTTGTGAATTTCCAGGCCGTGAGCCTGGGGTCAGGGCTGCCCTGGCTCCTGTCGGAAACTCCGGGGCCCACTTGGCCCAGCCTGGAGTCGCTGCTGGGTGAGCAAGTGTTAAGTGAACAGACTGGACCTGAAGCGTCCCTCGGGCGCAGAGAAAGGAAGGCAAAAGCCTCTCCATCCGTGCCCCCCGACACGGGGTTTGTGGGTGAAATGTCCGCGTCTGGCGGGGAGAGGGGAGAAGACGCTGGAAGCGCCACCCCCGTCTCCCCCAGGGTGTTGGGGTGACCCTGGGGCCAGGCTGGCCTCAAGCAGCCTGTCGCAGCACAGACCTCACAGCACAGGCCTGTCGCGGGGAGGCTGAGATCCGCGTCCGGCCCCTGCCCCGCCTCCCCGGCCTCCCTCTAATTGGGCCCAACGATTTCACACTCTGGAGCCGGATGGTGCTTGTTTTGGCTACCCGAGCGGCCCATCCTCGCCGACCCCGGGTTGCATAACTGGGAGGTATCCACTTACTCGGGCTGACGCCTCTCGCCGAGGCCTGAACCGGGACCGCGGTGGGCGGACCAGCCTCCACTGCTCCCTCCCTGCCAGGCGTGGGGTGGGGTCCCCCGTGGTGACCCCCGACCTCATGGGCAGGCTGGCAGCGGCAGGCGGGGCCCCCAGCTCTGGGGGCCGGGGACGGTCACCTCTGAGCAGAGTTGGCCGACCTGGGTCGTGGCAGGCCGCGGGGTTGCCCCCACCCTCTGACTGCATCTCTGCCCAGCGTCATCCCCGGCCTTGCCAGCACTGAGGGCCTCCGGTCAAGAGACAACTGTGGGGCGGGGAGCCGATCCTAGAAACGCCCTGCCTGGTGTCTTGGTCCCTGGCCAGGCCCCTCGTGAGTAGCGCCTGGCGCCCCGGCTGCAACCGCTGTGGCCCTGGATGTGGCCCAGCTACCCACGTGTGAAGCCATGCCGGGGTCCTGGGCCCTTACAGCCCATCCACCCTCTTCCTTCGGCTCCCGCCGCCAGAGGTGGAGTGAGGGAAACAGGAGATTTGAATAATGGGAGAAAATTATTATGTCTTCGTGCGAGCTGGAGCCCAGCCCTGTTCCCTGTGAGGGTGATAACCCGGGACGCCTCGTCTAACGTTTCCGAGCTCCGAGCCAGGGCCGGCTGTGACAATAAGAGCATTGTTCCCAGTGTCGGGCATTGTCACCGGCGCAGAGCCGCAAACACACGGGATCGGCACACACGGGGAAAGCAGGACGATGAGGCAGGCGCGGGGCATCCCAGAAAGACGAGAGCCGTGGCGGGGCTGAGAGCAGAGGAGGGGGGACCCGGCCTGCTGCGGACGGCGCTGCCTGGGGCCGCGACAGGGACCGGTGGGAGGGTCCGGGGCACCCTTGGTGGGGGGCAGAGGTTTTCATTTGTAGCAAAACTACGAGGCTGGAACTGGCTCTGGCTCCCCTGCCTGAGAGCAGGCGAGGGGCCCAGGAGTTCGGGACCTGCCTTAGGAGGTCACCTCTTGGGACGAGAGCTGGCACCATGCCAGGTCCCAGGGAACCAAGAGCCACCACCTTCTGGGGAGTCGGGTCCTTGCTGCAGAGTCCCTGCCCCGCCACGAGCACGCTGCGGGGGGGTGTGACCAGAGCCCCCCTGGACCTGGCAGGGACAGGGGCACCACCCCCGGGGGCCCACCGGCCAGCTCAACACCGTCGAATCCCAACCAGCCCAAGCGCGTGCCTGTCATTCCCGCTCAGACGACCCACTCCCCCCCGAACATTCTAGGAACGATGGGAAGAGCGAGACTCAGCCCCCCTCAGCCAGCGCTGGCCCTGCCTCCCTCTGTCCTGCTTCAGGCCGGGTGGGCAGGAGGTTGGGGGCAGAGGAGCCCGGCTGTCAGTGCCCTCTGGGGCCGCCCCGAGGCCTGGCCACTGTGCCCCTTCCCCTTATTTACACCTGCTCGTCCCGGGACAGGTGTCCACTCTGGCCCGTGCCCAGGACAAGTTTGCGGCCGGCAGCAGATGCCGCTCCTCAGAGCACGGCCTCTCTGTGCTGGCACCTGGCCTGCGAAGGAGGAGACGGAGGCCGGACCCAGGCCTCGGCGGGACTGCCTGGCGCCGGGCTCCTGCCTGGACCCCTGGACTCTCCTGGCCCGGGGCCTGGGCTCTGATGGCACCTGCTGGAAGCACCAGGCTTTGTGCAGCCATGCAGCATCTCCCACAGTCCCGTGTGACCCCTAGCTGGCCCTCAACGCCCCCCACTGCCACCCCTTTGAGCCGGGGCCCTGGGGCCACACGCGTGGGCCCGCACCACCAGGGCTACCACCACCCAGAACCCGGGGCACCAGGTGGCTACACTGGTCCTTCTTTGGGCCCCTGGCAGCCTGAGTCCAGCGCGTCCCTTCTGAGGGTCGAGACGGTCAAGCTCCTCCGCCCCCAGGCGCCTAGTGTTCCCAGGGCGGCTGGGCTCCCCTCGGAGAAGGGCCCACCACCTGGCCCTTCAGAGGGGTCAGAATGGGGCGGGGCAGAGGGGTGTCAGGATGGGGCTGCCCTGGGGGAGGGTCCCGGCTCTGTGTCTTGCCCCCGGGCCCCCTCCCAGGGGCATCGTCTCCACCAGCATCCCCCGATTCTCTCGTCATCTCGATTCTCTCGTCATCTCGATTCTCTCGTCGGGTTCCTGGAGTGCAAGGCTAAACTCTTAAGCATCCGTAAACCCCCTTGCGTGGAAGCTGGCAAGCTGTACAATATTCAAGCTGTCCACAGTTGTACCTCACTTCTTTACGTCTCTCGTGCAGGCAGGGGGCCAGGGGGCCTGCCATCCTAGGGCCAGTGGAGCCCCATCCCCACGTTGGGGAAAGGCAGGGGTGGGGAGAACACAGGGGTTGCAGGGCGACTCAGGGCCTGAAGGTGCCCCCCTGCCCCACCCCTTCCCGCACACAGCTGTTGGCTGTCCGGCCTCGGGCCCCGGCTCCGCGGGAGAAAGGACCCTGTGGAGGCTCAGCCTGTCTGGCTGTTTGTCTCCTCCAGGACAGGAGCTGGGACCCCCCCGCCCCAGGCAGCCCCCTCTGCCCGAAGGCCCTGGGGAGAGCGTCCCACGTGGGTCTTCAAACCTCAGGGCAGAGTCTGGGGGCGGGAGCGGCACCAAGCCCGGGCCTCTGGACACTGGCTCTGAGGTGCTCGTGGTTTGGACGGCACCCGGTCCCTGCAGGTGGCAGGCGCTGCACACAGTGGAAACTGCTCAGGGCCCTGGGGCCACCGCCACTTCGGGGCGGGGGTCCGCACGCAGAGCCTGCTGGCTGCCGGACTTGGAATCCCCCGTCCTTCCCAGGCTCTGGCGCTGTACCCTGATGGGTCCTTCACGGCGCACAGCGGCGCCGGGGGTTCGATCCAAGTTCACATCTCTGCCCGTGGCCCCATCCCCTCCTCGGCAGCTGCATCCACCCCCGGGGGACAGAACAGCGTGGCCGCTCCCTGCAGGCTCACCCCCTCGGGCAGGGTGGGGCACGTCCAGGGCTGCCATGGAGACCCTCAGAGTGGAAACTGTGGGCTCCAGAGACGGGCAGTGTGGGCACAGGGCTCAGGGGTTACTACCAGTGGATGCTCTGCCCACCCCACCTGAAGGTCAAGGCCAGGACCCCCTGTGCCCAAGGCCAAGGCCATGTGCCCATGGCTGGTCGCTGTGGCTCTGGGCAGAGGCCAGAGTTCAACCGCAGGGAGCCCGCTGGTGACCAGTCCTGCCTGGGAGAAGCGTTGTCAGGGCCCAGGGAGGCACCGAGCTCCTCAGAGGTGACCTACCACCTGGAGGGTGGACCACAGCTGAGCAGAGAGGAGCCCCCCACGGAGCAGGGCAGCCGGGCAGCTCTGGGCATGTCGGACACGTCTGCAGCCGCCGTTACGCTCCTCGGCAGGCCCGGTGGATGCCTTGGCTGCACGTGGCCCCTCCGTTAGGATCGGGTATGAATTCGGGGGCTTCTGTTCCAGGTGGGGTGGCCCCTGGGAAGGACATAGCCACACCTGTCATACTTTGTCCCTTCTGGGGGCTGGCGGCCTCTCCTTCGTGCACTTAGATGCCCAAGGGCATCCTCAGCTCAGGCCTCAGAGGAGGGTCCCTTCTCCCACAGGATCCTGGCACCAGTAATGTCTCGCCCCCCAGCTCAAGTCGTGCGGAGGGACAGGCAGTTGTCCTCATGGACATACACAGTGGCCGTCACAGCCTCCAACTGTCCACAATGAGGTCTGGGGTTTGGCTGAGGGGTGGAGGACCCGAAAGCACCAGGTCCCCCCAGACTACTGCATCCTAACGACCCGATCCTCTCCAGGGCTCGTGGCTCCTCCGTCAGAGGCTGGGACCACTGGAGCCCCTGGTAACAGAGGTGCCTTCAGATCTCCTCCATGACGTCCCAGGAGGCCGCTGTGCCACAGAGTGGCCAATGGGGTGCTTGAGGGAGCACACCTTCAGCCTGAGTCCCACACCAGGGCAGCACTGCTCGTGTCTGGTTCCCACCATGTCACGTGGTTTTGGGGGTACCCTACAATCATGGCCAGGATCTCTCATGGAACCTGCTTCTGAGTCCCCTGCAGAAACCTGTGCCACTGTCCAGAGTGGGAGCTGGGCCTTGGGGGGGGGGGGGGGGAGCATCACAGCGGGGGCCACCGTAGAGCACGGGCGGCCCTGATTCCTGTCTACCCTCAGGACACGGAGGGGCTTGGGCTTCAAAGTCACACCACTGGCCTTCGGGATATGAGTGGTCACCTCTGGCAGGGCTGGGAGAGAGGCCCTCGGCGGAGAGATGGAGGGCCTGACATCATCTTGGCCCCACTAGAGATACTGGCGGGTCAGTCTCACTCAGAGCCAGGGTTATGCTCAGGCATGACTGGCCTCTGCTCTCCATGTCCTCCTCTCCTGTCTGTGAATTTTGAACCTCAAGCAGAGCTGGCCGGCCTGCAGCATTCCATCCCGTCTTGCATCCATATGTTGCTTCACAGAAAGATCTGGTTCAGGACCAAAGGGCTGGGAAGGGGTCTGAAGAGGCTTCTGTCAAGATGTGAGGAGTGGGAACCCATATCTTAGAAACAGGAAAACTGGCTCAGTTCACTCCTTGGCCTCCTGACAGGCAGGGCCTGAGGAGCTCAAAGCCAGTCCCCTCCTCCGGGACTTAGCCCACGCCATCCCCAAGCCCTGATCTTTCACATTAGACATCTCCAGGGCAAAGAAGGGGTCAAGCTGTGGATGGGAAGGCTGAACTCAGGGCTACTTTATTTCTCCTCCCTCATTAGCAGCAGCCTAGCCTGCCTGACGCTCCCCTGGAACCTCCCACCCCCCTCAAGGAAGCCAGAATTGGAAGTCAGATCAGTTTCAAAGCGTCTGATATGGAGTCTGTCAGGGAATTGGGGAGCTACTTTCCCTCTCTACACCCCAAGCAGCACCCCAAACTTAGTGCTGAAGATGACCTAGAGGAGAGAAAACCACTATTGTCACCACCATACCCACCATCACCATCACCACCACCACCATCATCACCATTATCATCACCATCACCATCATCATCACCATCATCATCATCATCATCATCATCATCATCATCATCATCATCACCACCATCACCACCACCATCACTATCACCATCACCATCATCATCATCACCTCATCATCATCACCATCATCACCATCACCATCATCATTACCATCATCACCATCATCATCATCACCATCATCATCATCACCATCATCACCACCACCACCATCATCATCACTATCATCACCATTATCAACATCACCATCATCATTGTCACCATCACCATCATCACCATCATCATCATCATCATCATCACCACCATCACCACCACCATCACTATCACCATCACCATCATCATCATCACCTCATCATCATCACCATCATCACCATCACCATCATCATTACCATCATCACCATCATCATCATCACCATCATCATCATCACCATCATCACCACCACCACCATCATCATCACTATCATCACCATTATCAACATCACCATCATCATTGTCACCATCACCATCATCACCATCATCATCATCATCATCATCATCATCATCACCACCGTAATTAACACCACCCCCATCAGCAGCAGCACCATCACCCACATCATTACCACCATAGCAATAGCAGCAGTAGCAGCAGCCACCATATGAGAAGCAGAGTATCCTTTTTCTGTTTTATTTTATTTTATTTTTAATAGCTCTTTATTGGAGTATAATTGCTCCACAATACTGTTAGTTTCTGTTGCACAGTCAGGCGAATCAGCCATATGCATACACGTCCCCGTGTCCCCTCCCTCCTGAGCCTCCCTCCCATCCTCTCTATCCCACCCCTCTAGGGAAGCAGAATATCTTGAATCGAAAAAAAAAAAGAGGTGTTAGTTATCTTCTTTAAGGTGTAGTTTGGTAACACAAGGACAGTCTTGGGTGGAGACTGGTGGCGAAAGAGTCCTGGACTCGGAATCTGGGCTGCGCTCTGCCCCCAGCTCCCTGAGCCTTGACGTTCTCGCCTGTAAAACAGTGACCCTGAAAGGGAAGGTGTTGAGGGTGGGTCCAGTGGCCTTCTCCAAGTTCCCCTGTGACCTTCAGGTATGATGGAATGAAATAAAAACATTACGCAGGAGCCCCATTCCTCCAGGTCCTCCCTCTTACAACTAAAAGTCCTGGTAGTAACACAACAAGCAAGCACAGGAAGTGTCTGGAAGGCAGGAAGGTGGTAGGCTGCCGAGGCCTGAGGGCTTGGGGGGCTCCCCGGGCTTCCTTATCATCACCCATACATCCCCACAGGGCACCACAGAGGCCTCCAACCCCAAACCTCTAACAGGCACAGACAAAGCACTCCAAGTAAATCCTGTTCCCTTGGGCAAAGTGTGACCTAACAATAGAATGCCTTTGGGGAATGTCCTCCTCCTCCAGCCAAATGCCAAACACCATGCCCCACCCCTGTGGTTTCAGTGGGCAGAGTGGAGAGTTGATCTAACGCACCACTCCACCCACTGCCCACCTCCAGGGGCTCCAGTTCCCCTGCTGGGGTAGTGTTGGTGGGGTCCAGGGATGGACTGAGGCCCAGCCACATCCAGCAGCAGCGAGACTGGAGGAGGTGGTGTGGGCAGCGTCTTGTCAGCCCTGCTTCACCCCCACCCCTGGTGTCTGTGGGACCCTGCAGGGGTCTGACCCTCCGCCTCACCCAGCATGAACACGACGGAAGGTGGCAGGGGGAGGTGAGCTAGTTGACACTCTGCCTCCCCTCCCCTGGTGTCACTGGGGCCCTGCAGAGAGCTGAGCATTTAACCCCACTCAGGGGCAGCGAGGCAAGAAGGGTTAGTGGGGCTGAGAGGGGAGCTGAGCCTCCACCCCACCTGTCTGTAAGAAGGCTGTGTGAGTAGTGGCCACCTTGCTGGGGAGGTGTCAGTGGGGCCCCCCTGGAAAACTGAACACACCCACACACCCAGCCCTCATGTTCCACCACCACAGGGGGACTGCCTACCACAGACAGATTAAATAGGATCCAGAGTTTCAGGATATTCCAAATGTCCCGGGTAAAACAAAAAATCACTTATCGTACCAAGAGCCAGGAAAATCGTAATGTGAATGAGAAAAGACAAACAGCAGATGTGATTGTCAGAGCAGATGGAGATGAACCAGATGTTGAGGTTATCTGGGTAAAGGTTTTAAAGCAACCATCATAAAGACATTTCAGCAAGCAATGACAAATTCCCTTGAGACAAATGCAAAAATGGAAACTCTCAGCAAATAATTAGAAGTTATAAAAAGAGAACCAAGTGGAAATTATCAAACTGAAAAACATAACTCAAATAAAAATGTGTTGGAAAGGCTCAAAAATAGTGTGTGATGACAGAGGGTAGAAGCACCGACTTTCTCGACAGGTGAATAGAATTTACCCAATCTGAAAACAGAGTAGACTGGAAAATGATGAACAAAGTCTCAGGGGCCTTTGGGACAAAAACAAAATTGCAAACTTTGGTATCCTCAGAGACCCAGAAGGATAGAAAAGTGAGTAGACTGTAAAAATATTAGAAGAAATAATAGCACAAACCTTCCCAAGTTTGACAAAGGACATGTCTGCAGATTCAAGAGGCTGGATAAATCTCAAGTAGGATAATGCTAAAGAAATCCATGCCAAGACACATCATAATGAAACTTCTGAAAACTAAAGACAATGAAAAACTCTTGAAAGCAGCCGGAGAGAAATAATGCATTACCTGTAGGGAAACACCGATCAAATAATAAGATTTCTGATCTGAAACCACAGAGGCCATGGAGAAGGAACCAGCACAATAGTCTTCAAGTGCTGAAAGAAAATGGTTAACTGTGAATTCTATATCCAGCAAAAATATCCTTCAGGGATGATGGGGAAGTAAAGACATTCTCAGATGTTGGCAACTAAGAGAATTTGTTGTTAGCAAACCTACCCTTGAAGAACTGCTAAGGGAAGTTCTCTAAAAAAAAAAAAAAAAAGAAATAATAGCACAGGGCCAAAAGGTGGCTCGGAATTCCAGAAAGGGCAAAAGAACATGGGATTGGGTAAAAATAGTGGTAATCATATTAGACTAGTCTCATGAGTTTCTGAAATCCTTTGAGGGTTGAAGGAAAAACTTAAGACAATTCTATTTAAAAGTTGGGAGGGTAAAGAGACCTAAATACACTTCACTCCAAGTGGTAAAAACGTTATTACCAGTGGGTGGTCATGTTTACTCAGAGCAATCACCAAGAAATCAATACAGAGCAGTACACTCAAAACCTTAGCAATAAATCAAGATGGAATCCTAAAAAGTGTTCTAGTAACCCAGAGGAAGGGATTACCGAACCAGGATCATTTGCCCAAAGCACAGCAAGCGAAACGCTGAGATGCCGAAGTTTGCAGCAGAGAAAAGGCTTATTCACAAGGCAGCCAAGCGAGGAGATGGGAGAATCAGCCTCAGATCCACCTCCCCACAGCCCCCCGCCAAAGGCCGGGGGCTTGAGATATTTATGAGATAAAGAAGCAGGGTGGGCTTAGGCATGGGGAAAGGTGATTGGAGGTTGGGAAAAGGTGAGGTAAACGGTGTCCTGTGCAGGCATATCTGAGTTACATGCTTCCTCATGGGATGCGTGTTCAAAAATGTTGGGGCTTATTATGATCCGAGGGTGGAGTTTTGGGCCCCCTGACGTCAAAAGGTCACTCATCGGACACCTGCACAGGCCCAGTTTTAGGGTCAGTGGTCCCAACTAGTCTTAGCCGGCTCGAGCTTGAACTAGACACAGCTGACTCTAACTTTCTGGCGAACAACTAGGGCAAACATCTTATTGTTTGCGCTACATGAATCTTGGAGGGTATGCAATTTGCAATAGCATAATTAAGTGAAGGCAGGCTACCAGCAGAGGGATTTTTAACAAGCTGTAAGACTAGCCCAAGAATTTCTGTTAGTCACCAGTTTCTGTTAACCCTATAGGGCACGGTTTCAAAGGTGAGAAAAAGGAAACAGAGGAAACAGGAAACAATAAAATGGCAGACTTAAGATGGAACATATTACCTTAAATGTAAACCGTCTACAAATGCCAATTAAAAGACAGAAATTGGTGGATTTTTTAAAAACACAACCCAGCTATATGCTATCTTCCAATACACTATATGCACATTTCAAATATGACATAAGCAGTTTGAAGGTAAACACATGGGAAAAGATATACCAGGCAAACATTAAATACACAAACACACACAATTTAGATAGATGGGTTTATTTCATTCAGGATGAATTTCTTCAGTAAAAGTTCCTAAAAGTAAGATTTCCCCTCCCTCTGTACTACCTCTCATTCCTTCCTTCCTTCCCCCACCAACCCGTGGTGTCTACCCTTCTGTTCTTTTCTTTGTGGCTTATAACCCCATAAAAACACATATTCACTTATATATGTACATACCGACGTGCACAGGTATACACGGGGAAGTGCCATTGCTTTCTTTAACGAAAAAGGGGGAATTCATTTTATAAAGGCATCTCTGTATTTTTGTTGTTGTTGTTCTGTATTTTTTAATAAAGTTTGTAATCCAATGGACACACAAAACAAAACTGCATTGAGAAAAACAGTTTCATAAATTAACAAGTGTTAGGAAGTTGGGGGAGAGGTCAAGGTCACAGGAAGAAGGGAAGCCAGTCTTTTGTAGAGTCTTTTTGTGTGCGTGACACTTCCAAATTGCGGGAACAGGGACCGTGCTGTAAGGAAGCGCACTTGTACAAATGAGTGACAATACAAAGTCTGAGTATGAAAATAAGATTTTCTCTGAAAACACATTTTTGGCACAGATTAAAAAAAAATGTATGTCGGGGAATTTGATTTTTAAGTTAGTATATATTTATATATATTATATATTTATATATACACACATGCCAAGTTCTGCATATTCCACCAAGAGAGAAAATCCTTCCATTTGCTCTTTTCTGACTGTAAACTGTACATCCTGGGTGAATCAAAGATGGTGGCGGCAGGAGAATTAAGAGAGGTGACATCCAAATGAGCAAGGGGAAGGGAGGGGTGGGGACAACACAGCCCAGTGAAATGTTCCTTGACCCCAAGGTTTCAGCAGAAGTTTGAAGTCCTGCGTGAGGGTCTGCGATGTGTGTGCCATGTGTGTTCACATACACCAAGACATCCAGAGTGTCACAGCCTGTCTTCACTGTGCAAAAGTCCAAGTCACTAATTTAGTGCAAAGGCAGTTCTGTTTTGTTTCTTAAAAACAAAAACAACAAAAAAATTCCACTGCCCTGTTCCTTTTCTCCAAAAAGAGGAGAGAGAAACCCAGCCTCAAGGTGTCTGCAAGTCCATTGGTTGGTAGTCTGTCCTTGGGCTAAATGTCATGTAAACATACTAGCAGCACCACTGCCCAGGGGCATCTCTGTATTTTCCACTTCTCTCCAGTAATATTTTGAGAGAGTTCCACCCCATCGATGTGGAAAAATTCCCTGTATGCATAATTTATTCAAATGTGATTTTACTGATGGCCATTAACTTTGTCTCCAATATTTACCCCCAAACAGGGCTGTAAACATCTTTGAAAGTAGAAACATCACAATAATCAAGCCCTGATTCTTAAGCTCCCACTGGGATCCGGAGCTTCACAGAGCCTTAAGCAGACGGCGATTTCTGCTCCTGACCGTCCCCACCCGCCCGGGACAGGGGCTCCATTCCACTCAGCTGCCCGGCCCCATAAAGGCAGAGTGATAGCCTATGGTGCTTTCCCAGGGGAGGATTTCGTGACCTCAGAACAGGGCAGCATTCCTGCTTGCTCCTGCCCCCACTCCCGACCCACCTAAGACACAGGTTTAAAATGCAGAGTCCAGGCTCTGGGCAGGAGGCCTTGGCCCCTGCTTTGGGCACAAACTCTACAGATGGACACTCAACTCATGACCCAGGGCTTTCTCGGGAGAAACGGGGCTGCGGGACAGAATCACTGAAAAGAGATTCCCCACCAGGGTCAGAAATTATTCTGGTGCCCCCGAGAATGAACCAAGCCCGACATGGCCAAAGACTGCACCGTTTTGTCCTTTATTGAACATCCCGCGGATGCCAAATGGTGAGCTCACTTCCCACTGCAGCCACCCCGCGCGCGGGGCCCCTCAGAAGCACCTTCTCTGAACCACGGACGTCCCAAACTCCTTGAAGTCCGCAGAGGTGACCCACATCTGCTTGAAGCTGCTCAGGGAGGTGACGATGGAGGCGCCAATCCACGTGGAGAAGCAGCGGTCGGGCGGCGCTGTGATCTTGATGGGGGTCCCTCTGGAAGCCACCTGCTCCAGCTCCCTCAGAAGACGGTCATCCAGCCCCCGGAAGAGCGTGGTGCCCCCGGACAGCACAATCTCCCCATAGAGCATCTTCTGGATGTCGGCGTCACACTTGGTGATGCTGCAGGAGACCATCTTGGAGAGGCCCGGGTTTTGGATGCCCAGCTGCTCGGGCGAGAACAGGGCCTCGGGCGCCTGGTACAGCTGGTCCCCGATACGGATGATGCTGCCGTCGGGCAGCTTGTACTCCCTGAGCACCTCCTCCGGCCTCCGCGACAGCTCCTTCTCTGGCTCCAGGGCCGTATAGCAGAGCTTCTCCTTGATGTCGTCCACCAGGGCTTTGTCCAGCACGCACGGGAAGGTCCTCCCGCTGGCCAGCAGCAGCCGGGTGAGGTGCTCCGTGATGTCTCTCCCCGCCACGTAGAGCTTGGTGATGGCGTGGGGCAGGGAGTAGCCCTCGAAGATGGGGACGGTGCAGGTGACCCCGTCCCCGCTGTCCACCACCAGGCCCGTGACGCAGGCCGAGGCGTAGAGGGCCAGCACGGCCTGGTCCGACAGGTAGAAGGCGGGCACGTCGAAGCTCTCAAACGTCACCTCGGCCGTCTTCTCCCGGGTCTCCCTGGGGTTCAGCGAGCGCTCCGTCATGAGCACCGGCCGGTCGCTGGCTTTGACCCCCAGCTCCCACTCGAAGAGATGCTTCCAGAGTTTCTCCATGTCGTCCCAGCCTGTGATCAGGCCTCGCTCGATGGGGTAGTGCAGGTGTAAGACCTCGTTCCTGTGCAGGGCCTCTTCCCCCACAAAGTACTGTTTCTGAGTGGCCCCCGCAGAAGGCATCTTGAACTTGGGGTGCCCCACGATGGAGTGGACGACGTGGCGGGGGCCAATCTCTCCAGACAGGCCTGCCTTACAGAGCCCGGACCCATTGTCAAAAATCACAGCTGGAGAATCTAACACGTGTGGGTTAAACATGCCTGTGGCATCCTCATCCGCACTTCGCCAAAATGAAGATGGAAGCCTCCTGGGCCACTTTGTGACATATGAGGCTCCTCTGGAAGTTTCGAGGGCACAGGATTCCACGGTTCTCGGGGCGTCTCCCAGTCAGGGCTAGCAGACGGCCTGTCCCCGAGAGCCCTCCATCCCCACCCGCAGATCTGCTCTCCTCTCAGGAAGCCCGGGCTGCTGAGGCCTTTTCAGGAATGACGTCCCATATGTAACAATCCAGCCAAGGCAACCACTGTCCTCAGCCAGCATCAGAGGGCCTCTGGGGCTGGGGGCTTGGAGTCTCTTCCCCCGCCCCCACCTGGTGAGACTCCAAAGGGGAAGTCCGGCTGTTCCCACGGGCCGTGTTGAGCAGCCTGTTGTGGAGCCTGGAACCAGCGAAGCAGCCCAGCCTGGACCAGCCCATAAAACTGGCATCTCTGGCCCTCTGTTTGGAGGGAGCTGCCGTTTGGAGGGTGACAAACATACTTCTCTTTGCTAAAGGGGAAGACCAAGCACCAGGCAGAGGTCCAGGTCGGAGGAGCAATGCCCAGGGCTCTGATACAGCAAGCACTCAGAACATAGTTTTGGAATGCAGACTCCTCCAGGAAGCTCTCAGGGATTTCTCTGCTCTTTACCTCATGAACCCTGACTCTGTCTCACAGGGTAGCTGCTAAGCAGAGCCCTCTGGGCCTGTTGGCTCTCTCTCCAGGCACATGTACCCCTGCTCTGGCTTGAGGTCAACGGCCCTCCTGGCTCTCTGCAGCCCCGGAAGTGCTGTCACAAACAATATCCAGTGGTTCTGGGTTGGGAACCCAGTGGCCTATGAAGACAGGGATCTGAGGTTTCATCGGGGGGGCAGCCCTGATTGGAGTCCCAGACATCTCTATTTTGGGCCTGTGACACAGTTGGCCAAGCCCACTGACACGCTGTCAGAAGTGACCAGGTCACCAAGTCTGAGGCTGAGAGTGAGGCCGGGAGGGCAGTGAGGCTACAGGTTTAGCCAAGCCCACGAGGGCAGGGGGCACCCACTCTAGCCTCCCGGAGAACCCCTCCAGCAGCCCTGCAATCACACCTTGGGCTGGTTTCCAGCTCAGGGGGAGAAACTGGGAGGGAGCTCAGACTAGGGAACCAGGGCTGACTTTTTTCTTGAGGAAGGTGGAGCCGGTCTTGGAGAACAAAATGCTAACTTGGTGTTCTGTCACGTCCGAAATCACCCTCCAGGCCAGCTCCTCCCCAACCAGAAAGCTTTCCCAGGAGACCAGCTCCCCTCCAGGTCCCCTCACCTCCCTCTGCGGGTGGCCGTCTCTGCATGTCCTGCCGACCCTTCTAAACCCACCAGCAAAAAGTGAAAAAGTGTTGTCATGTAGGGTAGATGCGCGGCGTGGGTGTGTGTTATAGACACGTGGTGTAGACCAGTGACTTGGACGTGCAGCTTTGTTGGAACCCCTGGGGCTCAGACTGGGGGGAGTCGATAAAGACTTGGTATCACTGAGATTCTACCGCAAAGAACACCTCTGGAATCAGATGCACGCCGGGGTTGACGCTGGGAGAAGACGCACCCCCCAGACTACACAGCCCAGAACCACAGCTACCGCTGTGTGGGCCGCTAAGATTTGGGGCTCAGCGTTCAGGGGAGCACGTGTGCCTGGAGGCTGCTGGGTTGAGGACGGTCCTTAGGGCGCCGTGTCTTGGGGGTTCCAGCCTGCTTACATCACAAAAGCCCTATGCACTCGGCTTCTCAGGCTTTGCTAGAACTTTCCCATTGTTGCCAAACACTCCCGGATGAATCAGGAGTGTGACCTCAAGCTTTTTCAATTTTGGCCCTAAAAGTGGCCCACGTGGGTGGTGATGTAACCATGCTGGGTGCAGAGGTCAAGCGCAGGGGCGGGGCCCTTCAGTGTGTCCTGGGGGCCCAGGGCTGGCTGGGGCACGGACATTTGCAGGGGGACAGAGCAGGCTGAAGGACAAACGTTCATGCAAAGCTCGGACTGACCAGCTGGGTGGGGGGCTGTTCTGAGGCCTCACCGCACACCGCAGCTGTGACAGCACACAGCACAATGTGTAACAATGTCCCGGGACAGCCGGCCAGACCTGGTGCAGGTCCCACGGGCACACGCAGCCCCCTCCCCGTTCTCTGCAGGCCCGGCGTACACGACAGCCAGCAGGGTAAGTCCAGGCCCCTCCACCAGTTGCCAAACCTGTAGCGGGCAGTTCTCTGTCCCCCTGTGACCGCTGCCCAATCCAGACAAGTTCAGACCCTCGAGGACAGAGCTGTGCAATCTGGGCCATCCATCAGGGCGGAGGCTCCCAGCAAAGCCATCCAAGGAGTTCCAGGACCCCTTTTCCTAAATGTTTTCACTCTCCCTGATGAGCCTGGGAGAAGTGCAGCCCTTCACCCTGGGTCTGGGACCCCACACTCCTGACCACCCACGACGGTCACGGCCATTGGGTGCCACGCGCCCGGCAGAGCAGGCCCCGGGGAAGTGGTCACCACTTTGCTTGTCTCTGTGCACTTGGGCAAACCAGTTCTCTTCTGGCCGCTGGGCCAGCTCCCCTGCCGCATTCTTGCATCTGCTGTCGGAGCCCCGCCCCAGGCTCAGGGAAGGCTTCTGCGTACCGATACAAGTGTCTGAACCGGCTCATAGACTGTCCTCACCTGGAGAGGCAGGAAGGCTCTGAGGACCCCACCCCCAAGAAGCGGGATACTCCCTGGGGGGTGACACCACGTGGGCACCAAGAAAACCAGTGGGTTTATGAGCTACGTGATGTTGCGTTGGTTTCAAGCTCGCCCCGGGACAGAGATTCCACCCCGTGGCGCTCAGCTGCCCGGGAGCCCCTGCTCAGCCTCCTTCCCCTTCCCCGTCTGCCGCCCACCCCTCGGCCACCTGGCTCAGGACGTCTGGGAGGCCGTGCATCTCGGTGCAGGTGTCCACGTCAATGGCCACAGCTGTCCTGGCCCCTGCGAGGGATGCGATGTTCTGAGCATTCGCTGCGGGGGGCGGGGGGGCGTTTGCTATTAACCCAGGGACGGCGGCCCTCTCCCAACCCAGCTAGAAGTCTCCCTCCAGGGCCGCCCTGCCCCCACCCCATGCCGGCCATGCCTCGTAAATCGCTTGAACGAGTTTATGGGAGAACTGGCCATAACTCCATCTCCCTCCGCAGGGCAAGGCTCACGCTGTGATTACTCTGCAGGGCACTTGTTTCCGTCCTGTGCAGGAAGGCTCGCTCTGGTTCTGCCCCAGCAGTCACACCCAGCAGCAGCCGCCCAGCTCCCACACGGCCCCCAGGCCCATGCCCTCGATGGGAGGTAGACGGCGACTGGGCAGCCTTGGGCGGCTGCCAGGCATTTAGACTTGGGAGTGGGTAGCCCTGGGTCTGCTGGGCACCCCTGCTTCCCACTGCCCTGGCTACTGAGCCTGGGCCACCCAAGCCCTGGGCCAGGTTTCCCTGTCTGTCCCATCGTCCCTCATTCCATCTGTCACCGATGCCCAGAGCCTCGACCAATTAGTGACCAGCAGACTGGACTTATTAGTACTGGTTGACATCTGGTGGCCTTATCCTGCTTGCTGAGGGCCTGGCCCCGTGTTAGCTGGCAGCCTGAAGGAACAGGGCGACTCTGTAGATGGCAAGATGGGCACTGCTCAGGCAAGAGAGAGGGCAATGTACGTGTTAGAGGGGGCTTGTGGGAGCCCAGGGGCCATGGGTGCCTGCAGGTGCCCCCGGGAATGGTTTCTCTTCCACCTCTTTGCCCCAGGCGTTCCCAGAGGAGCCCAGAGCCCTGAGCGCTCTTCCTGGGAGCCTAGCCCCTTGGAATCTCTCAGACGGAACTTGTGTCTCCTACGCACCCATCCATTCATCCATCTACCCATCCATCTACCGTTCATCCTTCCATCCATTCACTCATCTACCCACCCATACATCTACCTATCCATCCACTCATCTGTCTGTTCATCCATCCATCCATCTGTCTGTCCATCCATCCATCCATCCATCCATTCATCCATTCACGCACCCACCCAACCATTCATCCATCCATCCATCCCCCATCCATTCACTCATCCACCCACCCACACATCTATCTATCCATCCACCCATCCATCTGTCTGTCCATCCAACCATCCATCTGTCTGTCCATCCATCCATCCATCTATCCATCCATTCATCCATCCACGCACCCACCCAACCATTCATCCATCCATCCATCCATCCGTCCATCCATCCTTCCTTCCATCTACCCACCCCCAATCCATCCCTCCACCCATCTAACCTCCTATTTAATTATCTCCCCGCCTCCCATCCCTCCCGCCCTCCCATCCGCCTTTCCTTTCTTAGCAGCTGAACTGAGCATCCGGTCTTGTCTGTGTCCACCTCCGTTCTTGGTGACCTTTGGGCTTCAGCAGAGCCTTTCGGGTCCCCACAGTTGCCAGCACGGCACCCGTGAGTCCCGCCTGCTCTGCTGTCCTCTTCCAGCCAGCTGGGGCAGAAATGACACCCCTAGGTCGCTCCTCTCTCAGCCTCCCGTGAGGCTGGCTCACTGAACTGGAGCGGATGGGGCAGGCCTGGCCCACCTCGGCCGCCGTGACACCAGTGAAAGTCGGTGTTCGCGGAGCGGAAGGAAGGAGCTGGCAGCCGGCTGACGTGCTCTGGGGAGCTCAGCTAGGCAGCCCTTGGTGGGGCCGTCCACGGTCCTGCATCGCTTAGTGGACACGCCACTGAGGGGTCGAGCGACGCAGACCCATTTGGGGGCGAGGCCGTCTGAGGCCAGACCACCAATTACCCCCACCCCGGCTTTTTGCCCCTCACTCTCATGGAACCCTGGTCCTGAGCACTCAGAAAATGTTTAAAAAGTATATTTTTGTTGGAGAAATTTTGGAAAACACAAGAACAGCATTACAAAGCGGATAAAAAGTACCCCTGGCGCTACCTGGCTAAGCCCTGCTGATACTTCGCTACGCTCCTTGGGGATGACCTGTAACTACGTGCAGCCTTCCACTGGACCGTCTCACGTCCGTCAACATTCGCCCCGTCCTGCGGGTGCACCCAGTCTTCCCACAGCTGCTTCTCTGGGTCCGTGCTTCCAGGGTGGGGCCCGCAACCCTCCCCACCCCACCCCGTGGGCTCCCATCCTTCCCACCCTGCCTGCCTCACTTTCCGCAGTGACGGCTGCTCAGGCCCGCCCAGAGTCCTCCGGCAGAGCCCTGGGGAGACCCCGTGCAGGGCCGGCTGGCGGTGGGGTTTGTCTTGCATTCCAGGAGCTCTTGGTCATGCATTGAATTGGGGGCGCTGGTGGCTCAGGGGCCAAGTGCCCCCAGGGCTGTGGGAGAGGATCTGAGGCTGATCACCCCTCACCTGTCATAGTGGGACCCCTGTGGGTGTGTCCATGGCCCTAGGGCAACGGCTTTCCTTGTTCATCGCTCATCTGGGTGGAGGTGGGTTGGGGGTGGGCAGTGATGGTAGGAGAATGTGGAGGGGCCTCAGACTTCACCTGGGGCAGCTCCCTTCCCCTCCTCCTTCTAAGTGGGTCTCACGAGCCACCCCCCCACCACGGTCAGAGCCAGGAGCAGGCTACCTGAGGGTCAGAGCTGCCCCCTGCCCCAGACACTTCAGCAGATGTCAGCCAGGAGGGCCGCTCCCCTGCAGAGGTGCCCGGTGTGACCACGGCCTCCCGCTGCTGCCCCCAGCCTAGCACCACCAGCATGTCCCCAGGGGCTCCGGGGGGCCTGGAGGTCTAGGGTCCCCACCTCGCAGACGGGCAAGAGCCTGACTCTGGGCCACCTCTAGGTGCAGGTCCGTGGAGGGGGCAGCGTGGGGCCCCTGCTCTGGCTGCCGGGCTCCTGCTCCCCACACTGGCCCCAGCGTGTCCCCACCTCCCCGCTCACCTGTCTAATCCTCTCTGCGCCACCTCACACACCCCCTCCTGACCGGTGCTGTGACAGGTCCCTGGTCATTTCGTTCCAAAGTAACAACAGGCTTTTGCATGCCGGTGGGAGTGAAGGGCGGAGGGCCCTTCCTGGCCCCTCCCTGTGCATACTGTTTACTATCTGGCCGCCTTATTGTAGCGTTTGCTTCCGCGGCTTGCGGGCAGTCATCTGCGGTCAAGGGTGCTGTGACAGGCTGGCCCATCAAGCCTCATAAGCATCTAGGCTGCTGACGCCGTGGAGACCGGTCACAGCTTCAGAGGACACGCGCCTCTGTGGCCGGAGGGAGGGGACCAGCCCCACCCAGCCCCCAAGTGGCAGGAGACACAGCCGGCCTCCCTGGACAGGTGATGAGCCCCACCTGGGCACATGCTGGGCAGAGAGGTGGACCCCCCCCACCCCGGGACAGGTGTGGCTGCAACCCCAAGACTGAGGTTTTGGGGATCCAGGTTCTGTCTCCAACAGGACAGGGGACCTCTGCAACAGCTCCAGGGCTCTGCGAGGGGCCCACGGACCTCGGCAGGCTGGGAAAGGCAGCCCCTCAGGATCACCTCTCCCAATGGGGGTGTCGGGTGGGTGTCGGACGTCAGGAACTCTAACCGCGTGGCCCAAGCCCAGGCGTCAGGGACGTGGATGCAGGTTTGTTGGCCTTCCCAGCACAGCCCAGCGTGGTCCAGAGACCCGGGACTGCCACCTGGGGGGTTGCCCTCATAGCTCAGCTGCCATAACTGAGTACCCCAGGCTGGGCGGCTCACACAGCAGACACCTAGTCCTCACCGCTCTGGAGGCAGGCGATCCGAGATCCGGGTCAGTTCCCAGCGAGGTCCTGCTTCCTGGGCTCCCGCTGTGTCCTCACGGGCCAAGAGGGCTAACTCTGGTGAATCTTCCTCTTGTTTTAAGGGCTCTAATCCCATCATGGGCCCCACCCTCATGACCTCATCTCACCCTAATCTCCTCCCAAAGAACCCACCTCCAAGTACCACTGCCCTGGGCGTCAGGGCTTCAACATAGGAATTGGCGGGGGGTGGGGACACATTCAGCCCATAGCAGGGGCTGTCCTGTCCATCCCTGCATGGAAGGGAGCAGGAGAGTTACTCTGAGGGCAGGATTGCCGGAGGCCAGGCCATCAGCGACTCAGCACTCACAGTCCACTGGCCGGTTCCTGGAGCCTTGGCGTCACCTAACTATGCATCCAACCTGGATGCAGAGAAGGGGCGAGAGAGCCCAGACATGCTGAGATGCCAGGCACCTCTGCCCAGGAGGCGGGGGGCGGGGGCAGAGGGGAGGGAGAGGTGGTCCGAGGAGAGGGCAGCCAGAGGGCCGGCCAGGGGCCTCACCTGTCTCCAGAGGAACGGGGGACAAACTCATGGGCAGTTCAGTCCTCTCTCCTCCTGGACTTGGAAACCTTGGGGCCCCGTCGTTTCCCCTTCTGGGACGATGCATGTGCGTGGTGTGGGCCACGGGCACCCTGCCCACCCTGCACCCTGTCAGAGGCAGCGGAAGTGGACAGACTGGAGAGAGCCCTGGAGCTGGCCTCTGGTCACTGTTGGGCAAGCCCGAGAGGCTCCATCAGCCGGGGCAGGAAAGTGACGGCCTCGCCATGCGTTCCGTCCCTTATGCTTTCATTCTTCTGACTTTGCTCTAAAGGTAACAGGCTTTTGACTGGAAACATTATGGCAATGGACCCTGTAAAGTGACAGAGGAAGACCCCTCCTCACCACCCCCGCCACCGGCGTTTCTCCAAATGTGGCCACAGTCACCACTGGGTCTGAATCTTCCAGATGTTTTCTAGGCACAAGTACCTATGGAAACACCCGGAAATAGGCTTTTGCTGTAAAATGGATGCAGCCACACGTGCTGTTCTGCCCTCCCCTGGGGAGCATCTCACCCTTGTCCGTGAGCCCGCGGAGCGCGGCCTTGACCTTCTCACGGCCGCTCGGTGACTGTCGTCCACTTGACCTAATTTGTCTGTACAATCTCCACTGAGGTTTTTCCATTTAATAATTTTTCAGTTATTGAGGTTTTTCAGATTTTTTTAAACTATCACAAACGAAACCATGGTTGATATTCCCCGTGTACCCCTCTCCACGTGCTTGGTGTGGTCAAGGGCCAGACTCTGACTCAGGACCACGTAGGGAAGTCTGCACACGTTTACAGCGTGGAGGGAGCTACCGGGGTCTGAGGCCCCATTTTTTTAATTTAATTTTTATTTTATATTGGAGTAGAGTTGATTTACAATGTTGTGTTAGTTGCAGGTGTACGGCAAAGTGATTCAGTTATACATACACGTATATTCATTCTTTTTCAGATTCTTTTCCCATATAGGATATTACAGAGTATTAAGTAGAGTTCCCTGTGCTATACAGTAGGTCCTTGTTGTTTATCCATTTTATATATAGTAGTGTGTATATGTCAATCCCAATCTCCCAATTTATCCCTTCCCCCACCTTCCCCCTTTGGTAACCATAGGTTTGTTTTCTGTGTCTGTGAGTCTGTTTTATAAATAAATTCATCTGTATCATCTTTTCAGATTCCACATGTAAGTGATATCATATGGTATTTGTCTTTCTCTGTCTGACTTACTTCACTTAGCATGATAATCTCTAGGTCCATCCATGTTGCTGCAAATGACATTATTTCATTCTTTTTTTATGGTTGAGTAATATTCCATTGCGTATATATATATATATATATATATATATATATATATACGCAATGGAATATTACATATATATATATATATATACACACACACACACCACATCTTCTTTATCCATTCATCTGTTGATAGGCATTTAAGAAAATGCTCAAACCAATAAAATCAGAAATGAAAAAGGAGACGTTACAACTGACACCACAGAAATACAAAGGATCATAAGAGACTACTACAAGCAACTCTATGGCAATAAAATGAACAACCTAGAAGAAATGGATAAATTCTGAGGCCCCATTTTTGAGAGATGATGGAGCAAGTCCTAAAGGGTCTCTCTCCTTGCCAGGTGTTGTAAAACATCCATGTGGAAAGTCAGAGGGGGGCGTGGTTAGAATGGCAACACCTGCCATATCCATCTCCTCCTACTGTGACAAAGGACCACAGCCAAGGGCCTTACACAACATACACTTCTTATCTCACAGCTCCATGGGTCTGGAATCTGGGCATGGTTCACCTGGAGCAGTGGCTCGGGCCCCTCATCAGGTGGCCAGCCAGCTGCCGGCCGGGCTGCGGTCTCATCTGAAGACCGGGCAGAGAGGTGAGGAGGGCTCCGCTTCCCAGCTCACACACATGGCTGTCGGCAGGCCTCGGTCCCTCGCCACGGGTGTCTTCCCAGGAAGCCTCGCAATGACATGGCAGCCAGCTTCCCTTAGAGCAATCCTGGGTGGGGGAGGGGGGACACCCAGGGCAGAAGCACCTTTATAACCTGATCTCGGGAGTGATGTCTCATCACCTCTGCTGCTTCAGAAGCGAGTCAGAAGCGAGTCAGCCCAGTGCCGACCAGGGGATGGTGTTACTAAAGGCACACGTGCCGGGAGATGGGGTCATCGAGGGCCATCTTGGAGGCTGCCTGCCCGGGGCGCTGACCAGAGCACCAGGACCGGGGCAGAGGGTCGCCGGCGGGCAGCTCAGACCCCAGCACGGCTTCTCCAGCCTTGGTTTCCTCCGCTCAGCAGGGATGTCGCCTGATGCCTGGCAGCTCAGGGCACTGATGGAGTTTAAGGGGAAAAGGGTGTGCGGCCACCTGGGGAGAGTAGGGGGCACAGATCAGCTGGCGGGAGCACCGGGGCTGGGAGCCGCCTCTTCTGGGCCCCTCCTGGCAGCCTCGCTTACCTAAAACACCGCCGCGGCCACTTCTTATTGCTTCGGAACGCTGTGTCCTGACCTAGGACATCCCCAGGGACCTAGGGCGCCCCCCGCCCCCCCCCCCCGGCCCCTGCATCCACCAGCCGCGCAGGCCTCCCTGGCCCCAGAGCCTCGGAGCTGCCCGCCACACCCCCACCCGTGCGGCCCTCAAAAAAGAGGTCTCCCGCCCCCTGCTGGCGCCCCGCTGGAACCGCCTCGAGATCTGGGACGGTGGCGGGGGAGCGGCAGGGGGCGGGGCCGGCGCTCGGGAACAAAGGAGGCTTGTTAGCTTCATGCAGGCAGGACACTGGGGGGAGGAAAAAAAAAATCAATGTTTGCTAAATAGGAGAAAAAAATCACCCTGCCTCAGTGGGGAAAAGGTTTATTTTCAAGTGTATTAAAGTGATTACCCAGAGGAAAAGCGGAGCAAATGAACAAGCGTGTAGAGTGGTGAGTCGCCCGTTTTCCCAGGGAGCTCGGGAGAGCAGAGCTTGCACGCTGCCCCCCCCCCACCCCGACAAGCCGGACACGGCCAAGCTTTCGGTTTTAAATAGTTTATAACATTTCAGAGGCAGCGTCTAAGTGAGGGCCGTCCCTGGAGAGGCCCTGCAGACCTCTGCATTTAGCCAGTGATAAATAACCCGGAGCACGCAGGGCCCGGAAGGATCCCAGATTTAATTCAAATAATTTAAAATCTAACGTTGAAAGAGCTCTTTGCATTCACGGGCCGTGCGCGTTTCCAGCTGGAGAAAGAAAAGGCTTTGTGTTCTGGTGGGGGCAGGGTGACGGGCTGGAGCCCAAGGTTCGGGGACTAACCTTTTTACCATGTGCTGCTTCCAGCCGGCTAGCCGACATTTTTCATATTGTGAGTGGCATCGGTTCTGAAAGCCAGACGTGGGGGGAACATGGTTTATCCTCTCCATGGAGTTTCGACTCCAGGTGGAAGGATTTTTGTCCACGGCGAGGTTGCTTCCTCGCAAGCCCAGGGCGAGAAGTGGAGGGGCTGCCCGTTCTCCGAGGACACTCGTCCCTCCCCGACAGCTCGGGTTTCTAGATGGAGGCGTCGTGATGCGGACACGGTCCCCCGCGGCTGCATACCTTCTGGGGCCCCGTAGAGCAGTCTCTATCATGGTGGGGGGCCGGGGCCCATCCGAGGAGGGAGCCCACAGTTGGCCTCGCCCCCTTCCGGCCTGATCCACACATCAGGAAAGTGGCCGGGGCCACCAGGAGGTGGGTCCCGAGAGACTGGAATCGTGGCTGAGACAGGCCGGAGAATCCACGCTCAGTTTTGAAGGATGTGTGAACCTGTGTGTTGTGTCATTGTCACCCCAAGGTTCACGGCCACCAAGAACCTCGGAATATGACCATGTTCGGAAATAGGGTCTTTGCAGATGCAATCAGATAAGTTAAGATGAGGTCATGTTGGATTAGAATGGGCCCTAGTTGCAATGATTCGTGTCCTTGGAAGAAGCAAAAACAGAGACACACAGGGAGACGGCCACGTGACAGCAGAAGCAGGGGTGATGTGTCTACAAGCCAAGGACAGCTAGAAACACCAGATGCTGGAGAGGCACAGAGCAGTTAGTCCCTGGAGCCTCCAGAAGGAACCAGCCATGCCCACTCCTGGACTCAGACTTCTGGCCTCCAGACCGCGGGAGAACACGTTTCTGTGGTTTTAAGCCCTCGGCTGTGGTGTTTTGTCACAACAGCCCAGAAGATTCACAGGACAACGGTCAGAGGTCTGAGCTGTGTACCTGCAACCAGCATCCATCTGTTGACATTATGTAAACACAGGTGCCGTGATGGGTGACAAAAAGCATCCCCTTTGTGAGCTGCTTCCCTTCCCCGAGCTGCTCTGAGGCAGCGCCGGGTGCCCTGAGCCTGCGGACACACCTCTGCAGCAGCTTTCCCTGCAGCCGCGGAACGTCGGTGGGGATGAAACACACCCAGCAGCTTGCCTTCCTAAAATGACCCATCTCCCCTGTCCTGACTGTTCTTTTTCCTTTTAAGAGGATCTACAGGACCTTCTCTTAAAAGGTACCCAGAAGGCAACCTCTCATGTTCAGCATTCGTACCCAGCTTGGGCGGCGGAGGCCCTGGAGCATCCTGGAGGAGACGAGGCTGGAGGAGCTCTTGGCACAGGGAGGTGTCCCCCCATCTCAGCCCCAGGCCGCATCTCACTGTCCCCCCCTGGCGGCATCAGACTCTGGGCAACTGGCCACAGATCTAGGGTGCCGGGGTCTGGGGACAAGATTTCTGTACAAATAAACACTGCTGGCCTATCAAGAGGGAGACCTTCCAG